>NC_136422.1:15927500-16495000 GCF_052625555.1 Lactuca saligna | reverse complement strand
TGGTTCAATTTTCTCTTCCTTTCAAGCCAACTAAATACGAACCCATGAAGTTACGTTTCTTAAACCACCGAGAAACTAAATTATTGACTTTTTTTTAATAATTGGGAATGAGATAATTATATTAAAATATTATTAATTTTATCCAAATATAACACACTTCATAGTTAATATATATATATATATATTAAGGAAATAAAAGTTAGAAACAGTACCTGATCAGGGTATTGTTCCTCCGGTGACCGCAGTGGTTAGTATTTACTTCCTGATCCTTCCACAGATTTCCTTATCTCTACTCCAAATCATACACATCTCTTTCTTCATCGTTTCCCCCGGTTCTCCATTGTTACTGTTTCACCATACGCCTCTTTCTCCATCGGATTCTTCCCGACTCCCTTAGTCGCACCCTCCATTATCTCTAAAATCCTCAATCTACACAAATGGAAGTTACATATCGACACTCATGTTGTCTCCGCACTTCGCATCGCCACCTCCGGTCATCTCCACCGCAGGTATGTTTTCTTTTCATTTTTTTTGCTGATAACAGAGATGAAGCAACCGATCATAGGGTTACTCTAACTCTACACCGCCTCCACTGCTTACTTCCTACATCGATCTGCCTTCTCTCTTCTATTCTCCTCCACCGCTTGTTTTATATTGATAGAAAGATAAAAAAAAAAAAAAAAAAAAAAAAAAAAAAAAAAAAAAAAAGATGAAAAAGATAGGTTGATATTTAATTTCTCTTTGGTTTTCAGTATTTACAATTTGGTTATCAACAAAACGACATGGGATACACATAATAACGACAAAATCGTAAATTTCGTCTCTTTGATATGTCAAAAATTGGGACTTTGGTGCAAAATGTATTGAAGTTGCACCCATTGTTGAAAATAAGAATTTTATTGTAAATTTGGTTCAAAAAATTTCAAACTTTTTATAATGACAGATTTGTCTTTGGTATTTTCCTTTTTTCTATTTTTACTATTATTTTACCATTTTTCTAATTAAAAAAAAAGGACAACAAGAAACACCCCACCCCTACCACCTACTCACTCCCTATCTTACATCTTATTCCTTCTTCTATTTAGTAAGATATGGAAATATCATCGCCGGACACCACCGCCGCCGTTGGACACCACCACCACCACTAACGACACCACAAGACACTCATTTTTTTAGATTTGCAAACTCAAACATAAACAAACGATTTTTCTACGAACTCAAGTTTTCCAAAACATTCAAACTACAACAAAACACTCAAGAACGAGAATACATTTTCCAAATTTGTAACATCAAAAACCCTAGAATCATGAAATAAATTATCTAGTTCTTCAAACAAAAATGCTAAAAACTCAATTTTCCATGTTTGAAAACCCTCATCCTTCTCCAGCTCGATTCTAGCAGACGACAGTAGTGGCTTAAGACGATCAACCCTTTCTTAGATCTACGTTGCCACCGCAGATTGAAGCAGATGAAGACGTCGCCACCTCAAATCAGAGCAAAGGGTTGCACAAGTTTATAAATTTGTTGTTCCGCTCTCTTTTTCCTTTTTCAGCGATGTCGACGCCTCCAAGATATAGATAATATCAAATCTAGACTTTGTAGAGGCGGTGGTGGCACAAAAATCATCGAAGCTAGGGTTTTTATATGTGGCAGCGACGGTGATTTTCTCTCTCACCGTTTTGCCTCTCCCCTTCACAAACAGAGTCAGAGCTAGAATTTATAAAGACGAAAGAAGGCAATGAATATGGGTTGTTTTTAGCGTTGTCATCATCTTCGTCTTATTAGGTTGAGGGTTCCGACAACGTCTGGAGCTTCCGGAGACCGAGGGTTCCAATGAAGGCAACATTTTCCGTCATATGGAGCTGCTTACCTGAGCCGTTTGAAGATTCGTTTGTATTCGATATATATATATATATATATATATATATATATATATATATATATATATATATATATATATATATATATATATATATATATATATATATAGTGAGAGAGAGAGAGAGAGAGAGAGAAAGGCATGTCTGAAGCGTTTCGACAACGGTGGCATTTCCAGTAGTGGTTGTTTCCAACAGTGATGGTCTCGGGAATATGCAATGGTTTTCGGTGAAAAATATAGAGAGTGAGTATATGAAGAGGGATGTGGGTTGAGTGGGGTTATGATTTGGTTTTTCTTTTATTTTAATTAAATAAACTTTAAAATAAATACAAAGAAAAGGAAAAAAAATAGAAAGGGCAAAAATTTACTTTCAAACACACTCAATTTTAAAATAGGAAAAAAAAAACGCAACAAAAAATTTATTTTGGACAACTGATGCAACTCCAAAATATTTTGAACCACTGATGGAAAATATTTTCGATCAAAATCCCAAAAAAAAAATTAACATATATTAGAGGGAACAAATTTGCAATTTGATCCATAATAACACATTGCAGTTGGTCATACCTACATTTAATATGTGCGGTAACAATCACATCATTTAATATTAAAAGTAGGGTTGGGCCTTAGCATTTAAAGAAATCATAACTATGCGAGAGTTACTTGAGCGGTTGATCCGAATTATCATTTTCAGTCTTAATTTTAGTTTGGACCATTTATTATTATTATTATAGAAAAAGAAAACCATAATTACTAAGAGTGTGTTTTACACACAGTACAACAAATGCAATATGATAGCCAATTAAAATTCCACAACCCCGTTAATTTTTTTGGTATGACACCTCCAAAAACCTCTGTCCACTAGGCTTATAAAAAACATCATTTTAAAAGCATAATAGATTATATTTATTACGTGAAACAAAACTAACATGGGCCGAATAGATTGAACCAGACTTTCTCCGAACACCAAATAAGGACTAGATAAAGCTATTTTTTAACAGGGAAATTACATTATAGTGCATCGAACTTTTAACCTTTGGTTTAAATGGCTCCTAAACATTTTTTTTGCTTTATTGCGGCATAAGGTTGTTTAGAGCTTTTTTTAGTCCGTTTCACCTCTAACAATCGGTACATGTGGCTACATATACATTTTCAACACAAGTCAACATTGACGTGACATTATCTGATTACATGACATTCTAAACCAAACCTTCAGCACCTTGGTCTCTATTTTTTCTGCTCATCGTCTTCCCTAATACACAACAAATGAAGAAACCCCAAAACCAGAACCTCAATATTTGCCCACGAGGTAAGCATTGGAACCTAGAAAAATGGTTCCCCTAATCATAATTCATCATATGAAAACAAGAAAAGCCCATCAGTTCTTCGAAGATAACAAGAACACAATTTCAGAGAAACTTTAAAAGAAACTTTTGAAGTTGGATACCTTATTAAATCCTAAGATATCGACTCTGAATCTGTAGTCAACAACAACAACAATCAAAATCACAACCTTGGAAGATCTTGATCACTCGCAAGACTCAAAACCCAAAAGGAATTCCCCCGAGCAATTTCCCTCACCGTCGATCAAACATTTGAAAACTTAAGATTCCATTTGATATCCCCATCAATCCTTCAATAAGTTCCTCACCCTGTAACCAAAATACCAATCCCTAGGAAAAAATTGATCATTTAAGGTCAGATGATTACTCCGATCTCTCAGAATCTATATCGAAAATAGAAGATACAATTTGCACAATGATGGCATGGTGATAATCATGGCTAATGAAGGTCTCGATTGGAGCTGATTGTAGGTATGTGACAAATAAGTGGCGGATAATGGTATCAGGTTTTTTTCGTACCATAGGGCTTGTGATGAAGCTCAGTTTGGTGGTTAAAAGGTGGTGGTGTGTGTGTGTGATAATGGTGGTTTCGTTGTGGGGTTTTTCATGTGGTGTAGGTTCTATAGTTGAGTAGTTGACAAAGAAGCATGGGCCCATGGTGTATGGATGATGATGGTGAAAATAAATATGATTATGGATGATGTTGTAGTATATGAAAGGGTTTATGGGTGGAAATGGTTTTTCGAAATCACAAAACTCTTTTTAAATCCAAAATAATTATTTCCATGTTGAGTTGCGAAATATTCCTTCTATTTTATTCTCTTAAAACTTCTTCAATAATCACCATTAGAACAAGCCTTACTCGGATCCACCATCTGATCATTTCAGAAACACATTTCAAGTCTTCTTTGGTATTAGCCTTACATATTTCAGCTCTTGCAAAAACACTATTCAAGCAATCAAAACTGTAACAATGTTTGTCTTCTAAATAACATTTTGTTCTGAACTTTTCCTTCTTCAAGCACTTTATACACAATTCCCTACAGTTCTTTCTAAATAAGTCTTTCTCTTATTTCTTCTAATCCTTCTTGTAGATCTTGAGATTATGTAGTGGTACTTCTCTTCATACTCCTGGATACTTCAACATCCACCTTGATCACTTCCATGCAATAATTTCAGATCATACGAGTAATATGTAAAAGCTATGACCCAAATTTCAATTCATGCTTCTTCGGAATTCCATAGAGCACAGTCCAATCATGATGATTCATAAAGGTTAAATCAACAAAATTAATCACATAAAGATCTATGTTTTCACCACTTAAGATTGTGAACCTATAGTTAGTGAATTCATCAATCTTAGCTTCTTCAATCTTCTTAACAGTCATGATTCACTTTGAAGACTAAACTTCATATTGAGGTTGAGAATTGTTGAGATAAAACGTGAAAAACTTCTTGAATGCAACAATATTAGATAAAGGAAGTTCGGCCATATGATTAAAACTTCTAAACAAAAAGGCCCTTCCACACATTGGTAAGTCCAATTGACATTCTACAGTGTTCTCAACAAGATACAATGAGTTTTGTTCAAGCCAATACTTCTCAAATTTCTTGATTGCTACATATTTCATTATTTGAATAAACCATTTAGGCCACAAAAGTCTTAAAGTGGTCTCTATTACTTCTTTATCTCTCTTTTCAACTTCAATATGATTCAACTCATCCTAATATAACTTGTTTCTTTCTAATTCTTCATCCTTTTCCTTTTGTTCCTCTTTCTTAACTGCAGTATCAGTCGGATCAACTTCATTTGGAATACGAATTTTAACAAAACTTGATCTAAAGCCATCATCATTAAATTTCTGAGAATGAAACATATTATCTTCCAGTTACCTTTTCAATGATCTATGACCAATTTGGATCTTTTGGTGCTTCATCTATTTTGATCAATTTATGAATAATATACGGACTTTTGATTTGAACAGGTTCCTTTTGAACTTTCGCATTTGATTCCTCCAAAACAATATTTTCAATTTCATCTCATCCTTATTCTGAAGCAGCCTTGATACTCGCAACACCAGGTTTTACTTGAGAAAAAAATCGGAGCAAGCTTTGCATCCAACAATTGCGACAAATAATAAATATATGGAGCATCCTTCTATTCCACAATGTGAACCAATCGTTGATTTATTTTAGAGTTTCTTTCTTTCGTCAAAACCAACTCCTTTTAAACCTTCTGAAACTCTTTTTTTGTTTGAGCCAATTCCAACTGTAAGGATTTGATTTTCAGTTCCTTGTGTAACATCCCAAGTTCAAAAGCAAGAGTTCAGGGGTGTAAAGTGTACATTGAGGGAGCTACTCGATGAGTAGGTGTGGTTACTCGTCGAGTCGGGGTGGGATTTGGTCACGAGTTAGGTGACCAACTCGCCGAGTCGGTAGCTAGACTCGACGCGTTGGTGCTGGGAAGAGAAAAACTCTAATTTTAGGGTTTGCACCCTATTTAAAGGATCTACTGTCCACCCCTCAGCCTCTTACGACCCTTTTGAGATCCAAAAACCCTAAATCGTGAGTGAGAGCCCTTGGAAGCAATTTGGAACCTGGATAAGTGACTTTGTGAAGAAATCTTGAAGATCAAGAAGCTTGGATCAAGGAGATTTGTGGAGATTTGGATTATTCTTCAGTGGGAGGTCATTCTGGAGGTAGTGAATCGTTATCTTGGCCTTCTCCTTTCTAGATCCATATTTAATGGAGTATAAGGGTTTGTTTGAGGATAATATGATGAGATTTTGGTGCATAAGTTAGATCTGGAGTTGAAACTCTAGATCTAAGTTCTATTTGGATCCTATATGCAGAAAGTCCTTTGAATTGCTATGCAAAAGCCATCCCTCATGAGTTAAGTTCATTTATAGCTTGGTTTTTGACGTTTAGGACATGAAAGCACGTAAAGGTAGCAACTTTATGTTGTTAATGCACTCTAGGGACCCAAATCTACTGTTTGGAGCAAAGGAGTGGCTCCGTATCTTTCGATTATGGGAATACCCATATGAACTCGATGAGTCTGGGAAATGACTCAGCGAGTAGGGTCAGGGTTTGGTTCGATTAAGTTCCAAGTGAACTCGGAAAGTTTGGGAGATGACTCGGCGAGTTGGGTCACAGTTTGGTTCGATTAAGTTCCAAGTGAACTCGGCGAGTCTGGGAGATGACTCGACGAGTTGGTCTGGGGTTTCAGGCACCGAGTCGCGTAGTGACTCGGCAAGTCTGGGAGATGACTTAGCGAGTCAAGATGTTTATGGTGGGTTTTAGAGTTAGGTGAACTCGGCGAGCCACTAGGTTGACTCGGCGAGTAGGGTCAACCAGGAAGGTTGACTTTGACCAAGAGTTGACCAGCTGACTTTCGAGGGTATGTTGGTAATTTTGGTTCTAATGGTTATGGTTTCCTTGGAGTATCAGGTGGTGGTGTTCGTGGCGGTGATCGGAGTTTTGATTCTATCTCTCCAGCTCGGCAAGTGCAAGGTGAGTTATCCTCACTATATCAACAGGGTTTAAGGCACCAAGGTCGGTATCCTGGTTAGGATATGGTTATGTTGCATGAACTGATTGAATCGTTTGTTTGGCTGAGGATTGTTATGTGATTAAGTGTTTTATGTACACATGGTTGTTTGACTAGGGTTGGGTTGAGGCGGGTCCTTCTTTTTGCTGTAGGCCAACATACCCAGGGGGACTGATAACCCGTAGGCCCAGTGAGTGGTCCGGATAGGCTGAAGGCCCCAAGAGGGCAGTCCAAACATGTCGAGGCTCGAAGAGTAGACCGGGCCGACTAAAGGCCCGGTACGGGCGGACCAATCATACTGTAGACTCAGGGAGTGAACCAGGTGGACTTAAAGCCCGGTGCGGGCGGACCAATCACACTGTAGACTCGATACGCATGGTTGTTCTGTATTAAGATATGATAGGAGTATGGTTATATGTGGTTTGTATTTTGGGGGTAACTCACTAAGCTTTCGGGCTTACAATTTCAGTGTTTTGTTTCAAGTACTTTAAGAGATCGTGGCAAGGCAAAGGCGTGATCGTACTGATCCTCATTTTTACAATGATGTTTCTGGTATACTCTGATAATAAACAAATTGAAACCTTTTTGTAATAATTAATGGATTTGGGTTGTTTTTGAAAAGTTTAAATTTATTGGAAATTTTATGGATGTTACACCTTGTCAGTCAAATTTTCAATCATCTCTACTTTATTATCATACATTATAACAAGAGTGTTAATTGAATTAATAACACCATGATGATGTTCAGTGTTAACAACAATAATAGACATTTTAATATCTTCACTTCATTAAGAACTTAATCATCTTTGGATAAAGCATTTTAGGAAGTATTAAGAGCATATTGAACTTTAAGAGAAGCTTCATCGATCATTTTAGCTTGAGAATAAAATAACCTTCTGCTTTCACCTTGAATCCTCTTCAAAGTATTCTCATTTAGTAATCATCAAAATTTTGAAATTTGTAGGTGAGAAAGAATCAGGCCTACAAACCAAAGCATTGAGCTTACGATTCAACCTTTGATAATCTTTCCTTGTGACAGGAGTTGCAGAAGAATCTTCATCAAGATTGCTTTAATCATCAAGCAAATAAGCAGCTAGAATTGCTTCAACAAAAGTTTGAAGAATCCAAATTCTTGAACACCATCAACATCAGGAACATTAAATACATCAGTATGTTCAGAAACATACTCATCATCATTCTGAATTAATAATGGTTGGGTAATTTTGGTAGTAGTTATAGTAACCTCAGTTAAAATTGGTAGACGTAATAGATTTGAAGTTTTAACTAATGAGATTGGTAGAGGTTGAACCATTGTTTGAATCGGAACAATAATGGATGGATTAGAAGTAGTGGTTATAATTAGGGTAGTAGAAGTTGGTGGAGTGATAGGTGGTACGATTGGAGATTATGACTGCGAAAGGTTAATAATAGGTTCTCTAATGATATTACAATAGATATCATCATAATTCTGAACTGGAATCAGAGTTGTAGATGGAGCAGTAGTATTCACCTGAGCATTCTCATCAGAAGACCTTCCTATATCTTCAAGCATCAAAGCATCATCGTTATGAATATCACTGATCGTAGCCTCATTATCCTCATCAATTACAAATACTTGCCTATTATTCTTCTTTGTCTGTCCCTTAGAAGGTGTTTTAGAAACACCTTTATCAACTGCTTTCCTTTTTCGTTTTCCACTAGTTTATTCCAGAGCAACCGTGGACTCCAAAGCAGCTTGCATCGATGAAGACAAATATCTTAGACTAGGTTTAGGAATTTTTTGGTAGATTGAAACAACTTCATTATCTACTGGAACATCTTTGAGCATCACTTCTAGAATCTCTATGATATAATAAAAATCGTTCACATTAAAAGACGAGAAAGTAGTAGTATTCAATACAACAAAAATAGCCATCTGAACATCATCCATGGTTGGAACTCGAAAATGAGCACGTGCATTTCGAACCAAAATCGACCAAAACCTCGCATACGATATGTCTAAATTCTTTGTCAAAGAAGAAATACTTTGAGTAAATTGCACCTATAGAATTTTACCTAAGTCAATCTTCTTTCCAAAATACAATGCAAAAGCAAAGTCTGAAACAATTTGTTTGTATTATTTGAACCAGTAATCTTCTTAGAAAGACAAGGAAACAAAATCGTGAAAAAATCGTTACTAACCAGTGGTAACAAGGACTTCTTGAACTTAGAAAGCATGATCAAACCCCCTTATATCCCATTTAATAATAAGGTTTGATAATCGAAACAAAATTCAACAATTTTGGATTTGTATAATCTTCCCTAATATGTAACCCTAAGAGCTTGCAAAGCATTAATTTAGAGATGTGTGTCTTGTGCCCTTGAACTTCAAAGTTCATATAATCTAGCACAACATTATAATCTACAAAAGTATAAGCCAAGATGAAATCATATAAAGGAACATTTGAATAATGCATTAGGGCTTTCCTCAGGATTGAATGCTTAAAAACACACAACCATCGTTTGAACAACAATAAGATACATCGATTCATCAATATCCAAAATCAGCTTCTGATTAACCTTCACCATCATATGAATTGATGTTGTTGATTGATCCATGAAAGAGACATGATCGGAAGATGACTCCATTAGTGATTCCGACAAACACATCGTTGATTAAGAAAAGATGAGATAATTCTTCCTGCTATAGTACTTAAATTGTATAAAAGCATAAAGAGCTTTAATGTATCTGGGGCAAGGTATTTGTAGGTAGGAGAAACCAAAATGTTTATTTTGAATTTTGAAATGTATGGTAAATTAGGAAAGATGATCCGCCAACATGTCTAATCCCACGTCAATCTTGAGTACCACAACCATCATCACGTACCAGAGGTCCAACAAGAAGATACCACCCCATCCAGCTTGTAACTGATCGACAAGAATCAATAGGACCAGGTAATCACAACCATTTAGAATGCAACATGCCAATTCAGTTAAAACTAGTTTAATAACAACCAATCCACCTTTTAATTTACTAAAGTTGAAATAATACCCATTGGAATTATGACCAATGTTACATCATTTCTAGATAGAACAAAGCTAATAATATTTTCATCTTATCTTGAGAAGAATGACAAAAATCATAAACTTCACTTGGTAGAATCTTGGCATAAGTTGGCTTGACTCATAACCTCGATGATTCTAGTGAAAATGTGTGCCAAAGATAAAGAGGAATCAAAGTAAAAAAAATAAGAATCTTATGATATAAAAATATTTGATATGAAAGCAATATGATCACTAGCAAAGATTCTCTTCCTTCGAAGTCAACAGGGAATAATAAGTTCTTGTGTGGTTTCCCGTTGAATTACAATCATCAACTTGTTAAGAAGTTTCGAAGGGCTTATTTTCATAAGGCAATATGGGTAGGTTCATTTCCAAACATATGCGAAACTTAAAGTAAGTGTAGTGATACAAAAGAAAACACTTGATTGATCAGTATGATCAAATTCAAGTAATCATAGGATTTGATTAATATTTAAGTTCCAAGGTAGAAATGAATGTGCAATCGAAAATCTCACAATAATAAAAAGAAATACTAAACCTAATTTGGTAGAAATGGATTGAAATCAATCAATTTCATTAACATTTTGCAACATGAATAATTGAGATATTTTAAACATTGGAAAGTTCCGTCAATTCATGAGTTAAAAGTTAGAAAAATAAATTGTTCACCGACAATTCCTTAAAATGAGTTGTTTGGTGAGTCACACTATTATCATGGTGTTAATGAAGATAAGATCATAAACACATATTTTTGGCACACCTACATCCTAGTTGTTTCGGACTAAAGATGTCGTGGGATATGCATCATAGTGTGAGCATAGTGTAAGGAATATGAGATAAGAAGATGGAAATGTGTTTCTCACAATCTCAAGGTGACAATTAAATTTGATCATAACAGAACTCATACCTTGGGAAGGCTATGGCATTTTCGGGTTTGTGGTTGTATTGTTCAGGTCGTCTAGTACAGTGGGGATGGTAACGAATGATTTCGAGAACGAAATCTAATTTAAGTGGGGGAGAGTTGTAAAGCCCTGTTCTGAATTGACTCCTAATCTGAGGCTGTGGCATGAAGGTTGATCATCACAAGGATTATGGCTTTTAAAAAGGGTAAGATCTAGGCCATTTTGGGTGTGAGTGATGCATTATAAGCGTTCCGAATGTTCGGTTTGTGTTTTGGAGCCTAGGGGTATTTCGGTAAAGTGTCACTTTGGGCTTTTGTGGAAAATGGACTTTTGTTCAGAAGGTATTTAGGAATATATGAGTTGATAGAAGTGTAGGGCTTCTCGTTACCTTTTCGTGGATATAAGGATCGTCGAAAACGGACTTATAACGAAGAAGTTATGGCCTTCGGAAGTTTAGTGGTTTCAGGCTTAGTAGAGTACGTAGGGCGTACACAGAGAGTACGTTGGGCGTACTAGTGAAGAAGGCAGTACGCTGGGTGTACTTTTGGAGTACGTTGGGCGTACTGACCAGGATGGTCGCGAATTTCCTTCGTGGTACGCTGGGTGTACTATATGTACGTTGGGTGTATGCCAATCGGACCTGAACCCTATATTAGGGTCTTGGACAATATTTAAGCTCCTTATCTCATAACCTAACCCTAATATCTTCATCCTCCACCCTCTAAACATTAGAAATCGACCCTTAGCCCTTATTTGAGTGATTTTGGAGCTTGGATGGCCATTAGAGGAGTATTTTGGAGTTTTTGAAGAAGAAGGTGTTTAGATAAGAAGCAGGACACTGAAGAGAGCTTGTAGATCCAAAGGTTTTACATCATTTCCAGCCTATTGAAGGTATAAAGTTCTCATATTGGTGCTTCTACATCATAGATCTAGGTTCTCATGGATATTGTCCCTTTTTGGTTTCAAGAATGGATTCTTATGGTGCAAATTTGTTTCTGTACTTAGGGTTGCCACCCATGAAGTTATTTGAGTCCCTTGAGCAGTAAAGTTGCAATCTTTAAGGCCCATTTGCATCCATGCAAGTGATCTAGCCATTTTCATGAAGATAGTTGCTATTTTCCAAGTTGATCTCATTTTGGTGGGGTGCAAGCCACCAAGTGATCAACTTTATGGATTAAGAAGGATTATTAGACTCGGATCTAAAGTTTGGAAGTTGTGTCTTAAGGGATTAAGCAGTTTTGAAGAATATGGCTTATCAGGGGAGTACGTTGGGCGTACATACCAGTACAAGCCATGCAAGCTATACACTCAGACTGTAGACTTTGCGTTATTGGGCCTCGGTTTGGGGCCATGCCTTGGGTTAGCAGATGTTGGGCCATGATGGGCCACCAAGAGACAGTTAAGGGCCCAAGGGCTATTTTAGGTTTGGGGGGAAAGCCCATTTGATGAGTTGGGCCCAATTTAAAAAATTGGGCCATTGGAGGACTTTAATGGGCCTTAGTGAGTTTGGAATGAATAGAAAGGATTGGGCCTCGGTCATGGTCCAATTTAGATCATAGGGGGTAAAATAGTTATTTTACCCTTAGATGGATTCTCAGTTTTTGACTAAGTGTTTATTTTTGGTCATAATAGACGGGGAGTCATTGGAACAGTTGACAAAGATACCCTCACCCGAGTTTTCAGCATCCAGTTTGAGAGGCAAGTTTTCCTCCAGTAGGAACGGGTCTAAGGCACCAATGACGGCCTGTTTAAGTAGTATAGTATGTTGGGGTGATCCCGATGTCGGGGTTAGCCCGATGCAATCTATATGTTTCCGGACTTCGGTCTGATGTCGGGGTGGTCCCGAGAAGTAGTTATGTATGCTAGATGTCTTTGTGATTCATGCATGTTTATATGTTATGTGTTATGTGTTCCGGACTCCGGTCTGATGCTGGGCAAACCCGATGCAATATATGTCATTATGTTATATGTTATGTGTTCCGGAGTAAGCCCGATGTCGGGGCAGTCCTGATGTAAATTAGTCATTATGCCATGTATTATTTATTTTGGGGCAAGCCTGATGTATGCTAGTTTATGTGTTATATGTTGTAGTTCCGGACTGCGGTCCAATGCTGGGGCAAGCCCGATGTGGATTATGTGATTATATTATGTGTTTATGATATATTATGTTGTGTATGTGCCCGGGTAAGCCCAATGCCGGGGTGAGCCCGATGCCCGATGCGGTTGGATTTTGGGGTGAGCTTGATACCGAACAAGAGTACGATGTCGAGTAAGTCGATGTTAGGATTCGTATCAATGCAATTGGGAGTAGTCCCAGAGTTATATTATTTGTGATATTGTTACACCCCAAAACTGGAACGGTGGAAACGTTCGGGGGTGGAGGACGTCATGTTTAGTATCACAAGACATGCATCATAGTAATCAAAGTAATAAACAACCATTTCATTAGAAAGAAAGTGTTTACAATGTATGCGTTCACAAAACATAGACTACATATGTAAATAACAAAGCAAGACTCAAAGCTATTATATTCCATCTTCTGAATCCCATCGCGCGTACCTGTCTACTGGTTTCCTGAGAATACAATTTATTTTGAAAGAGTTGATCAGCATTTAAGATGGTGAGTTCATAAGATTTTAATGTTGTAAATAAGTTGTAAGAAAGTTGTAGAAAGTTGTAAGTTTTGATTAGAAAAGTTCGCCTGTTCCTCCAGAAAATCCTATACTTCTTGCTTTGATGAAAGATAAGTAAACAAACAATCGATTGTGTGTATCTACCCTAAGTCCACAACCAAACAAGGAACGGGAAATGAGGTGGAAGGCACACCTCCCATTGTTTGTTAGATCATCATTGTATATAAACCTGGCGCATTCACTTGGTACTCATGGAGTTAATTGAAATAGTTCCTTTATATTTTATGAAAACATTCTTTAAGAAAACCCTTATTTCTCTTAGTAAAAACGGCAACCACGATGGTTCCCTCTATAATCACTTGGTTTATACTAGCTATATATAACCTAATATCGAATAGATAGTTAGTTGTGTAAATCTGCCCTAAGTCCACAACCAAACAAGGAACAGGAAGTAAGGCGGAAAGCACACATATAACTACTTATCGGTTATTAATTATATATAGCCCCGATGTATAAACCAAGGTATTATAAAGTTAACCACTTAAGGTCTTTTAAGTTATACTGGTTTAATAAAATAGATTAAACCCTTTACTGGTAAGTTTCTACTTTAGTTTACTTCGTATTCTTTCTGAAAAGTGTGTCCTTGCACTAGAAAGCGATGTATTTGAGCTAGTTTGCTATGACCTGACCTATACCTGATACTCCTTATGATTATTTGGTGTATGCAGAATATATATATATATATATATATATATATATATATATAACTAAGATCGGATAGATAGTAGACTGGGTACATCTGCCCTAAAACCACAACCAAACAAGAAACATGAAGTAAGGCGGAAAGCACGCGTCCTACTATCTCCTAGACTCAATTAATATATATCATTGATGTATACACTAAAGAATTACAAAGTTAGCATCATAGATCCCTTTTTACTTAGTGTTCATGTTACGAATAAGTTATGTATTTTATTTATTACTGTCAGGTTCTTTACTAAGATACTCTGTATAAATAATTTCGATTCCATGTATTACTATCACCTCGTGCCTGCTAACCCAGGTATTAGGGATGTCAACAGGGGAAAATGAGGCGGGGATTGCATCCCCCGCCCCCACCGCCAAAAATTTTCTGTTCCCCCACCCCCGAAATCTCTTGCCTCCCCATCCTCGCCCCTGCCCCCGAATCCCAAGATTACCCCTGCCCCCGCCCCCATTTGGGTTGATGTTTTTTGGGTGAACAAAGGTGTTGTTTATGCTAAAAGAAGTTATTTTTTGAGCTAAAATAAACCATTTTGGATAAATATAGTTATTTATAGCATAACTTTATATATTTAAAATAAAAATATTATAACATCTTAAAAATGTTATACTATAAGCTTAAAAACATGATATTTAATTGAATTTTGGAAGTTCAAAATCATTGCTATTATTTATTATATTTTTATAATTACTATATATTAATATAAATAATATATTAACGGGGTCCCCATTGGGGGTTCGGGACGGGACTACCTGCCCCCGCCCCCGCCCCCGAAACTAAAACGGGGGTTAACATTGCCCCCGCCCCCGCCCCCATACTCGATTTTTTAAACAAATATCCCTCATTCGGGATCGGGGCCCCACGGGTTCGGGGTCCCACGGGACTTTTTGACATCGCTACTAGGTACGTGTAATCGTACTAGTGTTAAATGCAAAATCGGAAAGATATATTAGTATGTTTTATCACTTTGTGCCTGGTAACCCTAGTAGGTGAAATCATACTAGTGTCAACGCAAACTTGGATAGATATATTAGTATGTTTTATCACCTCGTGCCCGCTAACCCTAGTACGTGAAATCGTACTGGTGTCAACGCAAAGCCGGAAAGATATATTAACATCTTAATTCATTACAAATGATGAATTAAGGATACCATGTCTTCCTAGAGTACTAGGAACATCGTATAAGTCTGTAATTCTAGAATTGTTCTTCAGTTAGTGTTATAGTGTGTTCCTCCCTGTACTTGTTATAGTATGCTCTTCTCTGTACTTGTTATAGTATGAACTAAACCCCTAAACTATATGTATTATAGCTTACTTGAATGTTTACTTGAACTAATACTGACTTGAAGAAAAGACCCATTTTATCTACTAAGTTATGATTGTACTTCAAAAAAAAGTTTTGTACTATGAACTAACATAACTTTTAAAGAGTTTTAGAAACATTTTGATCACTTAATATTACATAAGCAATCATTTAAAATATGTTTATAACAAAACATTTACACAGTTATCATTGTGTTCAACTTGTATTCCCCCCCCCCCCCAAAAAAAAAGCATTTAAAAACAGTTTAAAAGATTGATTATAGGGGTATGAACTCACCTTATGTAGGTGATTCAAACGAATATGCGCGTATGGATGAGAAGTTCCTCGAATGAAGTCCCGAGACCCAAACGAATTCTAAATGACATATAATGTCATATATTGGCATGAATATAGTGTTTAGAAGCAACCACGTGCAAGGAAACACCTTTAGGGACTATATTGGCATGAATATAGTAGATATATGACATATAATGTCATATATCTACTAAGTTATGATTGTACTTCAAAAAAAAGTTTTGTACTATGAACTAACATAACTTTTAAAGAGTTTTAGAAACATTTTGATCACTTAATATTACATAAGCAATCATTTAAAATATGTTTATAACAAAACTTTTACACAGTTATCATTGTGTTCAACTTGTATTCCCCCCCCCCCCCCAAAAAAAAAAAAGCATTTAAAAACAGTTTAAAAGATTGATTATAGGGGTATGAACTCACCTTATGTAGGTGATTCAAACGAATATGCGCGTATGGATGAGAAGTTCCTCGAATGAAGTCCCGAGACCCAAACGAATTCTAAATGACATATAATGTCATATATTGGCATGAATATAGTGTTTAGAAGCAACCACGTGCAAGGAAACACCTTTAGGGACTAGGAAACACTTGAACCAAGTGTTAAAATCACATGTGATTCATCTAAGGGGAGTGTACGGCCCAATTGAGGAGTGTGCGGCCATGGGTATACAGCCAGGGATTGTATGGCCGTACACTCATGGTAACAAGTGCACAAAAGTTTGCTTGGATGATAGGGAAGCTTGTGGGACTATTGCTCATCAAGTCTTGAAGCTATATTTGCATTTTGAAGGCCCTTTAGGGGTGTTTTGAGGGGTGTACGACCACACATGGAAGTACGGCCGTACACTCCTTTTGATCTTGAGTTTCAGTCGATTTTAGGGTGTTAATCAAGTGTTCCTAACATGTACTATGTGACATCCCCTAATTTCTTGGCCACAAAGACCGATTTAATTTATGCTTTTTAAAATAAAATCATAGAAATCTTTTTAAAAGATGTTGCGGAATTAGTCCCCAAAACAAAATATGATAAAAGTTTATCAAAATCTCTCTTTAAGAAATGTATAGTTTCATTTCATATCAAAACCTTGGGATGCCATGTTCCGATACAGATCAAAAGCATAAAACAAGACATTATAAGCCTTTCAACAGTTATTTACAACTACTGGACAATAATCAAAAATCTCTCCTTGTCCTCCGACTATGCTCGGGGTCCACTACCTAAAATCATAAAAACTGAGTGGGACAGGCTTGGGATCCTGGTGAGCATATAGGTTTTCAACCCACAATAATAATATACTTATTAAGTTCACCAATCAACAATAACCCTGATTACCCATTCTCGTTGTCCTCACCTTACGTCCCTAAACACCTATCACAAGGGACCTAGTCTAAGAATATCATTGGGATGGACACTACTGCTAAGGGGTTTCCTCAGCCATACATGTCCTAAAGGCAACCATGACGGGCATGGAGTACACCAATGAACATTTAGTTCATCAACACCTACAAGTTGCGAACCTGCTAGTGTTCCACTGGACTATCTAGAAGGGTCTGTGGTCGTCATCTATACTCCGCTAGATGACTACCACAACAACAACAACAATATCAAGGCCTCTCACCATTTTAACACACATCAACTATTTCATCTACCCATGTTCTACCCAACATATTTTGTAGATAAAAAGCATATACAGTTTAAAACTTGTATAAAACATCAACTCAACAATTGTCTCAAATAAACAATTAATATATATATATATATATATATATATATACACACACACACACACACATAACACGTATTTATATAAAATAATTCATATCTATGTGTAAACTGAAAGTGACTATACACTCACATGATTTGATGATTATCGAGCAACAATTCGTTGCTTAAACCGATTATTTCTAATAAAACCGGGAGTTTTATTGAGAAACCAGGCTTTGCAAAGGTCGGGCTTCGAAACCGAAAAGATAAATTTTTCAGGATTCTCGGGCACTTCATGGAGTATTCTGAGGCTTATAATCGATACCGGGGCTTTGGGGGATGTTAAGATGAAAGAAATATGGGTTTAAGGGCGAAAAATGACAAGATTCTAAAATATATCCAGGAGGTCTCGCACCCTCGTATTTATAGGGTTGAGCTTCTGATCGAACGACTGAGAAGCTTCCAGTTGGCGAAGATCTGAGGCTCGCAGGGGGTGGCTCGCACGTGGGTTGCATGTGCGAAGGTCTCGCTGGAGGCTCCTGATTGGACCGCGCTTCGGATGCGAGGGGTTGCGACACGAGGCGGATTCTGAAGCGAGGTGCGCCGGATAGCTATTGGACCTCAGCTTCGGTCGAATAAAAAGAGGACACGGGGTGACACGGGGCAGTCTCGCATGCGAGGCGACGTGGCTGAATCTGCACCATGCGAATATTCCCGGTTCTCAAGGATTTTCTCGATTTTTGTGCAAAAACTTCTAAAATCCATAACTTTCACATACGGGCTCCGTTTTTGATGTCCTTTATATGCACGCATAGGTAAAATTACGCTCTACAACTTTCGTTTAGACTTCGTCGGCTAATTTTGAATTTAATTTTTATATTATTATTTTTAATAGATCGGGACAGGAAATCCATTAAAAATTCATAACTTCTTCATCTGACGTCCGTTTTCGTCAAACATTTTACCATTGTGCTACTAATGATGAGACCTTCGATTCTCGTTTAGGTTGTGTCGGCTAAAAATCACTCGATCTAAAATTCGAGTTTTTAGCTGTCTACTGCTAAGCTGAAACTTCGAAAAATCATAACTTCCTCATACGAAGTCAGATTTGGGCGTTCTTTTTATCGAACTTCTCAGTTTAATGAATACTAAGACTTTAGTTTAGATTACCAAGGATAAAAAGTAGTTTATCAAAAACTCACTTTTTACGACATTCAGCGCCGCATCGGTTTTGTCGTGAAACTTCAACTGGTCATAACTTCTTCGTTATAACTTGGATTTTGGTATTCTTTATATCCCCGAAATCCTTGTTTCGACCGATACAACTTTATGTAATAGTATCGGCTTTATCTAATATTTATTTTTGACGCTCATTTTTATTCTTAATTAATTAAAACCTAATAATGAAGCATAAAACACATAGAATTCACATAATTCCTTTTTCATTTCTTCAAAATGAGTTACAAAGGTTAACCTAGACTATCACCTCAATATAAATGCCTAGGCTAGAAACACGAGTGTTACATACTAAGCATAAGGAAAGAGTACATACGATTTGGAAGCTCAAAAGGGTTCACAATCACCAAGAACAAGTGTGTATTCTGGTGTTGTTATTGAAATGGATGAAGATTTGAAGATCTAGCCAAAAGATGATTTCCATGGATGAAATCAAAGGGTGTTACTAGGAGAAGAAGCATAACAACAAATCAAAACGGAAGAAAGGCTTACATTCTTGAAGATCGGGTGAGAAGCTTGATGATAGTTGAGAGAAAACTCGATGTTCTTGAATTGGAAACTGAGGGAATGGATTGGAAATGAAGGGATATCAAACTTATGGAGGGGGTGTACGACCAACATGGGTGTATGGCCGCACACTCATGTGTACGGTCGTACACTCCCTCACATGGAGTGTATAGCTTGATTTAAAGGTGAAGAACTTACGTAACTCGATCCTATACCCAATGCTTGAATGTACTGAGCTTTGAACCCTTAAATAGACTCTAGACAAGGCTAAAAGATAGCAGAAATGAGTCTGAAACACTGTTGGATTGAATAGCTGAACTTACAGGGCAAAAAATTTAAGGTTGTCACGTCATCCCCCCGTTAGATGGAATTTCGTCCCAAAATTAGCTTTCTTAGTAGTACAACTAGGGTTGTACTCCTGTGATTGGCAGAATACCCACTTGTAGACCTGGAAAATTTTCCCTAATGTCCATGATAGGACTCATACTTGGTCCATTTATCATTATCTCGTGTATAAAAGTCGTATATAATTTTAGATTAGTTAGATGGTCGGATGTGCGACTCTACCCCAGGTCGACAACCAAACAAGGAACAGGAGATAGGGTAGAAGCACACATACTAAATCTGTGTAATCATAATCATATACTACTCTTGCGTATACACTGAATAGTGATAGGTGGATTGTATTCATCCTTAGCCTCTGTGCTCGAACTCAGTCTACTAGATGAGTGGTATTTCGTGGCGGTCTGTAGAACATATGACGGAAATGCTTTGGAGGACAAGGTACTCTTTGCATGAGTACTTCGGGGTTTAGAATACGAGAGACAAAACTGAGGTCTAGGTCGGACCGTCGTTACGAATGACAAAGTTTTCGCGAATTTGATGGTCAAAGCGATAACAACTTATGAACTTAGTATGGTGAGGACCATGCCAAGTCATGACGAATGATAGAAACGGACTCTTTACTGAATAAAAGTTTGGCTGATTTGAAAGCAACGTCTGTTATACGATGATGTACTCCTAGTGTGTTCGACAATATACTCTTTGTAAATGTTCTAGTGCTTTCTATTTTCCCCCTTGATGTTAACACTTCTATGTATTGTACTGCGATGAGCGAGTACATACAAAGAAAGTGCTTTGATAACTAGTGTTGATACTTTATACTACGATCCTCCTTTGTACCACTATGATCGTCTTTCATATAAAAGTTATGAATAATTAAGATGAATAACATAGTCGACTGAGTAACTTTGCCTCAAATCCACAACCAAATAAGGAACAGGAATTATGGCGGAATCACTCACTCTAAGTCTGCAAAATCTTAGCTATGTACAACCCTGATGTACATATTAATCCATCATAGCTTCTCTTAATGGATCTTTTAGTTCTCTTGGATATTGTGACTTGTTTCAATATGTGCATTATTATAATTACTTAAGTGTTTTCCCTAAGTTTTAATCTTATATAAATATAAATTAGTTTTTAAAGTAATTATTATTTCAAAAACGTATCGTTGCTCACTGGCGACTCTGGGGTTGATTCTCCTGTGGTGATCATCAGAATTCGTCCGTCCGCTCCTAAGTTCTTTGTTATCGGGCAGTCCCTTTGGTAGTGTCCAGTCTCACCACAACCATAGTAGGCTTGGTTTTCTTCAACTCCGGGGACTTGGGAGATCGGTTGAGTTGGTGCCCTGCAGAAACGGACTGTGTGTCCATTTCTATGGTAGTTCAGACACTGCATTTCCCGGCATACTTCGGTGTGGTGATAGTTGCACTTTCAACACTTCGGGAGGGTTCCAACATATCGATTGGTAGATGTTGGAGTAGCAGGCATTGTAGCAGCGTACATAGTACTCGTTTGTTGCTCTTACGGGGGTTCCTATGTTGTTTGCTTCTTCTTCATCTTGTTCCCCGACTTCCATTCATGGTCCTCTCCCTTTGATGGCTCGGGAACGGGGACTTCCATGCCATGGCAGATTCCATGGTCGATGAGTCGTCGAGCCAAGCGTTTGTCACTATCGAATGTAGACGGTTTAGAAGATAGTACATTTCCTTGAATCGGGGCAGGTAGTCCCCTAATGTACCTTTCAATCTTCCTATTCTCCGGGGTAACCATCTCAGGGCATAGTGCTTCCAGGTCACTAAACATGTCAGTGTAGGCCACTATGTCTGAGCCGACCATGGACAGGTTCCACAGCTCATGCTCCAGCTTTTGTACTTCGTCCCTTGGGCAGTACTCTCCCATCATCATTTCTTTCAATAGTTAGCCGTTGATAGAGTTAGTGACTTAACATGGTCATTCCACCATGTCAGGGCTCTGTCGAAGAAGGTGCAGGCATCAAACTTGACTTTGCCCCCTTCTGGGAATGAACAAATTTTGAAGACGGAATCTTTTTTCTCGAACCATCGTATTAGAGCTATTACTCTACCATTTCCACTAAAGGATTTTGGTTTGCAGTTCATGAAGTCCTTGTACGAACACTCCCTCAGGTGTCTGTGAGTAACTTCAGGGTTTGTTTAGTAGGTACCGTTACCAGATCTGAAGGTACCACTTGTGTGAATTTGGGTTAGGGCGGTTACCGTTGTTGCTGTTACTGCTGCCCGATAAGCAGATAGATCGAACTGTGGTGGCGGATTATCTGCCGTGCTGTTGATTACGTTTGTTATTAGTCTACCGCGAGGCATCTTTTGCTAAAATAATACAAATATGAGATGGAATACGTCTATAGCATAGGTTATACACCGAGAGCTGAAAGACTATGTTATTCTAGTTATGAATGTATCGGTTCCTGACTTTATAGGGTTCTGGAAATGATTCATGAAAGAGTCTATTCCTAATAAACTTTGTGAATTAGAAGTGGTTGTCCTCGAATGAATATCTGTGACCTGAATAATTGTTACCAGTTTCATGTAAAGAAAATAATCCTAACACATAGTCTGAGTAGTGTCTCCACTAACTCATTAAGTTAAATAAGATTATTATTTATTAGTGTGACGCATATGACATTTTGGTTACTTCGGTTGATCCTTCTTTGAAAACTTCTCATGAACTTGCCCTTGCTCCTCCTTGACTATTCTGTTGACCGTTATGAGGAAGTGGTTACATCTATTTGGGTTTTTCGTGTGAGAATGGAAGTGTCTAAAGAATCTATGATATTTAATTGAAACATTATGGGGTGATCCTTACAGAGTCCTTCTATAAGTGCACATTGTATACAAGTTGTATATGCTTTAAGATTAAATAGACCTTCGAATAAGTGATCCTACTCCAAAACCACAACCAAACAAGGAACAGGTAGTGAAGCGTAGATCACAAATTCTAAGTCTATAAAATCTCAATTATATAAAACCTTGGGAGTATACATTGCAAGATTATAGACCTATCTATAAGGGTCTTTTAAGTTATCACATAAGTTATTTTATATAGTGCCTAAAATACTCCTATAGTATTTTAGTGTACTGTACTTGGTATGTTTTAAACTTGTTATCGTGTTATAGTGTCATAAAATACTCCCATAGTATTCTAATTTTCATGTTCTGATCTAGGAATCCCTTATATAGTGTCAGGTAAGTTTTAAGACTGGTGCAACACCACATTACTCCCAAACACATGTCGGTCACATCTCGAATGAATATATTTTATCAAGCTATATTGATCCCAGATATGATTACATAACTGCCCAGATTTGACCACAGTGTTCAACCTTTAAATATATATGTTATGTTCTTCTTGTGATACTTGTTCTAGTATGTATACATGTATAAGCAAGTAGGTATATTTTTATAACTTATTGTTATATTCTTAAAATATATCATTATCCAGAGCTCTTAAGCCCCATTGTATTTATAGTTGTATATCTTTTATCGGTTGATATACTTAGTTCACTATAAACAATGCTCTAATACCAATATGTCACACCCCAAAACCAGAATGACGGAAACGTTCGGGGGTGGACGACGTCATGTTTAGTATCACAAGACATGCATCATAGTAATCAAAGTAATAAACAACCATTTCATTAAAAAGAAAGTGTTTACAAAGTATGTGTTCACAAAACATAAACTCAATGTTTTGAAAACTGGACCGGAGACCGAACCGGTCGTTTTACTGGTTCGATGGTTCAGATGGTCCAACCGGTTGGACTGGTCTCAAAAACCAGGAAAACCGGATGATGTCATAATTATATTTAATTATATAAAAAATACAAAAAATGAAAATAAAATAAAAATTTTATAAAATTTCCGGTTTTGACGGTTCAACCGGACTGGTTTTTACCGGTTCAACCGGTTTTTACTGGTTTTCACTGGTTCAAATGAATACCGGTTTTTTGACATTTAAGAACCGGATCCGGAACCGGTTCCCGGTCGAACCGGCCGGTCCGGTCCGGTTTTCAAAACATGGCATAGACTACATACGTAAATAACAAAACAAGACTTGAAGCTATTGTACTCCATCTTCTGAATCCTAACGCATACCTGTCTACTAGTTTCGTGAGAATACAAGTTATTTTGAAAGAGTTGATCAGCATTTAAGCTGGTGATTTCATAAGATTTTAATGATGTAAGTAAGTTGTAAGAAAGTTGAAGCTATTGTATTCCCCACCCCACCCACCCCCCCCCCCTTAAAAGCATTTAAAAACAGTTTAAAAGATTGATTATAGGGGTATGAACTCACCCTATGTGGGTGATTCAAACGAATAAGCGCGTATGGATGAGAAGTTCCTCAAATGAAGTCCTGAGACCCAAACGAGTCCTAAATGACATATAATGGCATATATTGGCATGAATATAGTGTTTAGAAGCAACCACATGTAAGGAAACACCTTTAGGGACTAGGAAACCCTTGAACCAAGTGTTAGAATCACATGTGATTCATTTAAGGGGAGTGTACAACTCAATTGAGGAGTGTGCGGACATGTGTGTACGTCCAGGGAGTGTACGGCCATACACTCATGGTAACAAATGCACACAAGTTTTCTTGGATGATAGGGAAGCTTGTGGGACTATTGCTCATCAAGTCTTGAAGCTAGATTTGCATTTTGAATGCCCTTTAGGAGTGTTTTGAGGGGTATACGACCACACATGGGTGTA
Source organism: Lactuca saligna (assembly GCF_052625555.1). NCBI lineage: Eukaryota > Viridiplantae > Streptophyta > Magnoliopsida > Asterales > Asteraceae > Lactuca > Lactuca saligna. The sequence continues at coordinate 16,470,726 of NC_136422.1, read as the reverse complement.
CGGCCATACACTCCTTATGATCTTGAGTTTTGGTCGATTTTAGGGTGTTAATCAAGTTTTCCTAACATGTACTAAGCATAAGGAAAGAGTACTTACGATTTGGAGGCTCAAAAGGGCTCACAATCATTAAGAACAAGTACGTGTTCTTGGTGAAATGGATGAAGATTTGAAGATCTAGCCAAAAGATGATTTCCATTGATGAAATCAAAGGGTGTTACTAGGAGAAGACGTATAACAAAAAATCAAAACAGAAGAAAGGCTTACATTCTTGAAGATCGTGTGAGAAGCTTGATGATAGTTGAGAGAAAAGTCGATGTTCTTGACTTGGAAACTGAGGGAATGGCTTGGAAATGAAGGCATATCACATTTATGGAGGGGGTGTACGGCAAACATGGGTGTACGTCCATACACTCCCTCACATGGAGTGTATGGCTTGATTTCAAGGTGAAGAACTTACGCAACTTGATCCTATACCCAATGCTTGAATGTACTGAGATTTGAACCCTTAAACAGACTCTAAACAACGTTAAAAGATAGCATAAATGAGTCGGACACACTGTTGGATTGAATGGCTAAACTTACAAGGCAAAAAATTTCAGGTTGTCACAGATATGTGATTTGTAAGGTATGTGGTAGTTTGGGGGAGCCCACTAAGCTTCATGCTTATAGTTTCAATTTTGATTTCAGGTGCTTTAGTTTTCAAAAGAGGAGCTCGGGAAGATTGCAGTGCACGCACCATTTGTTCAGCCTGGGATGTTTATACTCTGATATATTTGACAAATGTTATGTTATTCTTGAGATACACAGTTTATGATTTTTATATGTTGAAAGATAATTTTGGTTTTATTAATGAGTTAAAAATGAAACTTTTGGCTTGTATTTTTGGGATGTTTCAATTGTACTTTTAATGAAGGTAGAATTAGAGTCCTATCCTACCCGTTCAACTAACGAACCTCAACCAATCAAGGAAGCAGTGTGTGAGAGTGGACACCCATTAAAATGTCATTTTATAAGCAGTAACCTTATAACCCCTAATAGGCCGGCTTCGTGAATAAGGCCTACTAACGGTAAGACTGGCTTTACTCTTATGCATATGTATAAATATTAAACCTATAACATTATAATAGTATAAGGATTGAATTTTAAACTTTTAAAATTCTAGGGTTTGGAACTAAATGTGTCAAAAGAAGACTATACATTCACAAATTCCAAAACTTCAAGGAAAGTTTTGAACTATTCAAAAACCTTTGGATCCATAACTTATGAGTTTAATATAGGTTTTATGAAAAGACTCTTGGCATTCCATAACTTGAGGACAAGTTATGGAGTTCATAAAAACATTTATGGAAAAAATGCTCTTCAAGTTTATAACCTATAAGCTTAATGATCTCTTTAAAAGAAAAACTTTTCATTTTCCATAACTTGAGGACAAGTTATGGAATTCATCAAAACACTATGATCAAAAATTGTAACTTACAAAACAATCAATTTGTTTTTGATCTAAATTATACTCATAAGAACAAGACAATTCATATCAAACAAATTTCATGTAATTAGCATAATCATATAAAATAATAACAATTATGAAACTTTGACAATTATATTCTAAATTGGATAAGCATGATCATTACCACATCAAAAACAGGTTTATAAGTTCAAAAATAGTTTAGGGTATTGATCCTAGTCCAATTCCAGCCTTAAAAGTCAAAAATCTGCACTCTGGAGCACCAACTCGTTGAGTGTAAGAACAAACTCGTTGAGTTGGTCAGTTTTGTGCTTGGACTCGGCAAGTCCACTATCTAGACAGCCAAAAAATTGATTTTTGAAGCATAAACAACAAGTGGCATCAAGTATAATTGAAAACAACCCTAGGCTCTGATACCACTAAATGGTTTTGAGCATTCTAACATTCCTATGGTGTACATGCAACCCTAGATGCTTTGGATCTTTCTTCTCTCTATTATACATGCATACATTCAATATTCCAAAGCATTATCCTAACTAGCATATAATGGAGTATAAACAACATGAAATACAAGTTAGATGACATAATTTTTAGTGTAGTTGAAGCCTTGGACCTTTAAGAACTTAGTGCCCCAAGTGTTACACCTCAAATGGAATCACACAACACCACCAACAAATAGAGGAACTTGAGAAGATGTCACTTGCACTTATAAAATCCACTTGCCCTCTTGTGTTTCCACCAGTTCCAACTTCATGAGCTAGAGGGTTTCTTATATGGTGTGGCTTGATTAGGGTTACACCATGCAAACCCTAATGTGCATGACCTTCCATATCCCTCATGCTCCATGGGTTTAAACCTCCATGGATCATCCATAGGTCACCACATGGGTTTAGCCCAACATAAGGAACTATAGATCATAATCCTACATTATAAGAATGAATGATTTACATAATCAATCCCCATATATTTAATAAGTCTCTTTTGATCACAAAATTAATTCTTGATCAATACTAATTAAATAATATAATTTCATATTAATATATTAAAACTTATAATATATTAATAAACCATAAATAAGTTCTTCTCATTTATCCATCCTTTAGATTGTTCTGGTGCCACGCAACCCAAATTGACCATGCTACGCTCGGGTCAAGTACATACCAATTATAGTTATGGACTTAGACACTAATCCAACACTGATGATGTTGATGATGCAATATTGGTGGGAAAATGGTATGAATCGACACAAATAATTTGGCCAGAATTCTAAAATGCTTTCATATTTGCTCTAGTTTGAAATTAAACTTCCACAAGTCACGATTATTTGGCATCAATGTGATGGAATCCAACATACAGTGTCAAGCAAGGGTGATGGATTGTACTAAGGATCATTCCCTTTTACTTATCTTGGAGTACTGGTTGGTGCAAATATGGTGTTAAAAAATAATTGGAGATCGATAATTGACAAATTTCAATCGAGGCTTTCTATTTGGAAAGCTAGAACCTTGTCCTTCGGTGGCAAACTGACACTCATCAAATCAGTATTGAATAGTCTTCTAAATTATTAATTCTCTCTTTTCAAGGTGCCAAATGTTATAATTGATGATCTTGAAAAATGAGAAGGAAATTCCTTTGGAGTGGTAGTGAGTCTTATTCTTGGATTCATTGGGTCTCATGGTCTAAAGTTGTGGCACTAAAAAAAGGAAGGTGGAATAGGAGTTGGATCGTTAAAAGCTTAAAATGCAACATTGCTCACAAAATGGTGGTGTAAACTTAATGTTGTGAGTGACTGTTTATGGAAATCTTGCATAAAAATTATACATAATTTATCACGAAAACCAATTACCATGATAGCAAAAGCATCGATGTGTGGGGTGTGGAGCAACATTGCCAAAGCCCTTAAAGCTCTTCATGAATTTGACATAAATTATCCTGACATGTTTACACTTGTACCTAGTTCAAATGTATCGATTTTATTTTAGAAAGACCATTGGTATGGATCCTTAACATTGCAAGAAAGATTTCCCAGATTATATGAGATGGAAACCACAAAACTATGTCTGGTGTCCCACATAATAGTCTCATCAGGCTTTTGTTGGAGTTGGAAGTCACAGACTTTAGAAGATGAGGTCATGGGTGATTTGACAAATCTATGTGAAATGCTTCAGGGGGTTAATACACAACCAACACAAAGTTGTTTTCGATTCAGTCTAAGTACGGATGGACTTTATACAGTTTGTACTATGTGCAACATAATGGAGTCCAATAACAATCCGTGTCAAGGTAGCAAGATAAGTTGGTTAAAGGTAATCCCACTAAAAATTAGATGTTTTATTTGGAGGGTAGCTATGAATAGAATACCAGTGGTGGAAAATCTGGAAGCAAGAGCAGTCAAAGTTCAATCAAGCATGTGTTCTCTCTGCAACATGGTTCAAAAGTCTAGCGATCATTTGTTGATTAAATGTGATGTGGCAGTGGAGGCTCGGAAATGGATCTTAAATCGGTGTGGAATTCCTAACTCAATTTAATGATGTTAATGAGTTTTTAACTTTGCAGCAACCTGGGGTAATTGCCCAAAAAAAGAGTTAAGGTAATTGTGGTGTTATATGGACTCTTATGGTTCATGTTGTTAGCTAGAAACAACAAGAGGTTTAAAAGGATTCATACTAATTTTGCAAAGATTGCTGATGAGGTGATCTTACAGACCTTTTCATGGTTCAAGTTCAGATCCAAGGAGGTGAAACGTAGGTGGATTGAATGGAGTATATATCCATTTTGTTACGTTCTATTATGTTATTTTTTTTCTATTATAAACTCATTTCTTTGTACTTCTTGCCCTAGTTTTAGCTACTTGCTAATTGAATGGCTCTTTATATATATATATATATATATATATATATATATATATATATATATATATATATATATATATATATATATATATATATATATTTGTTGTTTCGAAAAAAATCAGACCTCGATCTAAAGAAAATGTAACGCATAGTGCCCTTTTAATTCTAATTCAATTTCTTTGTCGTTCTAAAAAGGACTTCATTGATTGATTATTAAATAATTCAATCATATGGACCTCATTGATTGATTATTAAATTATTTAATCAGAATCAAGCAACTTGAGCATACAACAGTCATTATTTGCAAGATAAACGAATAAATGTCCATTAATTTTCGGTTGAGGAAATGGTGCTATTAAATGGGGTAGGCATTGTGTCTGCAATATGACCACATATATTATAATAAACTCAGCTAACAGTAGTATAAAAGATTTATTTATTATTATTGTAATAAAAAAAAAATTATATAAGCATGTACTAAAAAGAAAGCCATGGGACAAATGTTTGTGTCTCTAGTCACATGTACTGTCTGTCATTCTGTTTGTCGACAAACAAAGGTAAATTAGTATTGCTAATAGCATCCACAAATGAGCTTGTTTTTTAGAGTTTTTTTGATAAACATATTTGAAATAAAATAGTTTTTCATGAAAAAAATAACTTAGAATAAAAATAAAAAAATAAATAGTTGTTTGTATCCACCACAATATAAAAAAAAAAAAAAAAAAAAAAACTTCTCTTTTGATTATTTATGTTTTATTTTTATAGTCACCACATCGTTGAAAAGATAACCAGAAGATATTACCAAGTTTTTTTGAAAAAGCTCATTCAAATTTTATTTTATTTTATTTTTTTTAAGAACTTTTTAGCTTGAAAAAACTGTAAAATCTCATACTATAGATGCTCTAATTAAAGGCTTTTTAATTGATCATGACATAAATTTGATTTTTATAAACTAACTAAGATCATGATTTTATTTATTTATTTGTGCTTTGAAATGGTTAATTGATGTTCTTTCTTTATCTTTACCTTTTCATTATTTTTGTTTGAATGTGGATAAAATTCACACGTGTCCATTTAACGTGGATAAACTTTTGGAATTGAGTAGTATTCAAGAATTTGTTTCTAGTTTGAGTCTCTGTATAAAAGATAACGTTAAACATTATCTTTTGATATTTATATGTTTTTCCTTTTAGGTTTATTATATGAGTTTTTTTTTTCTTGAATTTATTTAATTTCGGGTTCTTTTTTTAGTTTTTATATTTAGCTTTGAAATTTTACGTTGGTAAATTTATATTTAATAAATAAACAAAAACAAATCATTATAAAAGAGGTTAAAAGAGGTCCCCGTGATTCGTGAAAGAGGCAAGAAGACGTAGTAGGAGATTGAAGAATGAATTAAATGACCAAATTGCCCTTGATAGTCATGTGCACAACGCATGTGTCAACATAGAAAATTTCCGATGTTATGTAAATTCATGAAGAAGAAGAAGAACAACGATAATATAAATAAATGTTTGAAGAAGAAGAACAACGATAATATAAATAAATGTTACATCAATTTTCATAAAGGTTTAATCATGGCTTCTCTGAGGATTTGTTCATTTGTTGTGAAGAGTTACAGCAGCAAGCAGAATAAGCAAAAGATAAGTTATGCTTCCGGCGAACGACAGAAAAACAGCTATGGCAACCTGGTGACAAAATTTATCAAACACATTACACACCTTCTCCCACTGCACATGCGAGTTCCCTTGGTACCCGATAAGACCAACAGACCCGGTGGCACCAATGGCGGAGAAGAGCAGCACCACCATCATTAGGTCTAACATCAGTAAAATCAATGACACAAGCTTATTTCTACCTCTGGTTACCAATAGAATCACCAACGATATTGCTGCATAAGCGCACGCAATTGCATTCACAATCACTAAGTACCTGTAACATCAAATTCAAATTAAAGAGATCGAAGTACGAATCGTTCGATTACAGTTTATCATATCATCATATGTGACCGGCTCAAACATAAAATTGAAACAAATCGAAACAAATCGCTCAATTAGGTTCAGGTAATTTCAAATAGATGTAGTTACAGGTTGATTATACGCGACTAGATGTTTATAGTGAGGAAGTACATACACAAATGCAGAGAGGTCAGTCCACTTGGCGGTGACAGGAAGGTCGACAGGCGGCAGCGACGGGACAAGGGTGAGAGAGACGGTGGTGGTCTGTTTATCGACTCCAAGAACAACGGCGGCGACGAGAGTGAGTGAGAGTGCTAAGAGCCTGAACACTAATTCCTTGTAATTGAAGCTTGAATTTCTATTCGACACATTCACCTCCTTCTCCTTCTCCTTGTATTCCGTCTCCATATCAGTGTTTCAGTATTTTCTAGAATTGGTTTCAGAGATGGATATGAGAGTTATGATTCCACTGGAAGCATGTATATATATTTGGCCTGGGTATGCTCATACCATTTTTTTGTCCCTACGAGACAAAATAATTGTTCACATTCAATTCTTCTCTACATGAAAAAATACACTAAAATTGTCGTATACAAAAATTTAATGTAAATAATTTACTATTTTATTATTTCTAACGTGCAAACAATGGTTAAATTTTTGTCAAATTTCGATCGCCTAAAGTATGTTCAGTTTTTATTAACAAAATTCGATTAATTATTTCTACTGAATATATCATAGATAAATAATCAAATATTTTTATGAAATACATCAAGCAAGTTCTATACAGATGTTTACAATATTATGTTTGATTGGTTGTCTAATCAGTTAGTTCTACCCAAATGTGACAATATTATTTTTCAATGTATTTATGTTCCGTATGTTTTTAAAGGCCGATTTAAAGTTTCTTTAACATAGAAAAATCGAAGCCTTAGTAATTAAATCGTTAAAAAGAAAAATCTAACCGATGGCTGCATGGAAATTCTTTTTTTTTTTTTTAATTAATTATGGAGCTTTTACATGATTTAAAGTTACCAAGGCATCTCAGAAAACATCCTCCCATCTTTGTGGATGTCAATCGGTCAAAATTTCAATAGCGGTTTTTTAGTATTATATTTACTATAACAGTTTTTTAGTATTACGTATAATTTTTAATTTTATATTATATTTACATAGAATTTATATATTTGAGTATTAATACTACAAATCTATATAGAATTAATATCATTAAATCTAAAAATTCATATCAAAATATAACTTAATATTTTGTTATAGTAATATGAAAACTAGTTAGCGTCAAATAGAGTTTAATTGCATTTCACGGGTTCAATATTGTATTAGTAGTTCGTGGTTGATTTAAGGAGCTAAGTCCTAATTCCTAGCCTCATAGTTGTGGGTCGATTTACAAAAAACATTAATGGAGTCCGACCATAGCAGCTCGAATCGTTGTGAGTACAGAAAGAGACGACAAAGAGACTTGTTGGTAGATGTGGTTGCTTTGAATGCTTTTAATTATATTAGTTGTTCGACTTTTTTGAAATGAAAGTGTAATGAAATCATTAAAACAATTTTTTCATTGACAAAGTAACCGAACGGCCCAAAATGTGAACGAAATGTAATAGCACCCATAGCGCAGCTATAACCGTTATTGAAATAGCGGCGAATAACGCCGCAAATAACAGTACCGTGAAACGAAAACGCTAAACTGAAATTAGCGGTTCTTGACTTCCGCAAAACGTTATTGCACCGTTATAACGTGCGATTGATAGCTTGCGCACACACACACACACACACACAGAGAGAGAGAGAGAGAGAGAGAGAGAGAGAGAGAGAGAGAGAGAGAGAGAGAGAGAGAGAGAGAGAGAGAGAGAGAGATTTTAATATCATTTTTAACCTAGTTTGTAAAAAATGTGATTTTAACTCATCTCACCACCATAACAATGTGAGCTTGTAGGCTGTAGCGTGGCAAAATTAACATAGCGGTATCGCGTTTTAAAATAAAAATATAACTGAACAACTTTCAACCCATCGGACCTATTTGATCCATTTAATTTTTATCTCATTTACTTGATTTTAATATTTTCAATCATGTTTCGAAATTTAAGGCTTTTGGAAGGAAGCGAGCAGAAAAATGTGAACGAGTGGGAACATGGTCCTATCCCCGTCGTATGAAATTATGCAAGATGAAAGAAACACACGGGTCGATAGTCAACAATGTGAGAAGTGAGATGGCCATTTAAGCAATGAGATATTTACTTATCTTATCCCCCTCCCTATACTCATACCCCTTTTATTTATTAAATATATATATATATATATATATATATATATATATATATATATATATATATATATATATATATATATATATATATATATATATATATATATATATATATATATATATATATATATCATTTTATACACTTCTGATTGTTAAAATTTCATGTTACTCTTTATATTTCTATTTAAAGCTTTTAATTTTTTTTAATATAAATCCAGTTTTAGCCGTATTTTAAAAAATGTTTAGGTTTTTAAAATTCGTTGCAACATTAGATTTTTTAACACCACAATTATACATATAGAAAACTATTTATATTTGTACATTTCAATTCATTTGTTGGTGTAATGGTTATTTTTTGATATGCATTGTGACTAGAGGTAAGCATAGGCAGTTCCCCGATCAATTCGACGAGAACCGGAACAAATGGTACTTCGTTGATAAAACCAGAACCAAAACCATCGTAGACGGTTAGTGCCGATCTTAAGGAATTAAATATTATCAAAGGCACATGACGAACAAATAAAAAAAATATCATTGTCGTTATTATAAGTTGTTATTTTTAAATAAAAATATATAATAAAATAATTAGGCATTGTTTAGTTGTCCATTTTACTCCTCTCAACATCTCATGTAGATGTTTATGGTTCTCATTTTGACACAAGTTTAGTATTTGTGTATAATCCTTATAATGATATTTTGACAAAATGGTTCTCATTCGAGACCAATTGTATTTATATGTGGATAGACATACTTGAAGGGGTAAGTACGCCAAAATCATTCAATAATCAATTGTATAAAAGTGGTTAATAAATAAAAGCTAAAGATTAACAAATGAAATAAGGGTAAATGGAGTTAATTTGCGAAGTATTTGTGCATGTATCAACATTTTATTTTTTATTTATACATTTTACAATATGTTATCATAACTACATGTGAATGACTTAATAGGATTTTTTACGGCTATCACCCGATACTTATTTGCTCTTATTCTTAAATGTATAGTTTTTACCAATGTTCTAAATAATATAAGACGTGACTTCTCAACCTTTTTCGAGCCTTGGTGAACTACATCGTTTGTAAGACGTGACTTAAAGCGGTAATTTTGTATACAATTAATATTTTTACATGTATTTTCAACTATTATTCTATTTTATACACATATATGAGTTAAAACGACGTGGTAAAGTTTGGCGGTAAACAGAAGCCTTGGAGTCATGGTGCATCATGACGGAGCCATGACGAGCTTTTTAGAACCTTGGTTTTTACCAAGTTTCTAAAAAGTTCGTCATGGCTCCGTCAAGGCACGTCATGTCTTCAAAGCTTGTACTTACTGTCAAGTTTTACCAAAACGTTGTCTTAACTCATATAAGTGTATAAAATAGAAAAGTAGTTAAATATACATATAAAAATATTAATTATATATAAAATTACCGCCTTAAGTCACGTCTTACAAAGGACGTAGTTCGCCAAGGCTCAGAAAAGCTTTAGACTTGACATTGCCGTCAAGTCACGTTTTATGTTATTTACAACATTGGCTTTTACCCACCATGATATATATATATATATATATATATATATATATATATATATATATATATATATATATATATATATATATATATATATGATCAAGTAGAAACTTAAAATATTGTAGGAACAACGAGGACTATCTTTGGCCTTAAGACTAAAAAAATAAATGCCAAAGATTTGATTTTATTTACCGTCAAAATCTCGCGAGATGATATGATATTTTCGTAATTAATTGCGAGATTTTGATAATTTCCGGGGAATATCAATTATTTGGAGGGTACAAGTTACAAAAGTAATAAAAAAAAATTAAAAGAAAAAAGAAAGGAAAAGGAAAATTCGGCCATGTGGCCTCTACAGGAGCTGACACATGCCCCCACCCTAGCATGATAAGTGTTCAACCCTTATTAACTGGTGAGTTTTTTATTCCACCTACTTAGTTTTTCGGTCATAACTTTTTGTCTTTGAAAAAAAAGTATGAAAAAACCAAATTTCTTAAAATTTAGGTTAAATTATACCAATCATCCTTCATGCATGTGCCAAAACACATGTTCAGTCCCTATTTTCATAAATTAACTTGGATCATCCATCGTTTGATTAAAATTTGCACGCTTCATCCCTCTGGACAGAAAAAATCTATTTTACCCTTAATAATTTCTTTTTTAATTTTTGTTTATTTGCTTCTCATTTTTTAATTAAAAAAGAAAATAAAAATAAATAAATATATCACTTCATCCCGCGGACCCCCCTCCTTTTCCCCAGACTTCTTTCATCACCCAAGCTTTCGTGAAAACAAAAATGACAGACCTATATCCAACGAAGAGGCCAATGAGAGCACGTTCATCTCTGTCTCTCACAATCTATCGTGTGCCTCACCCCGACCATCATTGAACCCATCCCACCCCTTTCCTCCACACAGATTCGACGACACCCCAAACCTACAAATTGGAAAACTGAAACCTTAAAGTTCACATCCTAAACCTACAAATCAAACCTAACTAAACGTTAAACTTGCAAATTGGAACTAACAAGTTGCAGGAGAAGAAAAAGGATTTCGATCGACGGAAGCAGATGAGGGAATGTGATGTTCACCGCTAACAAATCGATGAAACTAAATTGAAGAGGATTCAGTCCACCACCACTTCATCTTGCCCATTCTTTGAATCCACTTCATCCTCCTCATAGCTGGTGTAAGTCGACAGGGTAGATTTACCTCGGGATGTGGATTATAGCCTCATTGAGGATTCGGTTTGTAGGTTGATGGCTTCTTCAAGTTAAAGTGAAGGTGATTCGAGGTTTACAGATTCTTAGAGGGATTTTCTTAAAGGAATGGTAGAGAATCCACTGGTGATTTTAATGCACGCAACGACACGGTTGAATCCTCGATGGAACTAATCAGCTCCAAGAAAACATGCTCTCTTTTCCAATATGTGTGTGTGTGTGTTATGTTTCTTGTTTTCTCGATCAGAACACATGTGCGTGTGTGTTTTGTGTTGAAGAACATCAGAGGTGGTGCTAGTATTTTCCAGCATATGAGAGACATAGAGATTAGAGAGAGTTGTTTTTTTTTTGTTTAAGTTATAAATAATATTAGATTAATTAAAAATAAATATCCAAGGGCATAATGGTCATTTCAAATGTGTCGCGGACTACAACTGCAACAAAAATACATATCAGGGGGCAAAGCGTGCAAGTTTTAAGTAAACGAGGGATCGTCCAAGTTAATTTTTGAAAATAGAGACTAAACGTGCTTTTTGGCACCTGCACGAGGGACAAATTGTGTAAGACAAAATTACAAGAATGGTCCACGTGGTTAGGTCGAAATTGCTACTTTGGGACAAACAAGTTTGGAATAACACTCATGGTCCAAATGTTTTCATTTTTTTGACACTTTGGTCCAGTTTACTTTAAAGTTTTATGTAATGATGATTTTGCCCTTGGAATTTTTTTTTTCAGTTTTTTATTTGTTTAAAAACTTTTATAATTAAAAGAAAAATGAAAAAAAATACATATCTCTCTCCCTCCCTCTCTCTCCCTCTCTCTTCCTCCCTCCCCCTCTCTCTCTCTAATGTGTCTTCTTCTCCACCCAAAAAATGCTTTTCATCGTATACATCTTCAAAACAATTTCTTTTTTTTAAACCAAACGCAAAATCTAAAGCTTGTAGCACCGATTTCGTAAAAGAATCCTAGTAATTACTTCTCAAATCCTCCTCAACGAACTTAAATCCCCAAATCAAAACAAGAAGTTGAAGTGGATACAGGGAATGACCATCGATTTAATCACATAAGATGGAGCATCGATTTAATGGTGGTGGCGGAGAAAATCAAGCGCTTGAGGTTGAACAAGGTAAAGAACGGGTAGAGGAAATCACGTACCCATCATCTCCTTCATGGAGAACCCAAAATTCGGGTTCATTCTTGGATCTACACAACTGGCATCCCCAATCGACGACTTTTAACCACATGAATAATGGTTTTAACCCCATTACATACAACCACGATTTTGATGGGTTCGTTTTTTTTATTTACGTTGATGCAGGGAAAAGGGATCTGTCAAAGGTATGACCAAGTTTTCCAGTTAGAGATGGAAATAAAGACTGAAAGAGGGATTTTTGTCCAAACTTGAGATTGATTCTACTCATTAACAGCATTGCCTTCGAGGGAATAATTAAAACAACATCGACATACCTCGTGTTCTTCAGATTTGGAATATTGAAGAAGAAAGGAGTCGTCAGAGTTTTGAGGTTGGTGATGTATCGGAACCATAAAGTTTCTGATAGAGAATGAGATGAGAAAGGGACATGAAGACGGTGGAGGAGATGAGAATTAGAGTTTTGGGTGTCGGAAGATGTGCAATGGTGGCTGAAAAGGGGGTGGCGGGGATGAGATGCATCAGTAAAGGTGAAGTTAGGGTTTCGACACTATGGTTACGATGACCGACTCCGGTGGTTTGGGTGGCGTTTGGAACAAGATTTCCTAATGAAGATGATGTCTCGGAAATCATTCTTCACTCCCTCCACCTCCTCCAATTATTCTCCCTAACCCACAAGTTCTTGAAGAGTTCAAAGTCACTCAATCCCTATTAGCAAGCAAGGTCTATGTGTGCTCATATCTTGGAGATGAAGTCACATATTGACAAGTCAAGAGAGTTGGGTGTCAAAGTCTTGAGGAAGTTAGATGTTGACTAAGTTCGTTAATCACTTCCTAAGTCACATAGTGAGTTCTTGAAGGAGTACTATGTTAAAGACTATGACATGACCCTTAATGATCTTATCTACTTGCTTGGTGCTGCTGAATCAGCAATGATTTGGAGCACTGGTAGAGCAAATTTGATTAAGAAGATCAACTTCCCAGACTTCAATGGACATTGAAAATTGGTAACATTGAATATCCAGAAAAGCTTTCTCTTCCCAATGGAAAGGGATCGACCATAGTCAACTCGGTTGACCAAATGGTAAAGAGAAAGGCTAAGTCTGTGATAGTCCCATGTACCATTCCCATAGAGTCCATATTGCCAAAAGCAGGGGCATTAGTTGCAAAGCTGTCCTATTTACCTGAAAGATCATAAGGTTGGTCAAGTCAAAAAGTTTGACTCTACTTCAGGTAAGTCCACTATCTAACTCTATTAAGTTCCTCTTTGGAGATTCCTATTACATGATGTGACTAGGTCACATGTTGATGTTTTAAGGATTAAATAAAAGAGGAAGCTTAAATGAAGAATATGTTGATTCTGATTGCAAAGATGGATTTTGATTGCATGGTTCGGTGATCAGAATTTTGAGTTGTTGCTTAAGAGTTTTGATCGCATAGATGACAACAAGTTTTTCATATAAATTTTCATTATAAGGATAAGTTTTTCCGCAAGTTTTAAAATAAAAGAAAAGATTTTAGTTTATTTATTTTAAATATCCTTATAGTGGCATTTGTGAAAAATTGTTGTTTATATGATTCCGTTGATAGCAATATTGGAAAATGGATTTGATTCTTTCATTTGTGGTAGTATCTAAATTTACCAAATAAGGAAAGATTCTCATCACCCAAGTTTCAATTGGACCGAAACTTGGAATCATGCAGGTTGTATTGTATGATGAATGAGAATTTTCATTTTTGGAAAATTAAGACTAATTCCTTATTCACATGTCAAGTGAAGGACAAAGGGATCGGGTACACTTGGGTGTACATGAGTCAGGTCCACCACAAATACTATTCGTCATGATTTACTAAGGTTTAGTAAATATGGTTATACTTACAAGTTTAAGTATAATTCTGAAACATTGGAAAAAGTTCTAATGTATGGCAGAACGAATGAGAAGAATCAAATTAGGCAGAAAGATAAAAGTTTCTCAAATCTGAAAAGATGGGAGAGTACTTTTGTATCATGTTTTATGATCGTCTTAATGATTGTGAGATCATATCACAATTCATCATCTAAGGACATCATAGTGCATTCTTATGGCTAAGAAGAGGCGTCATGAATTGTTGAAATGGTTAAATCACGAAGATGATTCATACTTCGTTCCAAAACAAGTCTTAGATTCATACTCCAAGATTGTAACTTGAGTGATACATCTTGAAGAAGGTTTATTAACACTAGTCAAATGTAAGAGTAAAATGTGTCCTACTCTTGTACATTTGAAATTGGTAAGTTGTGATGTTTTGGATAAAACAAAGACCAACTAAGGCTAATTGTGTGAAGTGTTTGTACTGATAAAGATTCTGCACTATCTCTTGAAAATTTGGCAAGTGAGTCTTATATGTCAAGAGGACAGTGGGAATCTTAAAGATCTTTGAAAATTTTCAAGATCTAATCAAGAGTAAAACTTGTAGCTTATCACTAGCACACGACTTAAGGTTTGTAACCTATCGTGTTGATATATTTCTATTTCTATGCCCATTCCAGTTAAAGTTGGCTTTGCATATGAGTTCTAAGAGTTCTCAATTGGTTGCATAACAATTTGGAATCAATGGCAGTCCCCTGTACTGCTAGGTGGCAAGAAGTTAATACTGGACAAGTTCAATTCATATGAGTTTGGATTTGTCACTAACCTTGTTTTGATATTATGGTTTTGACAAATTCACATGGATAGGAACACATACACCATAAATTCTAAGTGTCATAAGGTTTCTCTCCGATTCATGAAAATGATGGTGAGGAAACGTTTTCATTAAGTAGATTTTAAGTAGATATCAATTGTGATATTTGCATTCTCAAAGTCGTTAGTAGAGCATGTGTGGGTAACCGGCACACTAACATGGACTTGTGAGGAATGACAAAGGTCTAAACAATTAAGACTATGATTACGACATCCCTTTTCATATTTCTAAAATTGTTTAGATACACATGTGTGCTATCTAAGAAAAGGTGTATGATTTTGATAAAGTTTTAGTCTGAACTTTGGTAAGAAAGTTAATAAACTATTGATTTCTAGAAGTTCAGCTGATTTCTAAGTACATGTCAAAGCTAGTGGGAGCATAAGTGTTATGCTAATAATCATTATGTTAGTGGGAGCATGACGATTATCGTAAGTGTTGCATGTTAGCAATATTAATTATAGAAAACAAAAGTTTTGATTGAAAAAAGTTGTTTTGCTATAATTAAGGGAGAAGAAATTATACTTCATTTTAAGTCTAAAAGCTTAGATTGAGGTTTTAATCATCTTTAGTCAATGATATATATATATATATATATATATATATATATATATATATATATATATATATATATATATATATATATATATATATATGAACTTTATGTTGGAATGGCTCAACATAAGGAAATTCTATATATGGGTCCATTATTTGCGTTCTAAAATTCGATTATGATTACGGCATCTCTTTTCATAATCTGAATTATGAGAACTTGGCAAATAGAAATAGAAATATTATAGCAAAAAAGACTGGTCAAGTATCATATCTTTATGTGAGACATCATGTATCGTGTCACATATACTTCGGATATAGGATCAATTGCATGTGCTATAATATTCATCCTTTCAAAATTTTCCAAATGCTCAGGGCATTAAGAGGGGAAAAGTCTAGAATTGGATATAACTAAAATGATTAAGCAATTGTCGAGGATAATGTAAGGTTTACCAAAGATTGGTTGCTCAGGGACAGTTGGAAGTATAGTGTTAATTTTGGAAGGACCATATTGACATATTCTGAAAAGAGGCTACTCTTCTTCAGAAGTGATAGTCAAAATGAGAATATGGAAATATTCCCATAAGTGGAAGTTATTCGTTATATCTGTGCAAGATTAGGAAACTTAATGCAAGAAGGATGTTCAAAGCAATGTACTTTGAATTTGAGACTTCGTATCCATGGAATGTTCTCCATTGGAATACTCTGTAATGATTGTTGACAAGTATTTGTGATTTTGTGCATAATCATTACTAGAGATTCAGTGCATATAAGTTTAAAATCTAGCAGATTTAGGTAAATGGAAGGAATTTGGAATTCTTGCATTTGCGGTAAGGATTTGGGATTGTGAAATGATAATCATTGGAACTATGCTCAATCGATCTATTTCACAAAGTAAAGATCATAAGAAAACATAGTGTGCATACTTTGTGTATGGCATGACTAGTGTTTAGAAAACATAGTGTACATGCTTGGAGCATGGGACAACTATTGTTTTAATTCAAGTATAAAGTTGATAATTTGAAACAGTATGTAATGAATAATATGTAATCACTATGGTGATAAAGAAAAGTTGTTCTATTTATATTCATAAGTTCTGAGACCATATTGGATTCGATTATTCGTGTGTTTCAATTAGCATGTTTTGACTTCCAGAATAACTAGGTTATTCTTTCCGAATGACTAAGTTATTTAAACTCTCCACAGTCAGTCATATGTTGGAAATAGGTATGAATTAAGACTCTCATGAATCGGGTTTGTAGATGTTTAAGATGTTAGACATAGTAAGAGTTGCTACAACATTTATGAGTACTCATAAGTTCTGAGTATTGGATCCAACCCATGCTCATTTGAAACAGTAGGAAAAGAGTGGTGGCTGGAGGATGAAGAGGGAGTGGGGTGGCGACCGATCTCTCATTTGGGGTTAGCGTTTGAAGCGGGAGGGGTGGCGGGTCATATACCCCGATCCCCCAAACTTACTTCCATAATGACAAGTTTAGCCCCTCCCTCCATAAATCATTTCGAAATAAATCCCATATTTACTCTTTAAACCCCTCCTTCAGAAAACCCTTACAAATTAAGTCCCGATATTACCATGCAGCCACTCCCTAAACAAAACCTTTCAATAGCAGTCCTTATGTTACCAAATGACGATTGTCTTCTAAAAATCTTTACAAAATAAATCCCGGAATTACACTTTAATCCCCGAATAATCCAATTTATAACATTAAAACAAACACTCCACTAAATAATATGGATTTAGGGTGACTATTCGTTCATCATTTTTTTTTATCTATTTATTTATTTAATAAACGGGTTGTTACATTTATTTTGATTAGTTACTTTGTTGTTTATTATACTTGAAATGTATCTGACCTATACAAACCTCCAATTGGTATCAGAGCCGTTTTCTGATACATCCATGTTATCATAGTTGGTTAAAATTTTCGTTCTAAGATATGTTCATAAAAGATCAGAAATTGTATATCTTGTAACCACAAAAATAAAAAAAGGAAGAAATTTTCGTTATTCAATCATTCACTAGATCTGATGGCCAGTACAAAGATGCAGATGAAGAAGATAGTTAAATCTGATCAAAAATTTGTGAAAGTTAGGAGAAGAAGAGAAGGGTTCAAAAATCTTGAAGCAAACATCTTTCTTCGAGGTCAGAAATCTTTAGAATAAGTGAGGATCTCTTCAAGACTTATTCAGACACTCAAACATTGTGTTTGTCATTCTACTGTTAAAAGATACCACCAGGTAAGTGTCTCTATATCAATCTTTTAATCTCTAAAAATCATTTGCTAAAATCTGAAGATGTGAGAAAGAACCGGAATCTTTCAAAGTTCTGGTTAGCAGTCTCACTCTCTCACTAAGTAAATGTAAAATTCTCTGTATACTGTTTGTGTAAAAAAAAAAAATTATGTCTTTTATTAGATTTTCTTTTTAAAGTTATGTGTATAGCTTTTATTGTTATAATCATTGTATGCTGGTTTGAAGTCAAAAGGAAAAGATAGAAAAGATGTATGGAGCTAGTTGGTCTTTGTGATGAAAAAGAAACGAAGTAGATCAAAAGGGTATTTTCGGCACTAAACAAAGTTTGATGACAAGTGTCTCTTGTGAACATGCCTTACTTACTGCACTTTACTGCACTGAGAGACTCGCTGAGTTTTTGTTTCACTGGAAGATTCATCCTTGGCTCTCACGCTGTTGTAAGAATCGTACAAGTGAAAAGGGCATTTTAGTCACAAATAGTTATTCTTATACAATGAGGTTTCTGTCAAAATACAAGAGTTGTTTCTTTTATAATTGGATTTCTTTCATCAAGAGTTCACACTATTAATTCTAACTCCCAAAGGCTCATGATGATTTAATTCTCTAGTTGCTAGTATATACCCTGACCTCTAAAGTTACTCTTCAAACTTCACCAAAAGCATGATCTTCATCCATCAGCTTATGCTACCAGCGTCTCCATCAGCTTTAGCATCATCCAATCGATCATATTGATGAGTCTTCATTAATAATCTCATAGTTATTTCATCATTCAGCTTGAAGTTTTTTTTAAGAAAAGAATCTCAAGGTCAACGGATACTGTCGTCAATGCACGCTTGTGTAGTGTCGCTGTCAAGGGCTATGTATGTAGTGGTACAAGTTTGGTGTATCTCCGTTTTAAGATCAAAAAAGAAGCTATAGTAAAAATGTGCTCTAAATTACATGAGCACAATTCACGTGGGAAAAGGAAGGATTTCAGAAGTCAGAAGTAGATAAGAGTTGGCTTTCTTTAAACTGTTGTGATGTGTATTGATGACTGGTTCAACAAATGTCATAAGGATATTTTCGTCTCATGAGGACATTGTTTATAACCAAAACCGAAGTGTAGCATGTTGCAGTCTCGTGAGCTTGAAAACAAAAGGAAAGGCTTTCAAGGGTAATTTTGTCATTGCACTAATGATGCAGCTGGTATGTTGTTTTCGTGGATAGCTACAGGCCTAGATAAAAGGAAGTAAAGATTTTTGTTATCACACAAAATCTCATGGGGATGGGGATGGTGGTGAAGGCTACAACATGGTCTTCTCTCTTCTCATGGGTTCTACTTCTTATCCAGGTAAATCAATGAAACCAAAGTTATTACACTCTAATGTTTCTAATTCGTAGCTACAGGTCTAGTCAATTTGAAAAGGTTGCAGTGACAAGAATGAAGAAAAGGCAATGGTTTGTGTTCTGCATCATTTTTATCTTGTTATCAAGAGTTACTAATTCAAGAAAAGAACAAGATAGTTTTGCTTTCATTTTCTCAACTGAAAAGCAAATAAAGAACGGGTTGTTTGATAGAAGAAAGATGTCAGGTTTCTTTCATAGGTAGTATCTTCTTTAATATTGAGTTGAAGGATGCTTTATTTAGCCATTCTTGGGTCGATAAAAGCACACTGGTATCTGAGATAAAGAAAAAATGTTACTCTCTCCTAGGGCTAATATGAGATTTATCGAAAAATAATAATAATAAAATAAATTTATGTATTGTTCTAACTTTCTTTTAAGTTGATCTTTCTTTTGTGTATTTTTTTTATCATAATAGTTAAATTCATTTCGTGTTGACTTGTTTAAGTTTTATATTTTATATTTATTCTGTTTTTGGTTTATTCTTAAATAATAAAAAATAGTAATAAATAAATAAAAATAAAAAATAATAATAATCATTTTTCGAAAGTTTTAATTAGCTTTTCTTCTCGGTTTAAACAGTTTTCGTTTCTAGGTGTTAATTTTATTTCCTTTTAGTTCGCTTCAATTTTATTTTCTGATTAGTGTTTAAATCTAAAATTCAAAAAAAAAAAAAAAAACTAGTGGCGACAAGTGGTGTGCAGGTTTTCTCAAGAAAAACTTTAAGTTTATGTTTTCTATCAGCTTTATAGAAATATAAGGTGGAGAATACACGGATATGAATCATCAGCAAAGAGGGAGCAACAAAGACTAACATTATTATCTAACTATTGATTTCAGGGACATGTGTGCATATCCAATTCTCATGGTGAATCCTATGATGAGCTCACATGTACCATCTGGGGAAATCATCTGTTGATGATGTACTAAGGGATTGATGGCACTGATCTGCAGTTAAACTAGTGATAGCATTGATGTTAGATCACATGATGGTTTTTTTTATTAGAATTGATAGGTTCTAGTGGGTCTTGGTGACGATCTGCCTAATATGTCAACACACATTTGATTCAAGATTTGCAATTTCATTGCGCCATTTTAGAACTATTCTTGACAGTGAACCATGTGTTCTAAGATGTCATACTTTATCAACCGAAGATGAAGTTGTTGATGTACCACAAGCTTATGGGGAGCATTCAAGTTGGACAAAGACAAATGAGCTAACAATTGACAAGCAGGTAGAAATGGTTTTTGAAGTTGAGATCTATGCTTCATATGGTTTGGTCTCTTGTGATAAAATCATTGTACTTCTCATGATTTGACGATGGCATGTCTTAAGCCAAGTATGTAACTTATGACTAGATAGTGTCCCTAGAAGCATGTTGTTGTATGTGCCTAAATCTCTCTAAGTATCTCATCAGTGAGACCATCTGTTCAGATGACAATGAATCACCCACTCATGATGATTGCGTAGCATTGTCTAAACTTTCAAAATAAGATTGTCTGGTCCTAATCAAAAAAATTATCTTAAGGCTTGGGTGTTTATTTTCTTGCTTAATTGTCTTTTACCTGACTTCATCCCTGGAAGCATGTTTGTCGTAAGCATCAAGTCTCATGTTCTTTTGAAACATTAAGCATAACCCGATGGCTTACCATGATTGCATAGTCATCAGTGTAAAGTTACTTGTCTGGTCCTTAAATGACAAAGGGTTGTTCATGTCCCTAACCTCTTAGTCTGAGGTATGACATGGTACCATTATGATTTAACAGTGAATCTTTGATTCTAGATTGCAACTTACTCCATGATACGAAAGTTCAAACCACTTCTTATTGATGAGTTAAACTGTTAATGATTCACGTTGATTTCAACTCAGCGTGACTAAAACAATCCATTCTCTTCACAAGTCTTCTACTACAGAACTTGATGATTCACTGTGTAAAACCACACACTGATAAAGTTCTAAAGTGTGTGTCGATGGTTAGTCTATGTATCGTAGGCTATCACACCCACCAATCCATTCTTGCCCTTAAATTCTTCTTTAAAGTTTTATAATTTAGCATAATGTACCATACGATGATGAGAACTTGACAAATATGTGACAATAGGTATATCATTGTTCGTGATATATTACACGCACTTATCCACTCTTGCCCTTTTTCTTCTAGTAAAAGATATTTATGATTCAACGTATGAAACCACACGCTGATGAGATCTCGTAATACTATGTCAATGAATGGTAGTCTAAGCCCATGCTATCAGGAGACATCACAATCTTACTAGACTACATGTTGAAACTTTATTCTGCTCAATGTTAGCTGCTGATGTTAAAAAAGGGGAGAAAATTTTGGTAAAGCTGTGTAACACTGTAAATTTTCAGCTAAATATTTCATTTTCAAAATCACATAATTTCTAATTATCACTTTTCAAAAACACAATTGTTTAAATTATCACAAAACACAAATAAATAATTTTTTGATAATAATCTAGGAGCCTCTAAAACATAAACTCCATCTCGTGTGTACAATCAAGTCGGCGTCTTTCTATGATCCTGAGAAGTACCTGAAACATATATCACATAACACGGTAAGCACAAAGCTTAGTGAGTTCCGCCCCAAATAATACACACATATCGTTAGCCTCCCATGGCTATATCTCTATAAAGACCCTCCGGTCAATGTGTCTCAGTGGAGACCCTCCGTTGGGTCGGACCTTCCGGTCCTAACTCAATAAAGCTCAGAATAATATACAACATAAATCACAAAGACATAATGCATGATATCACATAACTCAGTATAAGCATACAAGACCCTCCGGTCACACAATGTTACCACTCAGTTAAGTATAGTGATAAGACTCACCTCGAAAAATAAGCAGGTAGACCTAACATCCCACGAACAGTCTAAACTCTACCTACATAATATAGTTATCTCATACGTAATTTGTAGTAACCACTCCATGATGCTAAACTAACTCCTCCACTAAATCTCAAAAGGGTCAAAATACCATTTTACCCCTCCATGGCCTCTAAATTCCACAGTTGACGAAACCCTAAAAGTTAATGAAAGTCAACACTCAAGTTAACAGTCCATGTTAACTAAACTCATCGAGTGCCTCTACGCAACTCGTCAAGTTCCTTCGTTTTCTCATAAGAATCGAGGAAATCCAACTCAACCTGTTGAGTTATCTCATCAACTCGCCAAGTTACAACATGTCCAGACTTATCGGGGAAAAACCCTAATCGACTTGTCAAGTCAGCTCACTGACTCGTCGAGTCCCTTCAGTCCAATTTCTCATTCAGACATTTTTAGGTAGAAATGATGTCTCATACTTTGGATCTACCCTTTTAAGGCTCACTTATCATGTAAAGTTGCAAGCTTTACGTTCATGTGTGGCATCTAGGGCTCAAAATGCCAAAACAAGCTCCATAAAGGGTTTCATGCTTGGAGACTTGCCCAAAGCTTGATAAAGCTTGGATCTTTGGGCTCATGGGACCTCCTTTTGTCTAAATCTGGAGTCTCAACTCCATGGCAAGCTCTGGCACCTCAAGAACCACAAGTTAAGGGGAAAAAGCTCTAAAACTCCCTAGAAGAAGATCTATCAAAAGAAATGCTCAAGGTGGTAGCTTTTTACCTTCAAACTGAAGCTAGCACAGAAAAATACTTGATCCAAAAGCCTCTTCTCGTTCCAAGGATTGATGCTCTTCAATCCTCTTCCAAATATGCACTAGAACACCCAAAGTTAGCCTTTCGCTCTCTCTCTCTCTCTCTCTCTCTCTTTCTCTCTCTCTCTCTCTCCCTCTCTCTTTCTCTCTCTCTCACACACACACAAGCAAATACACACGATTAGGGTTTCTCACGGGGTATTAGGGTGACAAGGGAGGGGGAAATGAAGGCTTAAGGTCCTTTAAATAGGACACAAACCCTAAAAATTAGGGTTTTCACACTCATCTCATACTAGTCGAGTTGGGGTCCTCCAACTCGTCGAGTAGACTCTAAAAATCATGCGGTCATCTCAATCTCTACTCGGCGATTTGGGGCCTCCAACTCATCGAGTTGCCCTGACAAGATGCATATAATTTAATTAAATATTATACTTGGGAGTCGGGATGTTACAAGCTGAAAATCTCACTACTAGAACTACAGAAAAACACATTCTAAGGGGGAGTCGAGTCAGGTTGATGCCAATGTTATCAGATCAACTCTAGCTCATTATCTATTCATCATTCGTCTGTTACAATTCATAAATGTTTGATAAGTCATTCATCTTCTCAGGGGGATCATTTGTTAAAACTCCAAGAGTCAAGATTTCATTCTTACACTCAATGGGAGCATGAGTCAAAAGCATTCCGCTTATATACAAAAGAAATTTAGTTTTGACATCATCAGATAGGGGGAGATTGTAATGTCACACCTTATGATCTGATGAGTCAAACATACAACACGTTGATAGAGCAGCGTCAGCGTATCAAGTTTATCAGAGCTTACAACTCAGTTATCCGATTGTAATATTTCGTATATTAGGTAATGATATACATAAGTATAGAATAGATCACAGATCTGGTATCTTTATGATAAGATCGATTCTTAGTATAGATTAGACGCAATCCCTTCAATCAAGGGATATACATGTATAGATTAGTATATATACAACGTTAGAGCAAACTCTAATGTTGTGTTCTTGGCTTTGTGTCAGTCCTCTTTGTGACAACTCGTTTTCTTGGTGAAAAAAACTTCTTTCTTGGTGAATAACAACTTGGTGAATTCTTCGTGTTCTTTACTTTTCTGTTCTTTATTTTGATTAGTTTGTTTGTTTTTTATTATACTTGAAATGTATCAAATCTATACAAACCTTCATTAGGTGTCTGCAATAATTCGGCATTTGTTTTTCATCGGGTTGGTTTTCCTTCATGATACATTCATTCCAATAGTCTGTGCGTTTGGTGTATATTTCTTGTTTTACGAGTTATCTCTCTAATACTATGGATCTTAATGTTTTGAGGAGGTTCTTTTAGTGATTTATTAGTATAGGGATGGGGAATACTTTTTATCTTGGTGTCGTATAAATATGCATGGGTTTCATCAATAGGAGCATTTTTTGGTGATTGGTTATTATTTGGTGATAATTCCCTGGGAAGTTCCTTATTAATATGGGGTGGTTAGATTTTGGTACCGATGTTAGGCTAAAGATTAATATTGATGACGTTTTTATCCTCTATGATCCATGATGTTCCTTTATTTGGGTGTTAAATATTGATGTTTGGAGGCTGCCCGAGTGTGATATATATATATATATATATATATATATATATATATATATATATATATATATATATATATATATATATATATATATATATATATATATATATCGAGACTTGGGTGTTCGTTTGTTGCTTTGATGAGTTTTTTAGTTGAGATCTAGAGTAGTTGGCTCTTATTTCAAGTGCTCTTCATTGAAAGTTAGATACTTTTCTACAACATGGTGTAGAATCGAAATTGATGCAATAATGTTTTTTTTTCAATGTTGCAGAAACCAGCTTTGTCGGCCGATTAATTGTTTGGCGGTTTTGAACCGATTATGATTAGGGTGTTTGGTGAAATTGGTCAAAATCGGGCTTGGTGGTCCTCGTTAGTCATAGGCGGAAAATAAAATTTTTTAATTTTCAAATGTTGCACCAAAATTTTAAATTTTAAAATTTTTAAGTTTTCAAATTTTAAATATTATACTTAAAATTTTCAACTTTTTAAAGATTAAAATTTTCAAATACTTATTTTTTTTAGGATACATTAATTTCTTAAATAATTTTACTAATAATTTAGGATCCTTGATTAATCACTACCTACCCTGATTAATTGTTTAACGCCAGTCGACTACCGAACTACTATCGAACGATTTTTACAACCTTGATTTTTTTAAAAATCAAATGCATCTAATAATAATAATAATAATAATAATAATAATAATAATAATAATAATCACTGCCTACTAAGTCCAACAACCTCTACTGTCTACACATTAAATATAAATTGTGCCGTCATACAATTGCCGTCTAGCGGAGTTTTCCATCTTTTTAAACTACTCAATCCCGCTTTTAAGTTTATAATTAATCTCATCGTTTATGTCCATTAAAAAATTATTTTAAATCATCTCATCAAATACTCTTCACGTAAAAAGCGGTATTTTCCATGGCCAGCACATTTTTCTAATAAGATTATAAGAAACTGGCAAACCACTAACTGAACACAACAACACAATCATTTGCTCCCATTTCAGGCCTGCATGTCGCTACCCTCGAAAACCAACAGAAATAACTGAACACACACGAAATTACCAAAATACCCTCCACTCTCTACTTTTGCATCATATACCACACAGATACCCTCAGCGAAACCACAGGCAGAGAGAGCTTCTGAATTTTTCCTTTTCACTCTCTCTCTCTCTCTCCTTTTGTCTCCCTCTCTTTCTCCATCCTCCTTCCTCTTCCCAAAGTTGTTTCCCACCAAGAAAAACCAAAGATGGGATGTGGGAAATCAAAACACGCAGTTGTCACCGAGACCACCATCGTCAAATCCACAAAATCTGATGACGGGAAAGAAACCCGCAAAACCAAAACCATCACGGAGAAAGGCGACTCCATGTCCGTACAAGAAGTCGAAACAACAACATCTGTTGTCGAAGACACCAAGAAGGAGACCACCACAACAAAAGTAGACCCCATCGGTACTGCCAATGTGGCCCCCACATTGGCAGACCAAGAAGTCTCAAAAGAAGATGAGAAGATCACCGATGTGGCCCCCACAGATGATGTGGACGACGTCATGAAAGCCGTGAAGGAAGATGAAGAAGTTAAGAATTCGGATATCACCGACGTGGTCCCCACATCAAATGAAGGTTGTGTGGAAGTTGTGAAAGATGACGAGAAGAAAGAATCCACGGATGAAAAGGACGCTAAGAAAGATAATGTGATTCCCACGTTGAGGGAGAATGTTATGGAAGCCACATTGGTCATGAAGGATGACAAAAAGTTTAATGATTCCAAAGAAGAAATGACCTATGAAACACCAATGAAAGCCAACGAAGATTTTCCGATCACCGAGTTCACAACCCCAAAAGTCCAGGAACTAAAAGCCAAAGAATCGACCAAAGTGGAAACAAAGAAAGGTATGAAACTTAGATGAATTGAAATTCATTATAAATTAATATCTAAATGGTCAAAACATATAAGATCTTGATCATCGGATGAGAATCCATAAATAAGGTTTCATTTTCAAACATAATATCACCTTCTGTCATCCTTATTCTAGAGACATAATTATGATTTATCTCCCTTATATGACGTGTTCCCTTCTAAAATATATGATTAAAGAATCGTTTATCGTTAAATCTTACATGGGTAAAGAAATTGAATAGGTAGTGATATCCGGATAGAGTGTTGAACAAATGAGATCAGTTTTATTTTAGACGAATAAACTGTCCGAATCTGACTAGATAATCACTTTACAATCTACAATTCTACATTACATTCCAAGTTCCGAACACAGTTTTTACAATATTAAATGATTTTTAGCAAAATTTATTTTTATGAACATTAGAAGAGTTTGGTGGGAAAAATAATTAGCAAAAAAAGGTAAAGGTTTTTATTATAACACTTTAAGCAAATAAGCAATGTTCTTTTCTTTTTGCTAAACTCATTTAATTATTTTTGACCAGATCAATAAAAAAAAGAAACAAGCACTTATAACTGTCCAAATTAACCGATTCACTAAGTTCTCGTGAGAAGATTTTCATTTCTTTTTTCATTATATGTTGCAGAAGAAGATGTGAAGGTGACAGTAGCAGACATTGCTAACACAGAGTCCTCACCCGCAACAGAACCTAAGAAGGTTCCCACCACCGATGAGGTGCATATTTTTCCTTTATTTACGCCTTTTTTAAAAGTCAATCATGTCATTTTTATCATCAAAACCATATTTTAGTATAAATTTATTACATAAGATCTTCAAGTAAAATGTCAAATAGATTAAACGTATGTTTCTTTTGGGTGAAACCTGTCTTTATGATAACTATTCCACAATTTTCATTTTTAGGCAAATGTTGTGGAAACAAAAGAGAAAGAAACATGAGACAAAAATGAAGGACAAGATGAAATCCTGGACAATGCATAAATGTGGCTCACGTCATATCATATGGTCGTGGTTTAATGTAATATCTTTGGAAAGTTGCTATATTTTTAGATTGTATACTTCTAGATCTACTGTGAACATACCTCAGAGATTACAATGTGTGACATTTAGAAGTTTTCAAATATCCAGTTTCGTCCTTCATCTATTTACTACCTTACTTATTTTGGAACAATACAAATAATGTCCTATTTGATTTGAACGTAGGACTGAACTAAACTCGCTTAGAAAGTTCTGGGTTATGTCATAAAAACCCTACAAACTGATGCTTTTCGTTTTAAAAGTTACCTAAACTATTTTTTGTGTGTTTTAAGCCATTAAAATCAATAACTCTGTGTCAAAGGAACCCTTTCGCAAAATTTTGAAGGGGTCATAATGTCTGCTGATGTGGATTTTGACCATGTAAAGGTCATAGTTTATGCTGAAGTGGAGATGCCATGTGTACCCTCCCTTGTGATCCAATGCACACCAAAAGAGCATATGCAGTAAATTTGCAAATAGAATGGAAGAATTGTATAGTTTACTAATTTCATCCATGATTATAAATACATCTTATCACATGAAATCGTACACATTGAGAGAAAAAATCATCAAAATAGAAAAGAGGGTAACTTTCGCACACAACACATATATTATGCAAAATCAAAATTCAATGGCATGGCTTTTGCATGGATTTGAAAGATTTGTTCTGTTATGAAGAAAATCATTGTACCTTACATTCTTTTCTATCAGATTATCGTTAATCTATGCCTTAGAGCTTGTAAATGTAAGCAATTTTGCACAGATTTCGTTCAGTGTCATCATTCAAAATGTATTTTCGAATCATCCAACAGAAGATTCCTAGTTTTGTACATTTTTATTGGGGATTTTGTTTGGTGTGGATCAATATGACGAAAACTAGAGCTCTGCTGCCAATTCAAACTCAAAGAACACCCGATCGATCGACCTACATGTCGATGAAATACTACATGCTAACAGATTATACAAATTGAACATTCATCAAGGCAAATAAATTGCTTATTGATATGACTAATTTCGATTACCAGCTTCAATTAACTCAGAGAGCAGAGCCACAAAAGGGGCAAAACCTGAAATCAGAAGCGACCTCCCGTGCGCAGAATTGACATCGGAGGCTTTCCGATGGCCGAAAGTCGGAAGAAATCGGAGACAACGACGGCGGATAGAAAAGGCCGCAATTGTTGCAGTGCATGAGTTGGTCTTTTCCCGGCCACCGCCAAACCGGGACGAAAAAGAGTTTTAAGACGTTATTGGTGTCCACAAGATCCGCCGGTGACCGGCAATTGATACACCTTCCCGCTTCTTGCTTCAGCACCCGACGGACCTCTTGAGTAACTCCTCCTACGAAGAAGAAAAACATGCTGCATATGTGAGGAAATCGCGTTGCAATTATATGCTGTGAGCCTGAGTTTAGATTTATAAGGACTCGAATCGGAGGTTTCCGGAGGGTTCTACCAAAAGCAAGCAAACTCCTTTCAATTTTTTTATTTTTTTTTCCTTTCTATGTTTTCTATTTTCAAAAGAAAAAAAATTAAACACAACACGTAAACTAGCAACAAGGTGAGTCAAAAACCTCATTTTTTTTTTAATGTCAAAACTAATTTTTTTAAAAACAAGATCTATGAGGATCATAACATTACTATGTTTGATCCGTTGGATTCTATCGAGGAATTCCACAACTTCTGGCGCAAACAAACCAAAAGTATCATATGTAAAAAGTATAAACGTGTATTGATTTCCGATGCATGTTTTTTCATAGTTTGCCACTTTGTATTATGCAGCTTTTAAAGTAGTTTGTTTCGCAGTGAAAACCTCACTCCCCAAGCCTACTACAAAAGGGGAAACTCCTGTTAGATCCATGCATACATGTACTTTGTTATAAATCATTTTGGTAAATTACATCAATCGTTTTTTTATGTAGGTGCTAAAATACACGTTCAGTTTTTATTTTCAATAATTAACTCATATCGTCTCTCGTTTGATTTAACTTTGCACGTGTCATCCCTAAAAGATGATTTTGTTGCGAACTAAGTCCATTCTAGATGTGAAATTACCTTAATTGACTTGTGTTTTTAGTTTTCAATTAATTTGATTATTTTATTATGACTTTCCTGAACCCATCCGCGCCTTTTTCACTGCTAATGATCGGGAAGAAAAACACACAAGAGTATACAACCACAATTCTTCATCTCTCCATCTCCGACGATCCTCTTCCATCTGGACTACGAGTACTATATTTGACGGTCCCTTCTATGTCTCCGTCATTGCTGCCATAAGGGTCGTGGCTGCTGTTATTGTTATTTGAATTCAAACCGTCGATGGAGGTGTTGTCGAAAACATGGAGGAGGAAAATCCATATGAATCGCATTACAGAGGGGGAGATGCGGTTTACAGTGGATTCTACACATAGATAGAGATGATGTCGCCAACTAGGGTTTCGAACCACCGCCTAGGGTTTCAGATCAAGCTTCACCGCTTGTTTAGGCTCAGTAACACAAGAGATGAATTGTGCAATATGAAGGGGGTGGTTGTCGGAGGTCCAATTCTTCCCCTTTGGTTGATTTTAGCATCATCGATATGAGGTTCCAAGATAGCAACGAGATTCGGGGTGACCACCAATACGTCTATCTAAATCATTTTTCTTTTCCCGCGACTTGTGGGTTTCAATTTACAGGTTTATGATTTTAGGGAAGAGGAGTGATAGGTGGGATGGGTTAATAATGGTCTAACATAAGGCTAATCTTCCAAAATAAGTGGTAGGAGAGAAATAGGAGTGATATGTGGTGGTGATAGTTGGTGATAGATGGTGGTTTCTGATGGTGATCAGTGGTGGTTATCGAGTTTGAAAAAGAAGACTAGGAAGAGATAGCAATGATATAATAGTGGTGGTGTTAGTGGTGTTTATATTTAATTAAACAAATTCTTTTAATAAGTTAATAATTAATAATTAATAAATAAATAAGTAAATAAACAATGGCAAAATGGTTTTTATATGACCGAATGGATTGAACTTGTAAATTTTAAACTAACGAGAAATGGTCTGAATTAAGTTTTAAAAATAAGGAGTAAACGTTTATTTTAATATATACACGAGGAACAATTGGTGTAATTTATCCAAATAATTAACAAATGCTTAGACAAGTTTCACTTGAATAAATCGATTTGGTCTTATTCAAATTCAGGCTTAAAAAAATAAATATGAATAGTTCAGATTAAATTAAAATAAAATCTAAGACATTAAATTATAATTTGATTAGATATCTAGATTGGATTCCCCCCCCCCCCCCCCCCCCTTTTTTTTTTTAATTTAAATCATTCCAAACAATTAGTTACTCTTGAAAGAACCTGAAATTTTGTTTAAACATATTATTCTATCATAATTAAACTTCAATTAATTTGATTAATTTATTAATTAGAATTTAGAAAGATTATGTTTACCTTAAACTTCAATACTTAACAAGTGATAATATCAACAGATTGGAGATACAAAACATTTGAATCTATATTCATACCATATGAGATCAATAATTAGATCACTAATTTTGACATTTAGATGGATCAAATGCTTATCAACTATTGAAGAAACTCAAAACTCCATTAAAACCTTCATAGCTTCATAATTAACCAAATAGATTTACTTCAATAGAATAGATGTGGAACACTAAAAGCCGTACACAAACCACACTGAATCATTATTTAATTCCAGAATCAAGTTATATGGATCAATTATATTGATCTACCATTGCTAGAATACAAATCAATGCTTCAAGGAACAAGATGATTATCTTATATGTATCACACGGTGGAAATGAAGTAAAAACTTGAAAGTATTCATCAATCACTTCACCAATAAACATCCATATGCAGGTAAATACTAACCTAGGTTTTAAATCTTCTAAAAGTATGATCTAAAATTAAAGTTTTGAAAACAAGAATGCAAAACAAATAACCAAAATAACTCTTTGATTAATTGGAAAATCACTCAAAACCAATGTTTTTACAATCTGTTCTCATAATCATAAACTCGATTATAGACACGTATATATAGCCTAACATACCAACTTGTATTAGACTAGGAAACTTATGACCAACTTGCCATAAACTAAACTTTCCATAAATTAGATTGCTTGGACCCCAAGACTTACGATTCCAACACTAAAATCTAAATATAAGACCAGTCCCTAAAATTAGACATTTTGAAAATGGTACATTAACCGGAATTTTCTTAATATGTGTGGTCATAATGTGAATAGGTAATGACCATTTAAGCCCCAAATTTAAATATCTATGATACAATCATCGTACTCTCAAACGAACTTAAGCATAGAATGACCCCAACACCATAAATAAGTCCAACATAATAAATGAGTTAAATCATAATAAACACAAAACACAATCTATGATGTAGTCACAAACAATAAACAAGCCTACTCCAATAGTCCAATGTTTGAATACAATATATTTAATGGGCCAAAAAAAGTGTAAACATGCCCAATAAAAAAGTCGGTACAAGACACAACAAATTAAATCCAAACTTAAGATCACATTTTGATTTTTTAGATAAGTATTGATTTTTTAAAATCAAATCAATATTAAAGAATTTTGATCATATACCAATATAGTTCAAATTTCATTTATCCACGATTTTCCATTTAATACAACTATCGTCTAAATTTTCCATCAAGTGAATTCTTTAACATCCACTTCATTAAATTAATGTTTCATTATATCTTATTTGTTGCAATTTTCCTGCTTTGCTAAAAAACTATAGCCATAAATTCCGAGTGTCACAGTAAAAGACTTCGTTTTTAAAGTAATCAACATTTTAGATAGAACGCTTTGTTTTTTTTTTAAAATAGTCTAGAGATCTCGTCAGACATGTTGGTTCTTCATACAACATCTTAGCCCTACGAAGATACAGCCTTTTTTAGCCTTGTTGTATCTATCCAACTATTCAATCGCAATGGACACACACACAAAAAAAAAAAAAGGGGGTCATAATATCATATGTGGGCACCACAAAGTGAAGATTTATGGATTTGAAGATCATATGTTGTCATAATATATGGATTTATGGATCCGAAAATGTATATGAGAAATCAATACGAACAAATGATACGATATAATAATAATTATTAAAACAAAGCAAAATAAAAAATAAAAAATAAAAAGACAAAATAAGGGTAGATTAATTTTTACAAAGGGTACAGTTTATTGTTGGTAAAAATCACTAAATCCGAAAAGGGATTAACAGATTATTGTTGGTAAAAATCACTAAATCCGAAAAAAGAATATACGAATTGTTTAGCATTGTATAGTTTAATTTATATGTTAAGTATAGTATATTTTAGAGGTGGGCACCACAAAGTGAAGATTTATGGATTTGAAGATCATATGTTGTGTCATAAATGGTTTACCCCTATGTAATAATGCTTTCTTCGTGGTGTCTTTAACCCCAGACTCCCAGAGAGAGGAACGAAAGAGAAGAAGGAAAACACAAAAACCCTAATAACATCTGATCAATGGCAGAGGATCTCAATTCCCACCCCTTCAAGAAAGGAGCAGAGGTCGAAATCAGCAGCAACGACAACGGCTTCCGAGGAGCCTGGTATTCCGGCACCGTAATAAAATCCAAGAACAAAAGCAACAACAATCATTCGATACTAGTGGAATACAAGACGTTAATGGCGGACGAATCTGGAACCAAACCCCTCCGTGAAACCCTCGACGTTGTTCAGTTAAGGCCCCTTCCCCCTCGCGAGAAACGCGATAGGAATTATAAGTTTAGCGATGAGGTCGACGCCTACTACAACGACGGCTGGTGGGAGGGAGTCATCACCGCCGTCCTCCCCGGGAATCGGTACTCGGTTTTCTTTAGAGCCACCAGGGAACAGTTGGAATTCAACCGGTCGGAACTCAGACTTCATAGGGAATGGGTCGATGGTAAATGGGTTCCACCAGTAGAAGAACAAGTACAAGAGGTACACACATGTATATGAATTACAAATTCTGTGATTTGCCATAGAAGTTTATGTGATCTGTTTTTTAATGAAACCAAGAATTGGGGAATCCATGAGACAGATATGAGGGATTAGGTTTAGAAAATTCCATCATTTGACCTATTCTAACAGTTTAAATTTGGTAATCATCTCAATGATTGATTGAAGTAAAATCCAACACTGTAGGAATGCAAGTGTCAAATAAGCGCCGAATTGTCGAATCAGACTGTTTCTTTTACTGTAATACAAGATATGCATACTGAAACCTGTTTTGCTGCAGGTGTCATTGTCTATAGAGTTGAAGATTAACAACAAGGATAGATTCAAGAAAGGGGCATTGGTGGAAGTATGCAGCGATGAAGATGGTTTCCAAGGTGCTTGGTTTGCTGCTACAGTAATCGAACAAGTAAGTTCAGGAAACTTGTTGGTTCAGTATAAATCATTGAGAAACGATGAAGATACAGAGTTTCTGACAGAAGTGGTTGACAGCAACCACGTACGTCCTCATCCTGGTCAAGAGACTGTTGACCATTTCCGTGTGCTTGAAGAAGTTGATGCTCTGTACAATGATGGGTGGTGGGTGGGTGTGATTTCTAAAATTGTTGGAAACCAAAAATATGAGGTTTTTTTTAGGGGAACAAATGAGGAAATGGTGTTTAAACAATCTGATTTGAGGCGACATAAAGAATGGATCTCTGGAAAATGGGTAGCTTCTAATTTGGTAGGTATTTATAAGAAATAGCAATGTTTTATTCATCCATCCTAACTATTTTGATGATTTGGTAGTACATGAATTGATATTTGTTGACCGATTAGGTCTCTACGTTTCGTTATCGATCATCTTGTAACATAGATATGTGGCTTGCGCATGCCCGAAATCAAAGGGCATTAAGGTCTTTTCATGAATGACATATCTTCTACATTTATCAGTTAAGAAAGGTTTTTTTTCTTTCATATAAAGGTTTGGGATGATACGAACTTGGTTAGAATGGCTAGTGGTGTGAAAAGAGCACAATACAAAATAATAATAATAAAATAAAATAAAATAAGTAAAATGAGAGAGAGAGAGAGAGAGAGAGAGAGAGAGAGAGAGAGATGTGGTGGATGCAAAATTATATAAACAAGTAATTCATTATAGTATTGCTAGTGTTAAAGTTTTAATAAATAAAATAGAGGGTTAATGACCTAGTAGGGTAACGAACTTTGGTATTTGTTTATATTTAGGTAACATGACTAGTAACTCTCTAGTGATATTACCTTATTATGAACAAGTCAAACAAAATTACTGGTCAAATGTATACGAAAAAAAAACATGGTTACTTAAATATGGACAAAAACTAAAGTTCCTTACTAGTTTTGGTAATATTGGGTTCTTTACGCTAAGTGCACGTAGTCATAAGGCCTACTGATGTAATATGGAATCGGGTTATTCGGTCATGGTGTCAATCAGGAGTATGTGTTGTTAGTGAGTTCCTAACTTGATTCCTAGCTACCATCAAAGAACTAAATTGTTAGAACCGTCTTAGGACTGTGTCTAGGAGCAAGCTCTTAGAACCGTCTTAGGACAGAGTGTCTGGGAGCAGGCTTCGACGGTCAAGTTAGATCGATGTGTAGAAGGAGATGATTTATCATATATGGAGAACCATCTTGGTGGGAAGAATGTATGAATATAGTGGAGGAATGAGAGATCCTCTTCATAGAGGAGGGGGTGTTCTGTTTATAGATCTACGTCAATGGACAATTAGGTTAAGATTGGGCAATCCTAGTTCATACCCAACTAGTCGTGGGCTAGGTTGTGCTGCCTGACCTTTAAAGCGCACAAAGCCTGGTCTTTTAAGTGCATACAACCTAGCCTCCGACTAACGACATCAATTTCTGATCTACAACCCATATCTCACACTAATACCTGATAACCCTATTCCATGCCATATCATTGTGTCTTATGACTATTTGCATTTAACATAAAAAAAACCTAAATATTACCAAAACAGGCAAGGAACTTTGACTTTTGTCACATTTAGGTAATCATGTTTTTTTTCCGTATATATTTGATTAGTAAACTCGTTTGTCATGTTCAAAGTAAGGTAATATCATCTATCTTTACTAGTCATATTATCATATTTTGAACAAGTCAGACAAGTTTAGCGGTCAAATGTCTACGAAAAAAACATGATTACCTAAATATGGACAAAGACCAAAGTTCGTTACCCTCCTAGATCATTAACCATTTAACCCAAGTCAATAACACCTTACATTTCTTTTCTTTTTTAATTTACAATGACGAGTCCGAATTCTCTATTAATATAAACACCATTATGGTGAATGGTAAGTGAGTAGCATCACGTAAGTAGTGGTATCGTACAACCATGTATAAGACTTCTATTTAAAAATACAAGTAATAGATAAAGGATATATTCATGTGAATAAAAGTGAAGTTATATGGTAAAAAAAGGTATATATGTTGTTTTGGTTAAAGTATATTACCACAATAGGTAATGCATAACATATAGGTATTGTTGATGCAAAAAGAGGATACAAGTATGAGTTAGTTATAACTTAAGAATGAAAGTATGACATGGAATAGTTTAAAGAGGTCCATGTTTATATATATATATATATATATATATATATATATATATATATATATATATATATATATATATATATATATATATATATATATATATATATATGGGGAAAGTGAATATACCCTTAAGGGTATATAAGCTTAGGTACCCAAACATACCATAATAAGTCGTTTTGTTTGATATATTTATTATAATATTCTTAAACATGAACCTCTAACTTGATTTACCGTCAAAATTTTTGAAATTCATTATTATCTTTCTCTTATATCACATTTTCTTGTCGAACACATATTAGGTTATATATATTGTAGTTGAAAATGAAAATTATGTAAGATGAAGATAAATATGTAATTTATAAAAATTATGGAAATAAATCAAGTTAGAAGTTATATTATAAGAACATTAGACAATTAGAATGTATTATATAATACAAAACGATGTAGTATGGTGAGTTTGGGTACCTAAACTTATATATCCTTAAGGGTATATTCACTTTTCCCTATATATATATATATATATATATATATATATATATATATATATATATATATGGTGTTTTGAATGGATATACATTGATTTATTGCATGAAAAAGATCATGAATGGAAGTTCAATCTTTAGTTAGAAAGGTTGGAATGGGACAAGCTTTGTGTTGTATCCTTTAGGGGACCTATGTTTGTCCATCATATTTAAAAGCTAACACATGTTATTTAGTATCTTATATGAAATAAATATTATTATAATTGTAAATTGTGTATGAAAGTGTTAAAAAAACCAAAACTAAAAAAAAAAATTAAAAAAAAAATGTTGCCTACATAGATTTTGAGACCAAGATAGATATTTTTAAATATGTGATATGTAGTTTGGGGACACAAGATACCTTATGAAGGGTTATAAAAAAATGGTTTGTTAGAGTTTTCTTAAGAGAATTAAAAGTCAGAAGTTCGAATATATCGTAACGTCTGTAAATTCTATAGGTGTTAGGGGAGGAAGGTAACACTTACCCTTAAAACTGTAAGACTATAGTTTTAGAGTGGATCACTACGATTGCATGAGGTGAACTAGAAAAGGAGTATCAAAGCTCTTTCATGTGTGGAGAAGGTACAAAAACATATCTTGAAAGACTTAATAGGATTGTTTTAAGGTGGAGAAGTTACAAAAACATACCTTGAAAGAGATTAAGGTTCTTGATTAACAACCATCATAAAAATTAATTAATAATAATAATAACAACAAAACTTTTTTTATCTATTGATGCTTATACCAAGGAATTTAGCTTTAAGTAACTATAAAGTTGGGGTTGCAACAATAGTCGATGGAACCCTAAATTGATGAAAGAAGGGAAACCCGTTGTAAATACGACTTTTAATTTCACTTGATAACATTGATATTTAAAGAATTCCACAACAAATAGTAAATATTGATGGTGTGAAAAACTAAGATTCACTACATATTAAATGTGCTTTTTTTTTAAAGTGCTATGAAATTCTAACATTTTATAAGCGATAAAGGTCGACTATATGTTGAATAATATAATATTAATAACAAGTGTACACCCTATTTTGTTAGGCCAAAGGGGGTGGATAGAATAATGGTTAAACGAATAAAGAAACTACACCAAACAGTCGGAAACCATGTAAGGAGATGATAAGATTAAAGTAAGGAATTTCGCACTAATGATCTACCTTGCTCAAGCAAATGAGTGATTTACAATCAAAGTGCTTATGTAAGATCAAATTTTTTTCAGGTATTTGCTTTTGACCCTTGAATTATGATTTGTTTGCAAGATTGGTCCCCAATGGCATTTTCGTAATTTTTGCCTTGTGTGTACGTTGGGCGTATGTAGCCAGGTTACAAACCCTAATTTTTAGGGTTTGGACCCCATTTAAGCACCTTTACGGCCTCATGCACCCTTTTATGTTCAGCCCCTTTCCTTATTTCGAAACCCAAAAGTGTGTGAGTGCCTTGTGAAGCTTGAAGAGCCTTTTGGTGTCATTTTGGAGCTCTTGGGGAAGAAGGAAGAACCTTGAGGTTGTGGTATTTCACTCAAGGCCTTGGATCTAGCATCTACTTCCATTTGGGCATCCTTTGGAGGTATAAAGCTCCAACATTCATGAGTATTTCATTTGGATCTAGTTTTAGCTTAAAGTTGACACCTTTTTGTCCCAATATTATTCTTTGTAAGTATGGAATGCTCCAAGACATTTGAGTTGTCCATCCATAAGTTTTAGGGTGTGTTATGTCATAAAAAATTGATCTTGGACATTGGTTTCTTCCCATGAATGGACGCCTATGTAGTGGAATCCCCTCGAGTCATATGATGATTGTTTATATGTTGTGTTTCAGTTTGGAGGATGATGATGATGACTCGATGAGGTTTTGGCTCTAGTTATGTTTCAGGTTTTGGCTGCGGCACAAAATCGATTAATGAGCGTCTGTGCGAGTTCATTTCGGCTGAGGTTACTCGCGGCATCTTGGATGCTCCTCATGTGTTATTCGGTACCATCAAGAAGGGGATTATAGAGCTAATGGATGACATGCTTAGGACTTTTCAAGCTGAGATTGTTGCGCGTCAAATAGGAGCTCGAGCTCCCTCATTTCGGGAGTTCAAAGCCTATGGAGCTTATGAGTTCTTTGGGGCTAAGGACCCCATCGCCAGCCAACATTGGATCGTTGACATGGAGAATGCTCTGTGGACAAATTTTTTCCCTAATGGGGCAAAGGTGGGATTTGTATCCTTTCTTCTGAGGGACCGATCACGAGACTGGTGGGAGGAGATTAGCCGAGGTGTAGGTCAGCAACAATGGCAGTTATGACCTAGGAGGATTTTGCTTAGAGGTTCCAGAGGGAGTTTGCACCAACTATTGATGTGCAATAGTTGGCAAGGGAGTTCAAAACCTTCTCCAGACTACTGAGATTGTGGCGTAGATTACCGCCAAATTCAGTGAGAGGGCTTTGCTGGTTCTGCAATACACAGTGGATGAGAAGATGAGGAAGACGAGCTACCATGACATGTTGAGAGGGGATGTCATGGAGTTTGTGAGCTTTCGGGGTGCAAGACCCTGGATGATATGATTGAGAAGGCCCATGAGCAGTAGTTTGAGTTGGAGCTTCGGACGAAGCAAAAGTAGGAGCAGGTACAGACAGCTGTGGGCCAGGATAAGAGGCCCAAGACTTCTAATTCTCACACCAAAGGCCAGCAGGTCCAGGCCATTGCAGCAAGTACGGAAAGCCGCATAGTGGGGCATGGCGAGCAGCGGGTTCAGGTTGTTATAGTTTTGGCTAGTCGGGCCACATGAGTATGGACTGACCGAGGAGTGCTTTGATTTGCTTTTATTGCAATCAGACCGGCCATAAAAGATCGATTGTCTGAGATTGTCAGGGGGAGCAGTGGCGACGCATGTGTCAGCCACCTTGAGGATTACTGATGGCCGTCGGGACAAGGTAGAGGCTCATGTGGTGAAGAGCAGGGCATTTCAGCTGACCATCGATGAGGCTCGTGCAACGCCAGATGTGGTTACTGCTATGTGAATTTTCTGTACCTTTTATCGCTTTCCTTATTTTTGCTTATGATTATTTTGATCTTGTATAGTGACCTTTTTGGTCAATGGTATGAGCGCTCATGTTCTGTTTGATTCGGGTGCTACCTGATCCTTTGTATCTCTTGCACTTAGCAAGATGTTTTGTGATGCTCCCATGACTTTAGATTTTCCACTGGAGGTTGAGATTGCGGATAACTGTACTGTGAGTGCTTTGAGGATTCATCATGGGTGTGTCCTGAATCTATTTAGTGAGAGATACTCTATTGATTTGGTATTGCTTCCCTTGAGAAGATCTAAGGTTATCATCGGGATGGATTGGTTGGGCCCCAATGGGGCCATGATTTATCGTGAGCCGCATTTGGTGAGAGTTCGAACCCCACATGGGGGAGAACTGGTTATTCATGGCAAGAGAGCTTCGCATGGACTGACTCTGTATTCAGCTACGAGAGTCAGGATATATCTGCAGCAGGGTTATTCTGGGTTCTTAGCTTATGTTGCAAACACTCGAGTTGAGGAAACGACAGAGTTGAGTGGGGGTACCCATAGTTCGGGATTTTCCCGATGTATTTCATGAGGATTTTCCGAGAGTGCCTCCCGAGTGGCAGGTCGAGTTTCGGATTGATCTAATTCCCGGTGCGACTCCGATAGTCGAGTTTCGGATTGATCTAATTCCGAGTGGCGTCACCTAAGATGAAGGAGTTTTTTACACAGCTTCTGGTGTTGCTAAACAATAGTTTTATTCGCTCGAGCAGTTCTCTGTGGGGATCACCAATTCTGTGTGTGAAGAAGGACGGTTCACATAGAATGTGCATTGATCATCTGGAGTGAATAAGCTAATGGTGAAGAACCGTTACCCATTTCCGAGGATTGACGACTTGTTTGATTAGCTTCAAGGTGCATCTTGGTTTTCCAAGATTGATTTGTGATCGGGGTACCATCAGATGAGGGTCAGGGATGATGATGTACAGAAGACAACCTTCAGGACTCGTTGTGGTCATTATGAGTTTGTGGTGATGACCTTCGGGCTCACCAATGCACTAGCAACGTTCATACATCTCATGAACTAAGACTGCAAGCTAATGTTGGATCAGTCTATGATTATATTCATTGATGATATCCTAGTCTACTCCAAGACCAAGGAGCAGTCCGAGGAACATTTGCGAGAGGTGTTGGAGACCCTGAGGAGGGAGAGGCTTTATGCCAAATTCTCCAAATGTGACTTCTGGTTGTGTGAGGTGCAGTTCCTAGGGCACATCGTCAACCAGAAGGGTATCTTGGTCGACCCGGCCAAGATTGAGGCTGTGATGTGATGGGAGGTTCTGAGGACCGCATCTGGGATTTGGAGTTTCTTATGTCTCGCGGGGTATTATCGGAGATTTATCCAAGATTTCTCCAAGATTGCAGTGCCTCTGACCTGTTTGACAAAGAAGAATGTGACTTGTCAGTGGAAGCCTGAACAACAGTTGGCTTTTGAGACTTTGAGGCGAAAGCTATGCGAGGCCCCGATTCTTGCACTTCCCGAGGGTTTGGATGATTTTATGGTTTATTTTGATGCCTCTATTTCGGGTTTGGGGGTTTTCCTTATGCAGAGGGATCACGTGATTGCTTACGCTTCAAGGCAGCTAAAGCCTCATGAGGCGAATTATCCTATGCATGATTTGCAGTTGGGGTGGTGCTTTTTGCCCTCGAGAGTTAGAGGCACTACCTATCTGGGGTTAGGTGTACCGTTTACACTGACGACAAGAGTTTGAGATATTTGATGGACCAACCGAATTTGAACATGCGACAAAGGACGTGGCTGGATGTGGTAAATGATTCAACCTGGAAAGGCCAATGTGGTGGTCGATGCTTTGATCCATAAGGTCGTGAGTCCTTTTATCATGGATATCTGTTTGAGGATGGTTGTCACTTCGCCTTTTTCAGATTTGATCAAGAAGGCCTAGTTGGAGGGATTGAAAAAAGAGAATTGGAAGGCCGAACAGATCAAGGGACATATTTCCTTATTTGTTAGAGATAGTCAGGGGTTGTTGACTTAGTGTTGTAGAGTTTGGGTTCGGATAGTATGTGGGGTGAGACAAACAGTTCTAAAGGAGATACATAAGTCAAAGTTTTCTATCCATCCGTGGGCCACGAAGATGTATAGGGATATGAGGATGAGCTATTGGTGGCCCTTTATGAAAATGGAGATAGCTTGGTGTAACATCCCAAAATTCAAGACCAAAAATTTCATTTTTAATTAAGTTATTATAAAACCAATTAGTATAGTAACATCCATAATAACATCCGATGTCAAAACCAAATTGTAAATAATCAAAACATATGAACACAAAACCATATCATAGTGTAATCTCAAAGATCTCATGTGTAGAAAACATAGTGTGATGCATTGCGATCGAGTCAGCTCCTTTACTTTGAAAATGCAGTACTTGAAACCAAAACTGTAAACCGTAAGCACGAAGCTTAATGAGTTCCCTCATCATACTACATACCATGTATATGTTGGATTAATGTCTAAGTCCATAACTATAATTGGTAAGACTTGACCCGACCCGGCATGGTCCATTTGGGTTGCATGGCATCATGCACTTGGATAGACTATAATGAGAGAAATAAGACACTTACGGTTATTAATATATTATAAGTTCTAGTATATTAATAATAAGAATAATGAGATTATTTAATTAGTATTGATCAAGAATTAATTAAGTGATCAAAAGAAGACTAATTAAATATATGGGTTGATTGTGTAAATCATTCATTCTTATATATGTGGGCTTGTGATCCAAGATTCCTTATGTTGGACTAAGTCCATGGGGTGACCCATGGATACTCCATGGAGGTTAAAATCCATGGAGCATAAGGAATGGGTAAAGTCATGAGTTACATGGTGTAACCCTAATAGCCACCATATAAAAGAAACCCATGGCTCAAGAAATCGTGACTAACACTATGTGTGTGTATGAGGGCTACACGATTTCATGAAGTGTTCTATTTTCTCTCTAAGTTATTCCAAGTGCTTATGGTGTTGTGTGAACCATTTGAGGTGTCACACTTGGGGCACTAAGCACTCAAGCTTCATGAAGACAAGCACCATTAAAGAGGTATGTATTCTATCTTGTTATATTGATATTTTGTATGCTAGATTAGGATAATACCTTGGATGTTCATATTTGCATGTATAATAGAGAAAACATAGATCCAAGGTATTTAGGGTTGCATGTACACTTAGGAGTGTTAGAATGCTCATAACCCAACAGTGGTATCAGAGCCTAGGCTTGTTTTCTTGTTATACCTGCAATAGAAGCTGAAAAATCGAGTTTTGATGCTGTCAGCCCAGCTGACTCGCCGAGTCCATGAAGGGACTCGACGAGTCCAAGGCAAAATGTATCCAACTCGCCGAGTTGTGTTCATGAACTCGACGAGTTGGACCCCAGACAGCATATCTTCGAGGTTTTTGGCTAGAAATGGACTAGGAACATTACCCTAAGTTGTTTTTGAACTTATAAACTTGTTTTTAATGTGGTAATGTTCATGCTAATCCATTCTCAAAGATAATTGTCAATAGATTCATGTTTTGTATTAGTTTAAAGGTTAGACTAATTACATGAAAAAGTTTGATTTGAATTATCTTGTTCTTATGAGTTGCTTAGATTAATAGAAAAGTTGAGTGGAAAAGTTGTTTTCAATCCAAATTAATCTAAGAGTTGAGTATAAAATGTGTTTGTGTAACTTATCCTTAAGTTACATGAAGAGTCACATTAAAGACTCATAAAACTCATAAAAGATGGCAATGGTTACAAAAGATGAAGAGTCTTATCCTTAAGTTATGGAGGTTCAAGAGTCACTTCATTAATAAATAAATAAATAAAATATGTAACCTTAATTAATTCCATAAGTTATAAAATAAAGAAAAGATTAATTCTTTATTAGTTTAAAGTCTTCCATAATTTGTCCACAAGTTATGGAACTTGAAGAGTTTTTGGATTAAAACTACTTTAAATACATAAGTTATGGAATTAATTAGTTTTGAATAGTTTCAAAACTTGCCCTCAAGTTTTGGAATTTGTAAAGTTTTCTCTTATGAATACTTTAATTCCAAGTTAGCCCTTAGAATTTTAAAAGTTAAAATTCAACCCTTATACTTTATAATATTATAAGTTAATAATATATATATGTATAAGAGTAAAGTCGGTCTTACCGCTAGTACGCCTCATTCACGAAGCCGGTCTATAAGGTGGGTATAAGGTTGTTGCCTATAAAATGGCAACTTAATGGGTGTCCACTCTCACCCACCGCTTGCTTGACCGGTGGAGGGTCGTTAGCCGAACGGGTTTGACATGACTATAATTCTCCCTTCATTAAAAGTATTAATGATAAATACTAAGTAACTAAACTCTTAATAATTCCCAATCTTAGTTACTTAGGAAAATGTGAATAAGGTGCTAATCCATGAAATTACACTTTGCACTTTGTTTAAGTCGGTTAGTGGAGCGTGTGTGGTTAACCGGCACACTAACTCGTATTTAACAAGGTAGGCAAAGGGTGACTTAATGTTTATCATAGTATCGATGGAGCGTGTGTGGTTAACCGGCACATCGATTGAGGGGTAAACACTTAAGGGTACCAAGTAATTTGCATGGTTACTTCACACCTTGTTTTGTGATTCTCGGCATCCCAGTCACAAAACCTGAAGGGC
Organism: Lactuca saligna; assembly: GCF_052625555.1. Taxonomy (NCBI): domain Eukaryota; kingdom Viridiplantae; phylum Streptophyta; class Magnoliopsida; order Asterales; family Asteraceae; genus Lactuca; species Lactuca saligna. The sequence goes on along the minus strand of NC_136422.1, from coordinate 16,426,324 downwards.
ACACTCGAGATTGAAACATGCCATTGAACAGTTCAATGAATCTCAAAAGATCTAGGAGTTTCAAAACCAATTAAAACCTAATAATATATTTCGTTTATCTTGGTGGAAATTGGTGAATCGTCATTCACCTACCTTCAAATTGTTTTATAACTTGGATTACGACATACCTCTTCTAAGTTATAAAATAATTTGTTGGGTCCTAGCCTTAATATTTCATATTGGGTGTCATATTAAGGACTTTAAGATCAACTATCTTGAATATCTCCCAAAAGATGTCTGGTTTAGACATTTATGATCTTCCTAAATCTCTTGAAACAAGCTTTCCTATTGAAGATGATGTCCCATGGATATCATACTTCTTTCTCCTCCTCCAATTATTCTCCCTAACCCACAAGTTCTTAAAAAGTTTAAGGTCACTCAAGCCCTAATGGCAAGTAAAGGTCTAGGTGTGATCACATCTTGGAGATGTAGTCACATATTGACAAGCCGGGAGAGTTGGGTGTCAAAGTCTTGAGAAAGTTGGTGGTTCAATCACTTTCTAAGTCACATAGTGAGTTCCTTTGGGACACCTATGAAATAGACTATGACAAGACCCTTAATGATCTTATCTATTGTTAAGATCAACTTCCTGAAACTTTATGGACATTGACAATGGTGACACTGGAAATACAGAAAAAGCATTCTCTTCCCAATGGAAAGAGATCGGCCATAGTCAACTCGGTTGACCAAATGGTAAAGAGAAAAGTCTAAGTCTGTGATAGTCTCGTGTACCATTATCAAAGGGTCCATATGTTTATATTGCCAAAGGAAGGGTCATTAGTTGCGAAGCTGCCAAATTTACCTAAGGGTGTTAAAGTCAATAAGGTTGACTCTACTTCAGGTAAAGTCCACTACTCTAACTCTGTTGAGTTTCTATTCTGAGATTCCCGATACATGATGTGACTGGGTCACATGGTAATGTTTTAAGAATCAAAGAAAAGTAAAGGAACTTAAAGAAAGAATATGCTGAATCTGATCGCGTAGATGGATTTCTATCGCGTAGTTTGAAGATCGGATTCTTGAGCTACTTCTTAGGAGTTATGAGATATTGCTTAGGAATAGATAACAACAAGTTTTCATATGGGTTGTAAGGATAAGTTTTTCCGCATAGTTTTAAAATAAAAGAAATTTTTGATTTTATTTATTTTAAATATCCTTACAATGGCATCTGAGGAAAAATTGTTGCTTATATGATTCCATTAATAGCAAGAGTGGAAATATGAAATTGATTCCTTCATTTGTGGTAATGTCTAAATTTACCAAATAAGGAAAGACTCTCATCATCCAAAGTCTCAATTGGACCGGGACTTGGAATCATGCAAGTTGTATAGCATGATGAATGAGAACTTTCAAGTATTGGAAAAATTAAGACTAATTACTTGTTCACATGGATGTGTGAGTCAAGTAATGGACTAAGGGATCGAGCACATAGTCATGTGCACTGATTAAGTCCACCACAAAAGATGTAAGGCTATTCGTCATAGTTTACTAAAGCTCAGTAAATATGATTATACTTACAAGTTTAAGTGTAACTCTGAGACATTGGAAAAGGTTCCAATGCATGGCAGAGCGGATAAGAAGAATCAAATTAGGCAGAAGGATAAAAGTTTCTCAAATCTGAAAAGATGGGAGAGTACTTTAGTATCAGTTTTGTGATCATCTTAATGATTAAGAAACCATATCAAAATTAGTTCTCTAAGGAAGTCTTAGTTCATTCTTGTGACTAAGAAGAAGGGATCTTGAATTGTTGAAATGGTTAAATCAAGAAGATGAGTCATACTTCGTTCCAATACAAGTCTTAGAGTCATACTCCAAGATTGTAATTTGAGTGACATGTCTTAGAGAAGGTTTAAAACACTTATCAAATGTAAGAGTAAAAGTTTTCTACTCTTGTACATTTGAAATTGGTAAGTTGTGATGTTTTGGATAAAACAAAGACCAACTAAGGCCAATTGTGTGAAGTGTTTGTCTTGATTAGAATCCGCACTATCTCTTGGATGTTTGACAAGGAAGTCTTATAGGTCAAGAGGACAGTGGGAGTCTTAAAGGTCTTGAAATTCTCAAGAACTAATCAAGAATAAAACCTAAAGTTCTTCACTAGCACACGACTTGAGGTTTATAACCTATCGTGTTGACATATTCTGTGCCCATTCCAATTAAAGTTGGCTATGTATATGAGTTCTTAGAGTTCTCAATTGGTTGCACAACAACTTGGAAGCAATGGTAGGCCCTTGAGCTGCCAGGTGGCAAGAAATTAAGATTGAGTTCAGTCCATATGAGTTTGGATTTGTCATTATCCTTGTCTTGTGACTATGGTTATGACAATTCACATGGATAAGAACACATACACCATTAAATCTAAGTGTCATAAGGTTTCTCTCCGATTCATGAAAATGATGGTGAGGAAACACTTTGACTAAGTAGATTTTAGTTAGATAGCAATTGTGATATTTGCATTCTCAAAGTCGTTAGTGGAGCGTGTGTGGTTTACCGGCACACTAACTTGGACTTGTGAGAAATGGCAAAGGTCAAAACGATCAAGACTATGATTACGGCATCCCTTTTCATAGTTCTTAAAATTGTTTTGACACACCCATGATCTATCTAAGGGAAGGTGTATGTTTTTGATAAAGTCTTATCAAAACAATCTAGTATCAGAAATCTGAACTTTGGTAAGAAAGTCAATAAAGTATTGATTTCTAGAAGTCGAGCTTTCTGAGTATATGTCAAAGCTAGTGGGAGCATAAGTGTTATGCTAATAATCATCATGTTAGTGGGAGCATGATAATTACGATAAGTATTGCAAGCTAGCAATGTTAATTATAGAAAACAAAAGGTTTTCAATTGGGAAAAAGTTGTTTTGCTATAATTAAGGGAGAGGAAATTATACTTCATCTCAAATCTATAAGCTTAGATCGTGAGGTTTTAATCATTTAGTCAAGGATATATATGAATTTCATGTTGGAATGGCTCAACATAAGGAAATTCTGTATATGGGTCCATTATTTGCGTTCTTAAATTCGATTATGATTACGGCATCCCTTTTCATAATCTGAATTATGATAACTTGGCAAATTGAAATGGAAATGTTATAGCAAAAGACTGGTTTAGTCTTTATGTGAGACATCATGAATCGTGTCCCATATGCTTCGGATATAGGATCGATTACATGTGCTATATTCATCCTTTCTAAAAATTTCCAAATGCCTGGGGCATTAAGAAGGGAAAAGGTTTAGAACTGGATATGACTAAAAGGATTAAACAATTGTCGAGTACAATCTAAGGTTTACCAAAGATTGGTTTCTCAAGGACAATTGGAAGTATAGTGATAATTCTGGAAGGACCATATTGACATAATCTGTAAGGAGGCAACTCTTGTTCAGAAGTGATAGTCGAAATGGAATCTGGAAATGTTTCAAAGTTAGAATTTTCAATCTGTGTAAGATCAAGGAAACTTAATGCAAGAAGGATGGTTCCAAGGACTTGATCTCCTTTGGAATGCTCTGTAATGATTGTTGTTAAGTCTTTCTGACTTTGTGCATAATCATTACAAGAGGATCGATGCATAAGGATTTGGGAGTGTGAAAAGAGAATCATTGAAGATTATGTTCAATTGATCTAGTTCACAAAGTAAAGATCATAGACAAACATAGTATGCATACTTGGTGTATGGCATGACTAGTGTTTAGAAAACATAGTGTACAAGCTTGGAGCATGGGACAACTATTGTTTTAAATTCAAGAATAATGTTGATAGCTGAAACAGTATACAATGAATAATGTGTAATCATATGGTGATAAATAAAAGGTGTTTTATTTATATTCATAAGCTCTAAGACCATATTGGATTCAATTATTATTGTGTTTCACTTTGCATGTTTTGACTTCCAGAATAAACTAGGTTATTCTTCCGGAATGACTAAGTTATTCAAACCATCCACAGTCGGTCATATGTTGGAAGTAGATATGAATTAAGACTGTCATGGGTTGGCTTGTAGAGGTCTAAGATGTTGGACAAAGGGCTACAACACTCATGAGTGCTCATAAGTTCTGAGTATTGGATTCAACCCGCGCTCATTGGAATCACTTCATGGATTTTATCACGAGTGATCATGAGACGATAATATCTTATATTCTTCAAACCTAGAGATATAAGTTGTTACTATGAGTTGATAGTACATTGATTACACGAAACGCATTGGTAACTCGATGTTATAAAACGTGTCTTTGTGTATGATTCAACAAGTTGTAGAACAAGCCATATGAGTCGAAGTTTATCCATTCCTTTTACATTCGGGATGAAAGCGATATCTGTGGGCCCCTCGATGATTTGATGATGACAAATGGAAGTGCTCGGCCGGGCCAGGACTGATTTGATTTGTTCAATTAGTCAGTCGTCATAAATCGGAAATCGGGAAACAACTAATGGACAGAGAGAATGATTATAATCCATGTCTCAGTCCATATGATATCTAGAATGGAGGAATATATGATCCCTTATCTAATGGACAAGTCATTGACAAGATCAGAGTTCTCATCTACAAGGTCAGAGTTCGACAGAAGCTTTTGAGAGCTACGATTGCCAGTTGGTTCCTGAAGTCATACGCAATAATAGTTTTCGACTTATCCAAGTGGGAGACTGTTGGATTAATGTCTAAGTCCATAACTATAATTGGTAAGACTTGACCCGACCCGGCATGGTCCATTTGGGTTGCATGGCATCATGCACTTGGATAGACTATAATGAGAGAAATAAGACACTTACGGTTATTAATATATTATAAGTTCTAGTATATTAATAATAAGAATAATGAGATTATTTAATTAGTATTGATCAAGAATTAATTAAGTGATCAAAAGAAGACTAATTAAATATATGGGTTGATTGTGTAAATCATTCATTCTTATATATGTGGGCTTGTGATCCAAGATTCCTTATGTTGGACTAAGTCCATGGGGTGACCCATGGATACTCCATGGAGGTTAAAATCCATGGAGCATAAGGAATGGGTAAAGTCATGAGTTACATGGTGTAACCCTAATAGCCACCATATAAAAGAAACCCATGGCTCAAGAAATCGTGACTAACACTATGTGTGTGTATGAGGGCTACACGATTTCATGAAGTGTTCTATTTTCTCTCTAAGTTATTCCAAGTGCTTATGGTGTTGTGTGAACCATTTGAGGTGTCACACTTGGGGCACTAAGCACTCAAGCTTCATGAAGACAAGCACCATTAAAGAGGTATGTATTCTATCTTGTTATATTGATATTTTGTATGCTAGATTAGGATAATACCTTGGATGTTCATATTTGCATGTATAATAGAGAAAACATAGATCCAAGGTATTTAGGGTTGCATGTACACTTAGGAGTGTTAGAATGCTCATAACCCAACAGTATATACATATAATGCCTAGCATATATGGGTGTTGGTCTCCCCTTCGGTACCTTTCAACCAGTAACTGCTTTGCATATCTGGGTGCTGGCCTCCTCTTCGGTATCTTTCAACTGGTAACTGCCTAGCATATCCGGATGTTGGCCTCCCCTTCGGTATCTTTCAACCGGTAACTACCTAGCATATCTGGGTGTTGGCTTCCCCTTCGGTACCTTTCAACCGATAACTATGGACTATTTTACCCCCTACTACTACTACCACATAATAACATAACATGTACATATAAATCATATACTGCCTTGCATATCTGGTTGCTGGCCTACCCCTTCGGCCCTATCGATCGGTACTGGGGTCTATCCTACCCCTTCTATCACATAACGCATAACATCATAGCATACTAGCACATAATCATAACATATAACAATATACCATATATTTATCACAAAGACAATTATCTTTACTATAACTATTATTAGCGGGTCGGCCTTGGTGCCTTCGACCAACTCCTACTGGAAGGTAACTCGCCTCACACTGCTGAAGTCTCGTAGACAAAACTCTCGTTGTTGGATGACAGGTTCTTGAACTGCCGATCATCAAAATAACACCCAATCAGCAATTAGGTTCCAACATATACCCATAAGTCCATGCTTAGGGTAAAAGACTGCTTTACCTCTATCTTAGCTTGATTCAAGCCTAAGGCCCAATTCGAAGGCCCAAAAGACAACTATGATTCAAAGCCCAACATATGGCTCAATTTTCCAAATTGGGCCCAAACCTCTACATAGTCTTTCCCTAAGGCCCAACCATTTAGTCCAGTCCAAACATTTGGCATTCAAACGACCCAATATCTCATAATCATCAAGGCCTAAATTATGGCCCATCTATGGCGTAATTTTCCAAATTGGGCCCAACCCATTATATAGGCCTTACCCTAAAGCCCATCCAATTATTCTAGTCCATATGATTGTTCTTGAATGGCCCATTATTGGCCTAATCACCAAAGCGCAATAGAAAGGCCCAAGTCAAAGCTCAAGTGAATTTAGGGTTTCACAAAAAATGACAATTAAGGTTAAGTGTTTCTCACTTAACCTATTAAGGACTTAATACATTAAGTCCATCACTCTTCTAGATAAGTCATATGGTGTGATTGGGTGTAATTCACAATTCCATTCCATTGGCCAAACTGTGGGCCCCAATAAGCCCAGGGCCCATATATTTAAAATTAGGATTTTCTAAACCCTAATTGGGATTTCCCCCCCCCCCCCATCACAACTCAATTAGGCCCAAAAGCTAAGTCCTTAGGCCCATTAAGGTTTCTTTAGGCCCACTAGGGTTTCATAAGGTCCTTTAGGGTTTTTCCTAAGTCGGGAACCACCCACTACCACCTCGGGTAGTGGTGGTCAACGACGACTCATGGCGGCGGCCACCACCTCACGGTGGTGGTTAGGATTCTAGTCTAATTGAGTCCAAGAATCCCAAAAGTAATCCAAATACATGCAAAGCACACCAATACCCGACACGGCAGTTGGTGGCGGCAGCCACCACCCTACGGTGGTGGTTTGAGTTTCTTTTCATTATTCTACTTTCTAATTACATTTTACAATACTTTAACCCCAAAAAAAACACACTAAGTAGATAAACACACACACAACCACCTTGTGGTTGCTGACAATGGTGGTGGTGGCTTTTTCCCGTGAGTCCTGGCTAACAAAACACTCAAACACCTCTCCACTGAAATAAACACACACAACATGCTTTGCCCGGAACAGTAACACAACCACCCACCTGGTGGTGTATAGTGGCAGCAAGACACAAGAAGGCAACAACAGCGGCGACACCACCGATGATCATGGCATTTTGCAGCAGCTCACGGTGGGATAACAACACGACAACACGACAACACCTTCGACTGAACCATCCACGAGAAATCGTCGACACTTTATCTTCACTGAAATGCACAGTGATGACGTCATTGGTCGGGGATAGCAGCGGCAGTGGCACTATCGTTTTGTTTCCCCCTCGTTTCCATCAAAACAACGATCTACCACGTCAGTCTTCATCTTCACCAACCACGGGATACATGGCGGTTGTCTTTCCAACTCCAACAGCTATGACGGCGCCGAAAGGGCGACAAACATGATGACAGTTTCCCAGGTCCCCAACTGATGCAGCTTCACTCGACCGGTCTCGGTGGTTTTTCCCTGGTTACATATGTTGTCCAGCAGTGGCAATGACCTTCCAATGGCAAAGTGGCGGATGGTATGGTGGCAACTAATAAAAGGACGCTAGGGTTAGGGTTTGGATAGGGGTAACAGGTTTATATACCCCAAGCCCCATGTAAACTTATTTTAATAATGCCAAAATTAGTCCTCACTTTGTCTTTTTCTTTCAAACCAAGGCCATAATTTACCCTTTCTACCATGACCTCAGAAATCCCCTTCAAATCCAATTTGATATTTACCTAACAGTCCTTCCCTCTACAAATTATTTCCAGTTGAAGTCCTTATGCTACCAAATGGCCCCTCCTCTATAAAATATTTTCAACTTAGGTCCAAATGATACCAAGCACCCCCTGTCTTCTAAAAATCTTTTCAAAATAAGTCTCAAATTTACACTTTAACCCCCTAAACTATAAATCATGTCATTCAACTCCCCGAAACCAACACCCCGATAAATATTATGGATTTTAGGGCTACTATTCATCCATTAAATTATTTATTTATTTATTTATTTAATAAACGGGGTGTTACAACTCTCCTCCACTTAAATTAGATTTCGTCCTCGAAATCATTCATTATTATTCCTTACGCACCAAACCACTCAAGAAACATGGTCACCATCCTGGGCACACCCTAGCCTTCCCAGGGTAGCCGTGACCACTTCGCAAGGCCCTAAAATCCGTAGGTGAACGAATTACTCACATCTACTTTGTCTGAAATCTGCTATCTCGAGATGGTCGGAATCTCTGATAGACCACTCATACCGAATCATTGTTTTTGAATCCAATCCGTTTATCCCTCAACTGACTACTCAACTTCTGATAGCTTGAGGTTCCCACTATAAAACAGGATCACAGACTCAGTTATCCTTGCAACTCACTTATACTTGGCCAAGACTCAGATAATCCCAATGTGAGTGACTTATCACTTCCAAATCAATCAACTATTTCGTCCGTACTTGCAACCCAAAACACAAATACTAACACTGCCTAAACATTGAAATTGCCCCACCACTAAATTGCCAGAAGCAGTATGTTGCCACATGGTTGCTTTCCAAAATCTACCGAGACCTACCTGGTCTCAATTTGTTCTCCAATCACCTGAAATGTCAGGTTCCGAACCGACTGTGGAGCCAAAGGACTCCCACTTAGTCGCCTCACACGACTTTTGAACGAATCCTTCTCTGGAACGAGTTGCCACTAGTTATCATGCCACTGTAGCTCTAACAACCTTCTGATCTGACTAGTCGGGTCCATTCTTCGATTCCTGACGTCACCAATCCAAGGCTAAAAGTGATTGCTACTTGACCAATGGTAGCCTTATATCCCACATAATCTTAAGCAGTTCATTGCTTCACTGATCTCATAAATGTAGTGGCATTCCTACGGTCGTATCACTGGCTCAACCAGATTTAACCCATATGGGTAATTCCGTAATCCATGAATCAATCTGTGGATTTGCCACACCCTCACTGCTACACCCAAACTGATGGGTACTGATGTTCCTTCCACGTCCTAACAACGCACTCATGATATCTACCAATCTAGTGAATGCCACGGCTACACCCGCAGACTTACAACACTCTATCACTATCTGCCAACCTCATGAATGCTACGGCTACACCCGCAGACGTACAGCCTTCTAACACCATCTGACCGCTAGTGAATGCTACGGCTACCCCCACGGTCTTACAACACTTTCCATGCTAACTAACTGTTAGTGAATGCTACAACTACCCCTATAGTCTTACAACACTTTCCATACTATCTAACCGCTTGTAAATGCTACGACAACCCCCCGTAGTGTTACAAAACTTTCCACACTATCTGACCGCTTGTGAATGCTACGGCTACCCCCGTAGTCTTACAACATTATCCATATCGGGTCGAACACACACTCGACCTAACACTTAACTAAACTTGAATCCAAACTGAAGCTCTAACCTGGTTCCCAAATCCTGCTATCTGATGCCAAGGAAAAGCGTGAACCAAATGTTGGAATGTTTTCTGAACTCCCAACTCACCCACTCCTCAATCAAGAAGACCACACAACCGTATTCCATCCTGATAGGGATGCGAAACTCATCCTAGTTTCACACTTATATCTGCTCCTGGATACCTGATCGATTCTCCCCCACTTAGATTCGACTAAGTCTTCACGGCATGTGAGAATTAAAGGATTCCCAATCCTTCTCGCTTTCTAATATCCCACTGATGACAACCTGCGCTTACCAATGCTAGCGATTAATCACTGGTTAACCTTGAGATCGCCCATCCTCTGAAATCTTTATGAGTACACTTGAAATTTGGTATAGTCTAACACCTCAATCCACTTCCCATGCTAGCAATTGGAAGCCTTAATCTTTACTCTGGCTGACGAATCCTCGTTTCCACTCCCAATCTCGCAGCACTACTGAACTATGACTGAACACAACCCATGCGAGAAATGCAATTTTCTTGAACATCCAATGACCAAACACCCATGCGTCTAACACTCGCAACTGACTCCACTATCTTCATGCTACCAGTCCTTCCCTAGAAACGACAGTGACTTAAACTCTAAAGTTCATCCATAGACAATTATCGACCATACCTGAACCATGATAAAAACACTGAACGCTGACTTCACTGGAGAACTATCGCTCTAACCCTGACCGACTATCCTCTAAATAATACTCCTGTACAGATCCCGACAAAGATCCGGAATGATAACGGAACACGCGGAACCCACTCTGCAAGATGCGTCTCTCTGTGGGTTCATCAAGGACTTTTCGACATGCAGGATGGCATATGCGATCCTTGATAACCCAGAAACTAGCAGAAAACTGTCTCGGGATCTGACTCATCCAAACCCACTCACAATTCCAAAGCGATACGTATTCCCAACATCCATCTAGTAGCAGTAGAAGATGGCATACCTACAACATCTGGAGGAATACTGATAACCTTTTGCTGAAATGACCAACCCCGCTACCCTTGTAGTAGCCTAAACCCTTGGAATGTCAAACTCCCTTGTGCACTTTCTCGTAGGTGTTGCACTGACTCTGACCCTACTGCCTTTCACCCGATGACCAGAAGTCAAGGGTCTCTTCCCGGGACCCTCTACTATACGCTCCTAACACGACACTCTCTTCCCAGGGTGCTCCAAATCGATCTCGCATCTACAAATTCTTAGAAATCATATCCTTCAGGGTCTGATGCTCTGTTACGTTCACTGGATCACTTGCCAATTGCTGAGCTGCACCAGCTGGAACATCCTCTATCCCCAAACCGGGTCACAAACTCCTCCCCGAAGCTTCTTAGATTCTCCAAGACTCTCACTGATTCGAGTATGGATCTTGTGATTTTAGTAGTACGGGCCCAAATACTACCTTCCACACCTATCCATACTTTCCTCAGCAATCCTCTCGAGTCCTCAAAGTCACTTCCTCAAACTGATGCACCCAAATCTCACTAATCCTCACTACTAACCCACTGATACATATCCTAGGGTTGAAGGCACCAACGTCGGCCCATTTTATGATATGTGGTATACTAGTTTATGTAGTGATATGTAGCATGTTAGTTGGTTATATGCTAGATGGTGTGCTAGTTGTATATGTGGTATACTTGCATGAAAAACCATGAGGGGAGCCAATGGCGCTTGGATGTAAGACCATGTGGGGGAGCCCATGGGTTTTCAGGTAAAGACCATGGGGGAGCCCATGACACTCGAATATCAGACCATGTGGAGGAGCCCATGTCTTTCCAACTAAAGACCATGGGGGAGCCCATGGCACTCGGATGTCAGACCATGTGGGGGAGCCCATGACTTTCAAACTAAAGACCATGGGGGAGCCCATGACACCTAGGTGTAAGACCATGTGGAGGAGCCTATGACATCCTGGAGTAAGACCTTGGGAGGAGCCCACGACATCCTTATATGTTTGTATGCATGGCTTATGTGGTTTATGTAGCTTTTATAGCTAATATGGATTATGTGATTATGCGGATTGTGTGAGGTATGATCTGGGGAACTCACTAAGCATTAGCTTATTGATTGTTGATTTGTTTCAGGTACATCTGAGCCTAAGGCCAAGAGCAAGGCTTGATGGTGCGACATGCACTCTCCGACATTTGATTTAATGGGAAACTCTGATATTTGAAATAAAATGTTGAAGTTATGGATTTTGAAAACAATTGTCATTGTTATTTCATATTTTATGGGAATGTTTTGGTTAATTGAAAATGAAAATTTTATTTGAAAGTTTGGGTCGTTACATTTCTACAGACCAAGCGTTCAATTTCTAAAAGTAAAAATTCAAAAATTTTGGTCTCGATTGGGCGATTTTCGTCTCCCATCTGTATACCATCCGTAGACGATAGTTGTTGCCCTCCCATATTTAATCTGTTTTGTTACCCATTTAATTCCTTAATAGTTGATATGTTCTCTCATTTTATTGATTTCATGATACGATATGCGAATAAATACAGGTTTTTTAGTTGTGCTACAGTACTACTATTGACTTTTTAATCTAAAGAGTGAAGACAAGAGTTCGAGTCTTTAGAATTGGAGTTTAAAGTTTGCTTCAGGCTTCTAAAGGTATTTTTTCTATTTAATTATTCTTAACTCTTATTTCTCGGTATCTATTAAATATGTATTATATTTTTTTGATATTCTCTCTAATTAATCCGAGTTATCTTTTATCTAAACTCTAAAGTTCAAATTTTGTTTGAAAGCTGGAGGTCTGGAGTTCATCTATTCATGTCTTTAACTTCATATTTGTCTTCTCAATCAAGTTTACTTTTCTCTTTCAATATGCCTAGATTCTTTGAGTTTCTGGTCGGCTTCGCAATTATAAATCGAAAATTCTTGGAGACTTATAGTTCGAATTATAAGGATTTTTTATTTCATGACCTTCTTGGTAAACGATGTGTGTGTGTATGTATGTGTGTGTGTGTGTGTATATATATATATATATATATATATATATATATATGATTGTTTTTATTTGATTAGTTTGATGTTTTAAATACTAAGTTTTATATTTTTGTTTTGAAGATTTTTAATGTCAAAAATAGTTTAAGTAATATGTTTGAATATGTTGTGATTTTGAAACCTACTTTCACCCGAGTACTTGACCATTTGAATATTTAGAGTTCAAAACTAATTCTATAATTTGAGGATGCAAGTGTGAGATCAGAATAGAGGATCGGAAGTGGGGGTTTGATGGCATCAATGGGTAAGGGTTTGATGGCGTCGAAGGTGTCTTGCAATGGCCGAAGATGTCATCAAAGTCTGGAGTTGGCTAGTGTGGGTGGTGATAATGGATATGCATACTGAAGAGGAAGAGGGAAATGAATTGATTTATCATTTCTTTTTTAAAAGACAATTATAATAATTTTTGATAATAAACAAATTAATAAATAATTAATAAATATAAACTAGAGAAAATGACTTAATAGGGTAAGATACTTTTTGAAACGTACACACTTAGTCCTTATATATATATATATATATATATATATATATATATATATATATATATATATATATATATATATATTGTTGGGTTTTAGCCATAAGAACTTTCATATGTGCGCATGCAAAACCCTATTGCTTGGATCTAGGCTTTCTAATAAACATGCTTTTGAATCCAAGACTTCTAATGGCTAATTAGGTTAAACAACAATATTAAAACAGATCTAGAATCATACCTTTGAATCCCTTGTTGATCTTGTTTGTCTTGGAGCTTCTAGAGTCACAATTGTCACTCCTCTAATGGCTTACAAACACCAATAGCAAGCAAGATGATTTAGGAGAGAGGAGAGGGGATGAATTCGGCCAGAGTATCCTTGCTTAAGGTTGTGTATCGAATTCCCACATCCATAGGGTCTATTTATACTATCAGACTCCTTAAGGGTTTCACCCTAAACCCTAATTGGATAATCTTCTCTTAAGGCTATCCAAATCCATTCCATAGATAACCCTATGGACGATTTTGAGCTATCCTAAAGCTCTTAGAATCTGTCCAAGGTCCATCCTAATGGATTTACAGTCTAAAGTCTAACTATCAAACAATTGACAGTTTATACCCTCTTATTTAATTAATCTCTTTAAGTCACCAATTAATACCAATTAATTTATGACTTATATTAATCAAATAGTCAAATATTATTCCTTATAATATTTACTCTCTCTTAACAAATAATCCTTCAAGTTGCTATGGTGAAGGCAACCCAAAAGGACCATGCACCACCGAATATAGTTATAGCCTTAGACACTATTCCAACAGTCTCCCACTTGGATAAGTCTAGTAACTATACAAGTACAATACGGTTTGCAATCGTAGCTCTCAAAGACGCTGTCAACTCTGATCTAATCAATCTTGTCCTTTAGATAAGGGATCGTACAGTCCTCTGTTAGATATCATGCTGACAATCCTATGGAATGGTTAGTCTAGCATTTAGATTTCTCGATCTTCGATTTATTTGACATAGAACTTAATCGAATACATCAATTCAGTTCTGACCGGGCCCGGCACATAAGTCAAATCAAATCATCGAGTGACCAAGATATCTCTTCTACCCTCTTAGGATAAAATTTACAGATAAACTTCGACTTATATGCATTTACCTATTCATTAACCAACTACACACAACAATGCGTTTTATAACATCAAGTTACTGATGCGTTTTCGCATTATCAATGCACAATCAATTAACAAATAATAAACCATATATCTAGGTTTTAAGACCATATGATATTATCGTCTTGCGATCACCTTTTATATCGTATTCCATAAAGTGATTCCAGCAAGCGCGGGTTTATTCCAATGCTCAAAACCAGTTCATAAGCACTCATGAACGTTGCAGCAACCCTTGCTATGTCTAACACCATTTAGACATTCTACACACCAATTCATGACAATCTTCATTCATATCTACTCCCAACATATGAACGATTGTGGACCATTTGAATAATTCGATTATTCCTAACAAACTCAATTATTCTGGAAGTCAAAACATGCAAAGTGAAACAATAGTTAAACAACTAACATGTGATAGTAACTTTACTCATAAATAAAACTTCTTTATTTAATCATCAAATGTCAATTACATTTATCTATTATACGTTTCTAATACTATCTAATCTATGCTAATATCATCCTTCAGCCCAATACTCCTAGCATACTGCAAGTGCTTAACCCTACTCAGTCCCTTCGTAAGCGGATCTGCTGGGTTATCTTCTGATGATATCCTCTTCACTACGAGTTGTCCTTCTTCTACACGATGTCTAATGAAGTGATATTTTCTGTCGATATGCCGAGATCTACCATGATCCCTCGGTTCCTTGGTCAAGGCAACCGCACCTTCGTTATCACAGAAAATCTCCATGGGCTCTTTTATGGCTGGCACAACTCCAAGATCGCCGATGAAGTTCTTCAGCCATATTGCCTCCTTCGACGCTTCGCTCGCTGCGATGTACTCTGATTCGCACGTTGAATCAGCTACGGTTTCTTGCTTGGAACTTTTCCATGTCACTGCTCCTCCATTTAGGGTAAAGACCCAGCCCGACTGCGAACGGTAGTTGTCCCTGTCGGTTTGAAAGCTGGCGTCACTATACCCTCGCACCTTCAAGTCATCACTCCCTCCAAGAACTAAGAACCATTCTTTCGTCCTCCGAAGGTACTTAAGGATGTTCTTCACCGCAATCCAATGTGCTTTGCCAGGGTTCCCTTGATATCTGCTAACCATGCTCAAAGCGAAGGCTACATCAGGGCGAGTACAAGTCATAGCGTACATGATTGAGCCAACTGCGGAAGCGTATGGTACTCGGCTCATTTCTGCTATCTCAGCTTCGGTACTCGGTCTTTGAGTCTTACTCAACTTGGCATTTCCTTGTATCGGTAGTTCTCCCTTCTTTGAGTTTTCCATACTAAAACGTTTTAGTACCTTCTCCAAGTAAGTATTCTGACTAAGTCCAATTAGTCTCTTACTTCTTTCTCTTACTATCCTTATTCCCAAAATGTAAGAAGCCTCTCCGAGGTCCTTCATAGCGAAGCACTTCCCGAGCCAGGACTTAACCTCCTGCAGAGTCGGGATGTCGTTTCCTATGAGTAATATGTCATCGACATATAGAACGAGGAAGCTTACTATACTCCCACTGGCTTTGACATATACACAAGATTCGTCTTCGCTTCGTACAAATCCAAACTCTTTAACTTTCTCATCGAAGCAAAGATTCCATCTGCGAGACGCTTGCTTAAGTCCATAAATGGACTTCTCAAGCTTACACACTCTATTCGGATGCTTCGGATCCACAAACCCCTCTGGCTGAACCATGTAAACATCCTCAGCCAACTTTCCGTTAAGGAAAGTGGTCTTGACATCCATTTGCCAAATCTCATAATCATGAAATGCGGCAATTGCTAGCATCACTCTAATAGATTTAATCTTCGCAACTGGTGAGAAGGTCTCATCATAGTCAACTCCGGGAGTTTGAGTAAAGCCCTTCACAACCAATCGCGCTTTATATGTGTGTACGTTCCCATCCACGTCGGTCTTCTTCTTGAAGATCCACTTGCACCCTAAGGTCTTACGTTCGGGCACGTAATCAACCAAATTCCAAACTTGGTTATCGTACATGGATTGGATCTCGCTATCCATCGCCTCTTTCCATTTCGCAGACTCCGGGCCTGCCATGGCTTCCTTATAGCTATTAGGTTCATCAAGATTTACTAGTGTACCATCACTAATATACGTGTCCCCTTCGGTAGTGATATGAAAACCATAAAACTGGGGATGAACTCTAACTCTATCGGAACGTCTAAGAGGTAAGGATTCGTCAATCGGTTCAACCGGAGTTTCCTCCTCGGGTTGAATGCCAGCGGTAGAGGTTCCTTCATCTATCGACTCTTGAATCTCTTCAAGTTCGATTTGCCTCCCACTGTCTACTTGGCTTATGAGTTCTCGCTCTCGGAAAACTCCTCTCCTCGCAACAAAGATAACATTATCTTTCGGTCTATAGAAGAGATATCCAAAGGAAGTTTGCGGGTAGCCGATGAAAATACATCGCTCACTTCGAGGTTCAAGCTTTTCGTGAGTATCTCGTCTTACGAAAGCCTCGCAACCCCAAACCTTGATATGTGCCAACGAGGGAGCTTTCCCCGTCCACATCTCGTGAGGTGTTTTGGCAACCTTCTTAGTAGGGACTCGGTTAAGGATATGGGCGGCAGTCTCTAAGGCATACCCCCAAAAGAAGATAGGTAGTGAAGCACGACTCATCATAGAGCGAACCATATCCAATAAGGTTCGATTACGCCTTTCTGCCACACCATTCAACTGCGGTGTCCTAGGAGGCGTCAATTGCGAAACTATTCCACACTCCTTGAGATAATCGTGGAATTCAAGACTTAGGTACTCTCCTCCTCGATCGGATCGAAGCATCTTGATTTTCCTGCCCAATTGATTCTCCACTTCATTCTTGAACTCTTTGAACTTTTCAAAGGTTTCTGACTTTTGCTTGATTAAATAGATATACCCATATCTACTATAATCATCGGTAAAAGTCACATAGAAGCGGTTCCCATCCTTCGTGGTTGATCTAAAAGGTCCACATACATCGGTATGTATTAGGTCTAATAGCCCCTCACCCCTTTCACAAGTACTCGTGAAGGGTGACTTAGTCATCTTTCCAAGTAAACAAGACTCGCATGTGTCATCTTCCCTAAGGTTGAATGACTCCAACACTTCATCCTTTTGGAGTTGGGCTATGCGTTTCTTGTTGACATGTCCAAGACGACAATGCCACAAGGATGCTTTATCCATACTAGTGGAAGAATCAATATTCAAAACATCATTTCCTAAGTTATCAACAATCATAACAGTTTCATATATTCCATTACATGGTATAGCTTCAAAGTAAAAGACACCATTTAGATAAGCCAAAATAGAACCATTCTCATTATTAAAAGAAAATCTAAATCCTTGTCTATATAAACCATGAAATGAAATGATGTTTCTAGCCATTTCTGGCGAATAGCAACAATTGTTCAAATCTAAAACTAAACTATTCCTAAGCACTAACGAATACACTCCAATCTTGGTCACAGGCGACGATCTTCTGTTCCCCATGATTAGATTGATCCTTCCTTGCTCCACATCCCTACTTCTTTTTAGTCCCTGCACATTAGAACAAATGTGATAACCACAACCGGTGTCAAGAACCCAAGAAATAGCCTGATTAGAATCGTTAGATTTGATTGCATATATACCTGCGAAAGATGGCTTGATCTTTCCTTCCTTGATGGCTTGCAGGTAATCCGGGCAGCTTCTCTTCCAATGTCCTATCTTGTGGCAGTGGTGGCACTCTGCCTCCTTCGGGTTAGAGCAGGGCTTAGAGGGATCAACTTTGGTCCCACTAGAAGAGGAACCATCTCGGGCTTTCATCTTTCGATAGTTATTTGAAGAAGCTTTCCTCTTCTTTCCCTTCCCTTGACCAATAGCCAAGACAGGAGCAGCGGATGGATTGGGAGTTGGTGCAACAGACTTGTCCTTGAAATTGCTCTCAGCAACCCTCAAGAGACCTTGGAGTTTACTTAGAGTGACCTCCTCTTTGTTCATGTGGTAGGTCATCCTAAATTGATTGTACATCGGAGGCAAAGAGTGAAGCACCATGTCGATCGCCAAGTCTTCGCCGAAGTCAACATTTAACTTGCGAAGGCGGTCGACATACCTTTGCATCTTTTGCAAGTGCACGGTAAGAGATTCTCCATGACCCATCTTGGCGGAAATCATGTTAGTGAAGATCTCGTAACCCTCTTGTCTCGCGTTTTGGTGGTACCTCTCCAACAAGTCTTGATGCATCTCGTATGGATACATGTCCTCGTAGGACTTTTGGAATTCGGAGTTCATGGTGGCGATCATGATGCAATGTACTTTCGTTGCATCTCGCTCATGGGTTTCAAAGGCGGTGATTTCGGCGGGAGTAGCAACTTCGGGGTTGATTTTCTCGAGCTTCTCGTCGAGGACATACTCTTTATCCTCATAGCGAGCAATGGTGCGAATGTATCTTATCCATTCGCCAAAGTTCGTTCCATCGAAGGTGACCTTTTGGCAAAGGCTCATCAACGTGAAAGAACTAGCAGCAGCGTTGTTTGCGTTTGACATCTATAGAAAGGACAAAGATTGATTAGAACAAGAATCCCTAATTATCACCCAATAAGAAAAATTAGGGCTAAGATCCAACAATAACATTTACATACTAGAAAAGGGATGCCGTAATCTAACATGCAAATAAATTGAAGGTAAGTGAATGACGATTCACTAATTCTCCATCACAAAACTTAAACTTTTAGTCCTAAGTGTTTTTGAGAATTCCTAGGTTCGGATGAGATTCATTGAACTATCCAATGGCATGTTTAAATCTCGATATGCCCCTCTTGTTTGTGACTGGGATGCCGAGGATCACAAAGCGGGTGTGAATTACCATGCAAATTCACATGGTGCCTTCATTGTAACGATCACCTATTCGATGTGCCAGTAAACCACACACACTCCATCGAACTATGATGAACAATGAATCACCCTTTGCCACCTTCGCTTAGAACCAATTAGTGTTCCGGTAAACCACACACGCTCCACTAACATCTTAGCAAGGTGCAAAGTGTAATTTCATGGGATTGCATCAATTCACTTTTCCTAAAGTAACTAAGATTGGGAAATTTTAAAAGAAAGTTTAGTTACTTCGTATTTCTTATTATACTTTTAATGAGAGGATGAGGTTTGCCCTATCCTACCCGTTCGGCTAACGACCCTCCACCAATCAAGCAAGCGGTGGGTGTGAGTGTACACCCATTAAGCGCCATTTTATAGGCCGCAACCTTATACCCACCCTATAGATCGGCTTCGTGAATGAGGCCTACTAGCGGTAAGACTAGCATTTAGTTATACATATATATATTATTCTAGTAATATTATATAAGTATAGGGTTGCATTTTAAACTTTTCAAAATCTAGGGTTTGAAATTTAAGTTGTCTAAATTAAAACTTTTAATCACAAATATAAATTTCAAAACTTTAGGGTAGGTTTTAAACATTTAAAAACATAGAGGATCAAATAACAAATAATTACAATTAACAATTAATTTTCTAATTATCTTTATCTTGATTTCTTTGAAGATAATTACCAAAATAATTAATTATTATCATATAAGGAAATTAAATATTTTATTAGATGATAAATATCTTTAATTAGATCAAGATAACAGTCATATTTATCAAAAAATCGGATTTACATTGATCTAATATGATTAAGGTAATAAGATAATTATGAAAAAATCCCGAATCTGGCCATTCCTGACGCCTGGACTCGCCGAGTGCACAAGGGGACTCGCCGAGTCAGGCCTACTCGACGAGTCCACCTTGGAACTCGACGAGTCAGTGACTCAAAACCCAAAAAATCGAATTTTGCAGGTTTGTTTCAGTTATTCAAGCAACAATTTAAAGAAAAACCAATCTAGGCTCTGATACCACTGTTGGGTTTTAGCCATAAGAACTTTCCTATGTGCTCATGCAAAACCCTATTGCTTGGATCTAGGCTTTCTAATAAACATGCTTTTGAATCCAAGACTTCTAATGGCTAATTAGGTTAAACAACAATATTAAAACAGATCTAGAATCATACCTTTGAATCCCTTGTTGATCTTGTTTGTCTTGGAGCTTCTAGAGTCACAATTGTCACTCCTCTAATGGCTTACAAACACCAATAGCAAGCAAGATGATTTAGGAGAGAGGGGAGGGGATGAATTCGGCCAGAGTATCCTTGCTTAAGGTTGTGTATCGAATTCCCACATCCATAGGGTCTATTTATACTATCAGACTCCTTAAGGGTTTCACCCTAAACCCTAATTGGATAATCTTCTCTTAAGGCTATCCAAATCCATTCCATAGATAACCCTATGGACGATTTTGAGCTATCCTAAAGCTCTTAGAATCCGTCCAAGGTCCATCCTAATGGATTTACAGTCTAAAGTCTAACTATCAAACAATTGACAGTTTATACCCTCTTATTTAATTAATCTCTTTAAGTCACCAATTAATACCAATTAATTTATGACTTATATTAATCAAATAGTCAAATATTATTCCTTATAATATTTACTCTCTCTTAACAAATCATCCTTCAAGTTGCTATGGTGAAGGCAACCCAAAAGGACCATGCACCACCGAATATAGTTATAACCTTAGACACTATTCCAACATATATATATATATATATATATATATATATATATATATATATATATATATATATATATATATATATATATATATATATTGTAAAATAAACCCTTATACTTTATTTTTTGTAACAATGCAATCCTTGTGACCGACTATACCCGGTATACCAATCATATACAAATTTTCTTTTAGGGAAAATGACTTGATGGGGGTAAGATACTTTTTGAATTGTACACATTTAGTCCTTATTCTTTTTTTTTTTAAATAAACCCTTATACTTTATTAATATGTACACATTAGGTCCTTTTCACCAGATTCTACAGGTTTTGCTGATGTGGAAGCACAAATGACACTAAATAGCAATTAATTAGCTTAGTCACCGGAGGTGTGTGATCCTCCAGCAACAAGAAAAGGGCGGCGACCCTTCTCTTTCTCGTCTCTCTTCCTTCCAATCGAACAATAACAACGAAACACCCTTTACCTGTTGTGTTTCTCCGATATGTCTCTCTTTGCCTCCATCTTTGAGATATGTTGCCAGAAAAAGAAGAAAGAATCGACGAGGGGGCTACCAGAGCAGTTCCTCGCCGCCAACTACCGTCTCTACTTCCTCCTGCCTCCCCCTTCGACTTTGTTGTTTTTGCCATCATTCCTCCTTGCTACCAGTGATGTGTAGGAACACACAAAGGAGTCGTCGGAGATCGGGGTTCTCCCTCTTTTTCATGATGAATAAAAGTTGGTAAAATCTCGTTCTGGATATGTGGATGCCACATGGGTATTTCATTTCAACAAACTAAAAGAAAGGGAAAATGATTTGATAGGGTAAGATACTTTTTGAAATGTACACATTTAGTCCTTATTTTTTTTTTTGTAAAATACATCTTTCCACGTTAGCAAAACCTGTAGAATCCGGTAAAAATGACCTAATATGTATATATTAATAAAGTATAAGGGTTTATTTTATATATATATATATATATATATATATATATATATATATATATATATATATATATATAAAAGAATAAGGAATAGATATATACATTTTAAAAAATCTTACCTTATCAAGTCATAAGTCATTATCCCTATAAAGTAAATAAAAAAAAGAAATAAATGAGAAAAAGATTGTCTCTTTATGTCCGAAATGATTAAACGAGCAAGTTTCAAGCAAAAAAGGATCATAACAGTCAATTTTTAATAATAAAGAATAAATTAGCGTTTTAACAACGATTAATGTAATTACCCTATAGAGTAAATTACACAAATGGTCCCTATGGTTTAGGGTAATTTGCGTGTTTGGTCCCTAACTTTTTTTTTTAACTCGGAAGATCCTTACTTTTTGTTTTTGTTACGCGGTTGGTCCCTATCTTACCTAAAAAGACTATTATGCCCTTGATTTTTTTAATTTATCTAAATAAACACACCCCTAATCCCACCCCTCACCTTACCTCACCTACCCCATCATTTTTTCCTCTTTAAATAATAGTCTTTTTAGATAAGATAGGACCAAACGCGTAACAAAAATAAATAGTAGGGACCAAATACGTAACAAAAACAAACCATAGGGATCTTCCGAGTTAAAAAAATAAATTAGAAACCAAGCACGCAAATTACTCCAAACCATAGGAACCATTCGTGTAATTTACTCTACCCTATATTTTTCGAAGAAAAGAAAATTGTGTTAAACTTAAAATGTGGCTCCTTATTGTACACGAATGCTAAAATCTGACCGTTGTACGAAAATGTTATTTATTTATTTTTTATTTGCTTTTTTTACCTAGCAGCCTATCAAATATCACCTTTGCGGGTTAATCTTGGATTAAATAAGGGTTTTGACAGAAGCCCTACGCCTCTTTCTCCCCATATGAACTCTCGCACAAAAATTGGGTTTTAGAAATTGAAACTTTTACGGCTGAATCCTTCTCCAAAATTGTTTCTTCGATTAAATTGGACATAATACTGAAAGCTAAAATCAATGACAACATTAGAGGATGAACAATCGAAGGTAATAAACTCTTTCATGAGCTTGCGTCAATGGTTTCATAAATTTCCTTTATTTTCCGCAGGTATCTTGCAACAAGGATAGATTCAATAGAGGGGATTTGGTGGAAGTGTGCAGTGATGAAGATGGTTTCCAAGGTGCTTGGTTCGCTGCTACAGTGATTGAACAAGTAAGTTCAGGAAACTTGTTGATTCAGTATAAATCATTGAGGAACGATGAAGACACAGAGTTTTTGACGGAAGTGGTTGATAGCAACCACATTCGTCCTCATCCTGGTCAAGAGGTTGTTGACCATTATCGTGAGCTTGAAGAAGTTGATGCTCTGTACAACGATGGGTGGTGGGTGGGTGTGATTTCTAAAGTTATCGGCAAACAGAAATATGAGGTTTACTTCAGGGGAACGGAGGAGGAAATGGTGTTTAAACAATCTGATTTGAGGCGACATCAAGAATGGATCTCTGGTAAATGGGTATCTTCTAATTTGGTAGATATTTTCAAGAAGTAGCATGTTTTATTCCTTTCTGCTAACTATTTTGACAATCTTGTAGGACAAGAATTGGTATTTGTTAACAGATTAGGTCTCTTATTTTGGTTACATTAAGGATCATCTTGTATTTTGGAGGGCATTAGTGTCTTTTCATTGGTTACATCTCATCTTCACAAATATGGGTTAAGAGAGTTTCTTTAATTCGCTATAAAGTTCTCCTAATAAAATCTGAAGTCTACAACCACTTTTCTCTTACTCTTTGATCAAATTTTGAAAAGTAGAGAAATTGACATAGGGCGTAATTATATGTATATGTTTGTGTTGTTATGTACAATTTTTACAGCAATAAAACGGAGGATATTTGTTGCCAAATGGATCTTTAGTGTAACTTTTGTGGCTGATATCCTGTGTAAAGTGTGGAAAACTGCACAAAATCAAACACCCTCCATCTTTATTGGTGGTAAAATGGGTTGGTTGAGGAGGTTAGGTAAATAGTTAAAAAGGATTTGGGTTAAAATAATTTATCATGAGGATCAAAGTGTGTTGTGTATTCTTAGTTTATTAGTATCTTTTTCTTTTTTGGATTTTATAAATAATTAATGCATTATGTAGAGTTAGTCACCAATATGATCATAAATTGGAGGCCGATGTTGATCATCTTTCCAACAAATATCACCAAATGAATTCGTGAATAGCTCGTGGATTTCATTACACTCGCAAAACAGCCTTTATCACATTTTCTGAAACTTTAGCCTAATGTTACACGAGTAGCTCCCTCATGATTGTGAAGGTGTTTGGTTTTTGCTTTTAAAATGATTTTTGGGATTCTAGATTTTTTCAAAAAATTAAAAGTTTAAAAAGTTGTTTGATAATTAGAAAAGATTTTTTAAAATAGTTTTTTTGAAAAGAAGAAAAATGAGGCTTTTAAGAAGTCAAGTATCTATGATTTTTGACAACTTTTGCCTTTCTTCCTTTCCTCCCCTCAAAAGTTTAAACAAATGCATTTTAAAATTATCTTTTGAAAAAAGATATGAATCAAAAAGTTTTTTTCTAAAAAGGATTTTTTGATCTGAAAAGCTATCCCAAATACCCCCTATTTTGATCTTTATGTATTTTTTTGTCATGCATAAGTACCAAGTATTTCGCTAATAGTCTACGAAATAATTCCTTTTGCAAAGTCATTTGGTGTAATAAAGAAAAGGGAAAATGACTCTTGAGGGTAATTAACTTTTGCGTTTGTACTCATTTGGTCTCTTTTTCTTTTTCTTTTTTTTTTTTTAATTTTTTTTATTCAATATACCATCAAACTTGTTGTTTGTGTTCACTATAATCCTTTTGACCGGCTTTTGACATGTGATAGCCGGTCAAAGGGTTATGGTGAACACAAAAAACAAGTTCGATGATATATTGAGTACAAAAAAAAAAGTAAAGAGACCAAATGAGAACAAATGCAACAGTTGGTTACCCTCCTGATTTATTTTTTCTTTACTCATTTACAGCAAATCTCACGTCATCTCCTACTGATATTAATGATTTTATGAGATTCATTCTCGCTTCTCTTCAAAACATAACCTACGAAATGATATTATTCATACATGTACAACTTTGTAATGCACTTGAATATTTATTAGGAGAATTTTGATTAAGCAGACGTATTTCATGACTACATTTACATTTTCTAATCAAATGATTTATCATATCATGGATTCTAGACAAGTCTACAAACGAATGGAATCACAAGTGCTGTGATTTTTGAGTTTACTTAACTTTAAGATCGAACTCATGAGATAAGATACAACATCAATATATAGTTTTTTTTAGCGTATACAAGTCAAAAGCATGACGATTGGGTAAGTACTAAACGAAATTAATATGTTGTTTAAATATGTTAATATTATTAATTATAGTTTTTTTTATTTAAGGTATAGTATTATTATTTTAGCGTTTATATTTAGTTTTTTGTTTTAATTAATATATGTTTATTGTTTTCTTTATTTTTGGAAACGATCCATGAAGAGTATGATAAAAGGCATACAATGGTTGGGGGGGGGGGGGGGGGGGATGTAAATGAGCAAGAATGTCTCCTTCACGCCCTCTGGATGAGACGCGGACATACTCGCGGAGGGGGAAGGAAACCAACCAACAACATAAGTCTAATCCAAATAAGCGGGCTTCCAAATCTTCCCAATCTTAATCCAAAAATACAAGTGACTCCCAATTTGTTGCATTAACCAATCAAATGCAACAATATAATGATTAGTTCGCGGCCACAATTCCTAACTGCCAACCACCACCAATTCGTAAATTGCTATTCAATCCTAACTTATGAGGAACTACCTCTCAGTAAACCGATGAGACTGAGGAAACCGAGGGTACAAAAGAAGAATACGATGATTGCTTTTTTGTACTATTTTGAACAATGTTAGTTTATTGCATCTCATTTTGGTATGTAATAGACTTGAATTTGAATAATATTGATTAATAATATTGATTGAATGTTTGTTTATTATGGATATATGCTGCAAATTGTATGAATTTTTTAAACAAACGTGAATGGTAATTAACAGAATGGTAGATGTGTATCATTTGCTTCTATATTACGTCTTTTGCCACAAAGTTATTACGAACCCTAGAGCGAAGTAGAGGATTTTTTTTTTAGATTGAGGTTACGGGTTGTCTTTCATGAAGAAAGAATTTTGTCTTGTCATTGGCTTCCAATTTGGTGACTATTTTGTTGCTTCTGGTTCTAGCGTTCTATATCTGTTAGAGAATGGTCTCAATGGGTGGTTGCCTAAATAGCATGTAACTTAGGAGTATTTCGCTTTGCTATCAGACCTTGATGAATTCGAAAGATATCATGTCGTTGATTTATAATTTCAGATTATCATTATTAATATTTTTTACAAATTTAATTGAGAATTTTTTTTATGTGACAGTATCCATGGGGAGGGGGGGGGGGGGGGGGGGGGATAATTTGGGATTAAGATTGATTGTACTCATATCTAGTTACTATATTCAATAAGGTTCAGAGGCATATACGTCCGGTCAAACCGAAAGGGAAACAACCTCAAAAAATGACTTACACCCTAAACGTTTTTTATACGCTTTTAAGGCAAGTATATGATCAACAATTTATTATTATTTTTGTTTTCTCACATTCTAATACATGATTCTTTCATATATGGATTCCTGAGACTTTTCCTCTGAATAGTTTGTTTGGTACTCGATAAGAGAATGTGATCCATCGGGCTATTGCATGGTCGAAATCGAGGCCTTTACAAAAGCCTCAGTCCAACCAGTTTCTACAAATCGAAGGCGTATGGTTACTTGTTTATTTAAATATTTTCTATTTTATGTATAATTTATGTTTATTTTTAGTTTTATGATTTTTAGGAGGATAATAGACTTGTACAAAAGTTGGAGCTGACAGAAGTTGAGAGTCGTGTTAAATGGTGTATAGTTAGTTCAGTGTGGATTGATCCCCCTGATTTTCCTGACACAAAAGTTCACTGGTCACCTTCCCTAACACTTTCATCCCAAAACTCTCTACCCATTAGTCTCGACAAAAGAAGGCACAAGTAGATGTTCCATCTCACCCATCACCACCACCACCACGTTCGGCCGCTGAACCATCAACTAATAAGGATTGAATTATCACTGACTTATAAAACAAGGTTCGTCAATTGCTAAACGAGCTCAATGAATGTCACGAGCAGTAGAGGTCACGCCATAAGCGTTTAGTAAAGCATAATGCTACTTTAGTATTGCTTCTAGGACTTATAATTAAGACTCATGGAGACGATGTTGGTACCTCGAAGGGTATGGAGGTACATTGTTAATTATTTCACTCCCACACAGTTTATATTTTTAACTTTATGGTCCTTATGTTTTGCATCGTTTATAATTAAACATTATTGAATCGTACAAGCACTAATCGTTCAAGATGTTGGTACTAGAGAGTACAATTACAATGACTTATAGGAGCATGACTATGAGTTAGGAACACCCGAACAGTCGATGAATGATGGCTCTGAGCAACCGTCTGCATGTATTCAATCATAGCATGTAAAAGAGATTTCGCAGGATGAATACAAAACACCATCGGCAACACCTCTTAAGCGTTCTATACGCCAAAAAGTTATGTCTACATGGTATAAGTCCCTATTGATACAAATGAAGAGAAAAGGTTTTGCACGACAATAACCAACACCGTTGGACAATCTTTAGAACCTGTCGTACACAATCTATATAAAGACGGGATGATTCGTTGTTGTTTACTCACCATTTTTTGACCGTTATTCCGTCGATTAAATTTTGGACGTGCTTATATGTAGATAGTCACGCAGGGCGGTTGGAATGTGATGTAAGTAATATTATTATGTGTTCATTAGGTACTATGTTTCTAATAACAATACTTTCTGTACTGCAAAATTTTTGATTGAGAGCACATCATGATGTGGAACTCATTGTTGATAGAGCGTAGACAGGATGACGCTCGGTGGATGGTTGTGTCATCAGCCTTCAACACTAATCCATTTAACTGGAATGACATGGATGATACACCCGTTTACCCAACTTAGGCAAACTGTGATATTATATAATTGTGTTTGGATTACATTACCTAAGTATTTATATACTATAATGTTATCTAATGATTATTTATTTCTAACCTTTTTTGTAGTTGTACATCTCCATCAATATATCAAATGCTCATTGGTTTTTTGGTGCTTTGGATTTGAAGACATTCAAAATAACTATATACAATAGTCACTAGAAGAGCGACTGTTGTTCAGAAACTGATGATTGATTTATCGGTATGCGAGTTCGCATCCACAGATTGCTAGTTGGTATCAACTACTGGGGTACCGAACCAACTGATTCAATTCCATTTAAGAGTTTCAACATAACACTCGAAAAAACCTCATTGGTACCACAAGAGATTGATAGTAGAATGGATTGTGGTGTTTTTGTGTTAGTTCCTAGAAATCTTAATCACCGGGAATAGTATTTTATAAAGTGTAAAAGGAGTCCATGGGTTATGTTTAGGGCTATAAACGAACTGAACGTTCGGCGAACCGTTCGTGAACTGTTCGACGGGAAGTTCGTTTATGTTCGTTTATTTAATAAATGAACGAACATGAACAAAAATTATCGTTCGTTTAGTTAAATGAACGAACATGAACAATGGTCTCGTTCGTTCATTTATGTTCGTGAACGTTCGTTTATGATGTTCATTTACGTTCGTTTATATTCGTTCGTTTAAGTTTATTTATGTTCATCTATATTCAATTATTTTTTATTATATTGCTATATTATATGTTTGTTTATATTCATATATGTTCAATTGTGTTTTTTTTTATCTTTGTTCGTTTATGTTCGTTTAGCATGTTCACGAACATAAATGAACGAACATGAACAAAGTAATTTGCTAAACGAACGAACATGAATAAACCTCGTTCATTTATCCGTTTGTGTTCGTTTATTGTTCGACTAACTTAAACGAACGAACATGAACAAGACCTTGTTCGTGTTCGTTTGGTTCGTTTACAGCCCTAGTTATGTCACATCGTAAACGACTAATGGTATTTTTTTGGGGTACAAAAACAAATATGATTTTAACTTTGTAATATTATTTAAAGCAAATCCTTTTAGTTTGTATATTTATTTGTTTTTTTGTTGATTCTAAGATTAGAGATGCATTTTAAAGTTTATAAAAACAAAACTTACATTAAAAAAAATACATTTTGCACATTAAAAAAAAAAAAAAAAACCATTTCGGAAAAGTGGTTCAGAATCCTACTCCGGTGTTCCGGAGACCTCTCCGGAATACTGGATTCCAAATAAAATGGTTATTTTGCAAAAAAAAAAAAAAAAAAAAAAAAAAAAAAAAAAAAAAGTGACAATCATTGTATTACGAAGTAAACCATTAGTCATTATTTAATTATCTTTTTTTCCATCGTTCACAAAGTTTTAAAGTGACAATCATTGTATTATGAAGTAAAACACATATTGGGTGAAACTTCTATATATATTAGCAATACTAATCAGAAAACAAAAATAAATAATCAAGTTAAGTTATATTATATATTACATTGTTAAATTAATCCAACAATAACATATAATTATAATACTCTTTCTTTTTGTAATCCTAGCACCTTGCTGAATTCTTGGTTACGACGAATTTCATTGTTTTAAGAGAAAAAGTGTATTAATGTCATGACAGATACAATTAAAAGTGTAATACACTCCTTTGTTGAAAAATATAAGACTGACTTCCAACGTAAAAGAAACTCCTTGTGGAAAAATATGTCATGTAACTTTAAATAATATATCATCAATGCAGGATTTATATCTAGTGATGAATACATGTTTTATGTTTTAATAAACATACAAGGACACGAGAGGAGGGGGTATTTAAAAAAAAAAAAAAACGTAGTTGGTACAACAACATGCTAGAAGATATTTGTCAAATTAAGGGTTGTGTTATATTAAAGATAGGAGACCAAGTCCTTACCGACAAAGGAAAGGTTTTTAAGGAACAGATAGAAACTCTCTCTTTGGTAGCACTCTAAAGTTGCACTTTAACAACAGTAGGTGGTGCAATTAAAATTCTTTCTTGAATCTGCAAATTAAATCAACCTAGGACTTATACCTATATATAGTCACCTCATAATTGGTTCAAGCAATAGCATCATCGATCATTCACACACACACATACACAGATGGGTGGCTTAGTGGGAATTCTCTTCTCCTTGATAGCGATAACTTCACTGCTTCCAGTTTACGCTGTTGGTGGCACCACCAGGAGCTATGAGTTTAATGTACTTCTCATTCGATATTGTATTTACAAGATGTTAAAACTTTGTTTTAGTTTAACATGTAGCTAGCTTCATATAAAAATTACCTTTGTGCATGCATATATGCAGATTAAGCTGCAAAATGTTACACGACTGTGCCACACAAGGAGCATGGTGACAGTGAACGGGAAATTTCCAGGTCCTCGGATCGTTGCTAGGGAGGGTGATCGCTTGCTTATCAAAGTTACAAATCATGTCTCCAATAATATTACAATCCATTGGTATATGATCAATGATCAGTTGTAGACTTTGCATTTCCAATTAAACCATTAATAGTAATTAATCTTTTCTTTACCTTGTTCGTGATCTTGTTCTTTATGCATATGCATGCAGGCATGGTATCCGACAGCTACGAAGTGGATGGGCCGATGGGCCATCATATATAACACAATGCCCCATACAAACAGGGCAAACTTACGTGTACAACTACACTGTTGTTGGACAAAGAGGAACGTTGTTTTGGCATGCACATATATCATGGCTACGAGCAAGTGTTTATGGTCCTCTCATCATTCTTCCAAAGCTTCATGTCCCTTACCCTTTTGTCAAACCCTATAAAGAAGTTCCCATCATCTTCGGTAACTATAATTAACTATACATGCATATATAGTCAAATTATACAGTTTCTTTAATTAAACTTCATGCATATTGTTTCGTGTTTAACTTTGTAGACGTTTAATTTATATGCACAGGGGAGTGGTTTAATACTGATCCGGAGGCAATCATTGCTCAAGCAACACAAACTGGTGGAGGTCCGAATGTTTCTGATGCATATACCTTTAATGGGCTTCCTGGACCTTTCTATAACTGCTCTGCTAAAGGTATTAATTTGTAGCATCTTTTAATTAAGCCAAGAATTAAGTGTATCAGTTACGATTTTTGAGACTAATTTGCAGATACATTCAAGCTGAAGGTTAAACCCAACAAGACATACCTCCTTCGACTGATCAACGCAGCACTCAATGATGAACTCTTTTTTAGCATAGCAAACCACACCATGAGAGTCGTTGAAGCTGACGCCATTTATGTAAAAGCTTTCGACACTGAAACACTCGTGATAGCCCCTGGTCAAACCACTAACGTCCTCCTTAAGACACAGTCAAAGTTCCCTGGTGCCAACTTTCTAATCTCCGCTAGACCATATGTAACAGGCCAAGGAACCTTCGATAATTCCACGGTTGCTGGTATTCTTGAATATGAATCATCCATTCCTATGAAAAACCTCCCACTCTTGAAACCTACATTACCATCTTTAAACGACACTTCATTCGTGACAAATTTTTCAAATAGACTCCGAAGCTTGGCAAGTGCTCAATTCCCAGCTAACGTCCCCCAAAAGGTTGACAAACATTTATTTTTCACCATAGGACTTGGGACAACCCCCTGTGCGAAAAACAAAACATGTCAAGGACCTAATGGAACTAGGTTCGCAGCATCTATAAATAACGTGTCGTTTGTTCAACCAAGTGTTGCCCTTCTCCAGTCTCACTTTTTTGATCAATCAAAGGGTGTTTATAGTCCTTATTTTCCTATCAGCCCGTTGCATTGGTTTAACTTTACAGGGACTCCTCCAAACAACACCTTTGTGAGCAATGGAACAAAAGTGATGGTTCTTCCGTTTAATACTAGTGTGGAGTTAGTCATGCAAGATACAAGCATTCTTGGCGTTGAAAGCCACCCTCTTCATCTCCATGGATTCAATTTCTTTGTGGTAGGTCAAGGGTTTGGGAATTACAATCCTAAGAAGGAGCCGAAGAGCTTCAACCTAGTGGACCCTGTTGAAAGAAACACAGTAGGTGTGCCTTCTGGTGGGTGGGTTGCCATACGATTTATTGCAGACAATCCAGGTTGGTTTAATTAATTTCTAGCTATGCATATATGGTAGCTTAATTAATTTCTGGTTTTTGCGATACTAGTTGATATATAAGTTCTAATTCATTATCAATTTGATCAGGGGTATGGTTCATGCATTGCCATTTGGAAGTTCATACCAGTTGGGGTTTGAAGATGGCTTGGCTTGTCTTGGATGGAAAACTTCCGAACCAAAAGCTTTTACCTCCACCAGCTGATCTACCAAAGTGCTGAAGTTACCTGTTTGACTCCTTTCAGCTTGATTTTTGGAAACAAATCAATTTTAGATTTGTATTTTTCTACATATACACAAATTACTTTTCTACTTCTTGACCTTGAGTTTCTAGCGAGTTGACTAGTAACGGGAAGAAGGCTCATCATTTGTATAACCAGAGTTACGCTCATAAAATTAAAAGTTAAACCATGTCGTTGGGATAAAGTCTTGTACTCCTTACATATCTATTTTTAGAAATTAATTAATAAAAACCGCACTGGTACAAAACCGAAACCGCATTTAAAAACCGTAAAACCGAGCCATTGAAAAACCACACCAAGTTAATGATTTACTTCTATAGTGAAACCCGCAAATTTGATTTTATGGTTTTTCACTATAGAAGTAAATCAGTAACCCACAAATTTTGTCGCTACTGCCAATATCATAACAATTTAAGACACAATAAGTTTTTTTTTTTTAATGTCAATATATCCACTAAAAGCACTATGGTTTGTGACCTCAAGTTCCATACAACTTCTAAATCAAAAATAAAATATGTCCCTAATTGAAGAGGTTTATAAAATTTGGAGGTTTTGTATATTCCTCCATTGAGTCTATAAAATTTCCAGGGGGTCAGGAGAATGGATTACATATCCTCCGTAATAAATCATTATTTTTTTTGCCATTTGTTACATTCTTATTCAACTTATCAAATATCATTTTGTAGTTATTTTAATTAATTTCTTTTTCTACATGTCATAAAAGTTTTTTTATTTTATTAAATTTCATATACTATTTTAATGTAAGAATTGTAATAAATGTAGTAATAAATGAATATAAATTTCATTAATGAACTTACTTTTTAATTTTAAAATTCTTAAAATCAAAACTCATTAATTTTTTTTATCTATTAAAATTATTTGTTTAAATTTAACAGATAAAATTATTTGTTTAATATATATATATATATATATATATATATATATATATATATATATATATATATATATTAGCCTACGTAATACATGAATCTCACAACTAGTATTCTAATATACTCCTGAATTGCAACTACTCATTAATTGCTTATTTAGTTTCTTGCAGTCCGAAACCAAAAAAAGGGAAAAATTTGTTGGTTGCTTTATGGATGAACCTGCATGTTGACTTGTTTGATCGTGCTTATTTTTTATCTGATATCTTATATCATTTTCATTTTGCTATTTTATTCTAATTTCCTAATATTTGTCTAAGTGTTATTTTGACCTAAAAGTTTAATAATAAATAAAGATTTGATAATAAACATGATACTGATGGTTTCATTTTCATTTTCACGTATCTATTAATGCATGGATTAAGTCAAAGTATGATGATGATTTTTTAAAAGACAATAGTTTTTATTCTCTTAACTGGTTTTCTATATACATTTCTTACGGATGAATTTGATGACATATAATATGTTTTCATTGGACGGTATATATTGAAATTAGTCAATGATACCAACCTTCTATATTTATCTATCAACAAATACAATACCTTATTTTTATCAATAAATCGTCAAAATTCAATTTAGAAAACAGATCGACTGACAAAACCCTAATTTTCAATTATATGACTACCTGACTATCAAACAGCCCCTATTCCCTAAAACTAAATACATCCAAAATGTTGATTCAAAAGAGAGCCATGATTCGAACCAAAACTACAATTGGCTTGAATGAAAATCAAAGGGTTTGAAACAATGCATTCAGCCGAAAAAGGAAAGTCTTGATATGTATGCAATGCAATACTTTATCCACATTAAACCATTATCCATTCAGCTCATAACTTATGGTTATTCACCTACTTACCTTTAAAACAAGCGTGCAGAAAATACATATGGATATGCTAATAAAATGGTCATTATCCCCTACAACTTCTATATATCTAAAGGGTAGTAGTGCATGTTACCACCTTCATTTCTTTAAGCATGCATACGCATACAGCTTGAGATGTTTATTGCAGTAAAACAACCACAAAAAAAAAAGAGCTTAAATAATAAATATACTCTGAAAATACATGTTCGATTTAATCATACATATTATTGGAAAAGATTAAAAAAGAATCAAGGAAAGACTACACAGCTGTCTAATGGTCTGAATTGTATTCAATCTTTTGAAGTATTACTTTTGTTGGCTGTAACGTTGTAATCCATGGACATCAACTATGCCAGGTGGAAAAACAGGATCAATAGCTGCTCTAACTGCCACCTTGGCGACAGCTGTCACATTGACAGGTGGCGTCAACAACGGACCCACAAGTGGAATCTGAGTCAGCGGCTTTGCATGTTGGAGAATCATTTCTAGTGGGGAACCAATGACACCCAGAGGCACTTCCATACTGCCAACTCGACGGTTTCCATATATGAATCCAGGCCTCAGAATCACATCTGATTACAAATATTCAAATTTATCATTATCTTACACAAATAAATAAAATAAAATAAAATAAAATAAAATAAAAAAAATTTCAATGTGTTATCCGTTGGTTCAGTTATCATATAAAAAGATAAATATTTCAGCATAATGTAATTTCAACTCGTTATATTATATATGAAAAAGTAAAAGATGGATAATAAGATGCAAGAATTTAATTGCTACTAATAATAAATGATAAATATTAGTAAAATAAAAAAATGAATAAAAAATTGTTGGAGAATTTCAATTTTTTCCCCAAAAAAAATGAGAGAAGACTCACGTCCATATGGATATCTCACAAGCAACTCTGTTTCAGCAGCTCTCTGCATAAATATTAAACAAAATCATCGGTTTATGAAATCAATTTTTTTTAAAAAAACTTGCAATCTTTAAATTAAGGAAATGAGATGAGATGATGTGGTGTGGGCCCACAGTTACCTTTCCATCATAATATCCTTGTAAAAAGTAATTAATCACTCCAGTGTCAGCAGCAGATATGTATACAAATCTTTTTACCCCTGTAAAAAAAAATCCTAATTTCTCAAAAATTTTATTTTTATTTTTCAAGAAAAAAAAAGTAGAGAAATAAATGAAACCTTTTTCAGCTGCAGCTCTAATGGCTGTGATGTTTGCAGTTCCATTGATCTTGTACATGTAGGAATTGGAACCAAAACCACCAACACATGACACCTGTCAGTTTTTTAGTGGAGGATTAAACTCTTTATCATAATCCACATGAAAAAAAAGGCAAATAAATTATTAATCAACTCGATCCTTTATTCTCTCTTAAAGACTCGCAACTTAAAAAAAAAAAAAAAAAAGAGAAATATGAGACTACACACAATAGATGTCACTCCAGTTAAGGCTTCCTTCCACGAGTCACCAGACAGCAAGTCCCCTATAAATAAATAAATAAAAAGATAAATACCTAATGCACATAAAAATAAAAATAAGTGACTAATTAGGATTTAAGGGGTTGTTTCTCCTTTTCTTTTTTCATATTAAGTCACGTATGGTTGAAGTCACTGAATGGGTAATGGTGTATTGATAAAGCGTTGTATACATAAGGGTCTTATTTCTTTTGTAGACTGAATAAAACGTCTGAAAAAGACTAAATGACCATTTTGCCCTTACATTCAAAAACCCAAAAGTTCAATTTTAACATTAAAAGAATGAGGAAAAAAGAAGAAAGACAAATAGGTGTCTTACCCTTAATACATTAAGACAAGTTTTTTTGGTTTAACCCATTAAGTCATTATGTCCAGATTAAGTCAAATGAAACAGTAGTGTATACCTTGATGCCATTGCACTTTGTTAGCCCATGATTCTGGAACAGATGACTTGCCAGATCTGTGAAAGAAAAATAACCAAATAAAGACTAATCAACAATGTCCACATGGCTTTTGTTGAACAGAGGCGAAAGGTAGATAGGCTCTTTGTTGTTGATGACTTATATCTTGGGCCAAAAGAGTTAAATGTCAGCTCATGATTTTGATTCTATAAATTGGGGTTTCATAAATCGTGTGATTCTACAAAGGGGTTTTGGAATCTTATGGAAGAAATGGATTTACTGTTGCTAAAGTGTAAAGATTCTCATTGGTTCTTGTTAAGATCATCTGTGGTTTTGACTAATGATTAATGAATAGTAACCATTTGTAAGAGTAATGATTGTATCACTTTAAGTTAATGATTTCTAGTGTAGCTATTGATGAACAAACAACCAACTTTGGAACTTAACATCTAATGTGATAAAAAGGGCATAAGATAGGAAAAAACTACAATCATACAAATTATATATAGTGTTGTTATTTGGGATCATTGGTATTAAATAATGCAACTGGAATCGATATGATGCAAAACATGAGTTACAAGTAATAAGATAAACCTGCTAAGGCTAGCAACAGATAAGCCACGATGTAATGCTTCTTTGCATATATGTGAGCCAACAAACCCAGTTCCACCAAGCACAAGCAACTGATTACGAAAAGAGATGAGAAAAATTGAGAATAACACACATAGTTGATGCTACAAAAAGATGTCTGAAACGCTGAAAGTTTAAAGAAGCCAATTCAGCAACAAACAGTTCAAAATTATTGATTACCTTCTCCGCAGGGGGAGGTGGAACATTTACGGTTTCAGCTTCCTCTACTTTAAGTGGTTCATCAATTTTATTAGATTCTGTCGATAGATATCTTCCTCTCCCGATTGAACCTGATGTATTGCTTGGTTTTATAAAAACAAAAATCAAATCAAATGAAATACGAACAAATGTTAGTTGAATCATACATGAAAACTAAATGATAACTCAGAACAATCCCTCTCCACCGAACTATGTAATTCATTCGATCGACAAAATTGAGATTTCTTGTTCATGCGTTGAAAAGAAACCCTCGTTCAATTTAGGACAAGGTTTCATATTACGGTTTTGATTTAGTGTGGATTTTTTAGGGAAACAATGGCGATAGATTCACAGAGACACAAATGAGATTCAAGTAAAGAACTTACAGCAATCTGGAGAGGGATAACCTATATTGGATTAAACGAGACATAATCTATGGGAGTAGGGAGATGGACGTGTCTCGTATTCGAAGTTAAAAAACGAAGCAATAAGTTGAAGGTTTTGGACTTTTGAGCATCAGCGGACATCATGTACGAATATTATATCGAAGGGAGCTATGAAATTGCCAAAATTATAATTAATAATAATTTGTGATCGTTATAAAAGCCTTTAATTTTTTGGAAACTCAACGATTAGCAAGAAACTAAATCGCAACCAAATAAAAAGTAAAACAAGATAAACACATAATCAATTATAAAGTGATAAGGACTTAGATGAGCAAATGGCGAATAGATCCATTCGGCCCAACTATCGTATCTATAATGACTCCAGCACCAATGAGCAAATGGTGAATAGATCCATTCGGCCCAACTATCGTATCTATAATGACTCCGGCACCAAGTATATGGTAGAGAGGTGATATTATCAACTACTTTTTGGTGGGGATGCAGTAATGTTTTTGAAAACCTATCATTCCCGACCAACCAGATGTTTCATAAAAGACTAGAAAAACATTGTGCTCCTTTTTAGGACAATTACCTTAAGGCAGCGAAATCAATGAGTTATAAGACATTTGAGAACGTCAGTTGTGTAGTCCACACCATTTAAATATTCAGGTTTGTACTTCTGTCGTAAATTCACAGCTAACAAGAAGATTATCAACCAATTCTAATTCCTTATTGCATAATGAACACAACTGATGAGAGTTTTGTATTCCCCTAATTGCCAACGATTTAACCACTAGAATTCTGCCATCGAGGCTTTCCAAACGAAACATCTAACTTTTAAGGGGATCAATTTTGACCAACAAATTGTATGTCCCTTGTAAGGAATCAATTTAGAATATATCATCTTTCTCATGAGATTAACCTTGTATTCTTTGCTTTCAATCATATTGAATCGAAATCCAAATGATGAAGTCCCCAAACTGCCCAGTTCCCCAATATCTTTATATATTTGAAGTAACTCATGTAATTCATTTGGTTTGGAAGGCACCTACTTTCATATTCAAAAGAAACCATTGTTGGACATTTGATCAACAAGATTACAACATTCAACAATTTTTAATAAATATATGTGAGAGAATCTTAGATGAAACCGAGTTTTCATACACCAAACATCCTTTTAAAAAAACGATCTAACTTTGTATCCTAGTATAAGTGAGAATAGCTGATGATGATCAATAATAATCGATGTGAGACAGATAACAACCTTGGAGATGTTGCACCACACACCATTGATGGACTTCTTGGCATATATGGAGCCGGTTTTTGCGCAAGTTGCGTATGCTCATTATGACTTCTTTCTAGAGACTTCCATTGTAACATTCATGTTTCTAGCTAAGCATTATTATAATAATGTAATAGTTATGGTCAACAATTGTAACATATTTTAAAGTAATGAAGAAGAAATTATTTGATTATTATGTGATTTATGTGCAACATATGTGCTTATAACAATATAATAAAATATGTGTTAAAAATAGAATGAAAATTAGACCCAATATCTTTGGAGAAAGTTGAAGTAGTCGTGACAAGGATTCTGGAGATATAAAGAACGTTGAAACCCGACTTATAATGAAAAAGTTATGACATGTCGAAGTTTCATGACTTAACCGGCACGACGCCGCATATCGTAAAAGGTGAATTTTTGATAAACTACTTTTTAGCCTTAGCGATCTAAATGAAAGTCGTAGTATACATTAAACTAAGATCGTGCATATAGAGAACGCCCAAATCTGACTTCGTTTGAGGAAGTTATGATTTTTCTAAGATTCAACGTAGTAGTACAAAACCCGAGAATTGAATTTTAGATCGATCGATTATTAGCCAACGCAACCTAAACGAGAATTGAAGATCTCGTTTATAGCAGTTCAACGATATAAAGACAGTCGAATACAAACGTCGGATGACAAAGCTATGAATTTTTAACGGGCTTTAACTGCCTAAGCCTGTTAAAATAAAACTTTAAAAATAAAATCAAAATTAGCCGACGGAGTCTAAACGAAAGTTGTAGATCACGTCGCTACCTATGCGTGGATATAAAGAACGTCAAAAACGGAGCTTGTATCCGAAAGTTACAGAATTTAGAAGATACTTAATTTTTAGGTTAAGCTCTGGAAGTGACATGTGGCAAGATCTGGGCCACACCTTCTTCCCCAGAGCTTGGAACAAGATGGCGACATGAAGCATACGTGTGCCTCGCATACAGCTCGAGTACGCTCCACGTACGTGAGATTTCTAGCCTATAAATAGGAAGCGTTTTTCACTCATTTCTCCACACCTTCTCAACCATTTCTCTCTCAAACACCCTCAAACCGTCTATTCTTTTCCCTAGCACCTCCTAGGTGTTATAAGAGAGTTCTGGAGCGCCAGAATGCCCCAAGAAGAAAATCTTTCGGCTTAGAAGTTCTACCCGTGCAAAGCTCGGTTCCTCGCTAAACCTCCTTGTTAGTGAGTTATGTTTATCCTACTTTAAGTATAACTTTTGTTTAAGTTAATTATTGTTATTATGAACCTATAAAAAATATTTATCAATGATTCAAAGTCGTTATACTGATTGATCTACTTATGGGGATGATGTCTACGTTGTGATTTAGTGAGGTGTTTAAAGTAAGATTTCCAAACACTATACTTCGTATACCAAACAGACCCTACCTCCAATATGATTCTATGTAGTTGTTCCTTATTTGATAGATCATGAAAGTAGACTTTGATTTAATGATGAATCTAGACTAATACTTATTCGCAATAAATGTTAGACTAAAACTTAGTAATAATAATACTAGCTCTCGTCAAAGGAAAATACAATTGTTAGAAGCGAAACGTTGCCCGAATTTCGAGTCGTCACTTTAACAAGTGAGTGCATAGTTACTTTCATCTTACACATAGATATGAATTATTTAATATAAATTAATTTCGATATGTGCCTATTATCTGGGTTCCTGATATCTATGTTAGATGAACGATTTATACATGTTTTACTCGATTTAAATTGTATATGTATTTTATACCTATAAATATGTTGGGTAAAGATGGATAGATGCAATAGATGATGAAAGATGAAATAAAAGTATTAGACGCCTTGATGTTAAAGCCGATCCAATCATCTAGAGGAGTATAGATGACGACCACAGACTATTCTAGACAGTCCAGTGGAATGCTAGCAGGCTCGCAACTTGTAGGTGTTTTTGAACTACGTGTTCACCAGGTGTACTCCATCCCCTCACGGTTACTTTACTGACATATATTGTTGAGGAATCCCCTAAGCATTATTGTCAACCCCGAAGATAATCCTTAAGCTAGGTCTCTTAAATTAGATGTTTTAGGGACAGAAAGTGGGGATGACGGGAACTGATAATCGAGTTGAATGATTTGATGAAATTAAAGAACTTAATTATTGTGGGTTGAAAACCATATGTGCTCACCAAACTCTCAAGCCTAACCCACTCATTTTTCTTGTATTACATGTAGTGGCACAAGAGCACAAATGTGATGATCGGATGAGAGATCTATGGATTATAGGCCATTAGAATAATAGATGTTTGTAAGGCCTGTACTTTTTCTGTTTATGCTTTTGTCTTGTATTGATGATGAAATCCCAACATTTTTAATATAATTAAAATACATTTCTTATTAAATGCTTTGATAATGTCTTTATCATATTTTTGGGAACAAATTCCGCAATATTATTCTTCAACAAGATACTCTGATTTTTAAATAAAGCATAAACAAATTGGTCTTTTATGGATGTGAAATTGGAGATGTCACATCCATGTTCATTCATCAACCACCACCACCACCATTTTATTAGTAATGCCATATTTTATGCTTTTAACGTGCCTAATCCAAGCCCACCATCAACTATTGGAGCCAATATCTTTGACCACTCAACCTAGTGGATCTTGTTTTTCAATTCACCATTTCCCTATAGAAATTTACGCCTGATTTTTTCAAGAGAGTCAATGATGCCTTGGGGGATTTTAAATAAAGACATATAATACGTTGGTAGGCTATTCAAAAATTATTTGATGAGCTTGATTCTTCCACCAAATGAGAGTGTTTTAGCCTTCCATGACGAGAGTTTGGTTATGAACTTGTCAACAATAGGCTTCCAATGTTTTATTAGCTCCAATTTAGCCATAATTGGGACCCCCAAGTAAGTAAAAGGGAATGTGACTTTGATGCAACTCAACACTTGAGCCATATTATGCAATTTAGAGGCTAATATTCTGAAACCAATGAGATTTAATTAATAGAAGATAGCTTTTAGACCCGAAGATATCTGAAAACACTTGAGGATCACCGCAAGATTCTTAATACTCTCATAGTCCCATTCACTAACGGATATTGCATCATTCGTGTAGAACAAATGAGCCAAAAGAGGGCAATTATTTGGTAAGTTGATTCCCTAGATCAAGGATTTTTCACTAGCACTTTTGATTGCGATATTTAATCCCTCCATAGCAAGAATGAAAAGAAATGGGGAGATTAGATCCACCTGATGTACACCTTTTGTGATCAGGAATGCATTTGTTGGTGAATCGTTAACTAATGTTGATGCCCTTGAAGACAATACACACCCAACAATCCATCTCCTCCAGTTCCGCCCAAAGCACATATGATTCATGATCGAGTCCAAATAATTCCAATTGATAGAATCAAATGTCTATTTAAAATCCACTATAAATACTAACATTTCTTGAGGTTCCCACATTTTAAATTCTGCCTTCTCTTTTCTTTTATTTCTTGGTTGAGAGGGTTGAGTTTGTGGAACAAATTCTGGTTCGGATTCGGAAATGGGTGTTTGTGATTGTGATTGTGTTTGTGGAACAAACTCTGGTTGATGATCAAAATCAAAAGGATCAAAATATGGGGCAAATTGTGGTTATGTTTGTGGAAATGGTTACGTAGGGCATTGTGGTTGTTGGATATGTTGTGGAAAATAGGGAAGCATACCCCCATAGTGGTAGAAAGGAAGTGAATAAACTGATTAATCGAGTGAAGGTATTGATGGGTTTTATACATAGCAAACAATCCTATGTGTACATGCAACCCTAATTATTGGATCTGTGTTTTCTCTATTAGACATATAAGCATTGAACACAAAAACTAGAAACCCTAAGAGGCATGTATGATTATAGAAATTAACATAAAACTAGGGTTTAGATACATACCTTTATTGCTATGTAGTAATAACAATAGATTCCTTAAAGATCTTGACTTTAAGAACAAATGTCACATATGTATTACCTCTAGTGGCTCACAAAGACACCAAAGCAAGATGATGATTATGAGAGA
Source organism: Lactuca saligna (assembly GCF_052625555.1). Taxonomy (NCBI): domain Eukaryota; kingdom Viridiplantae; phylum Streptophyta; class Magnoliopsida; order Asterales; family Asteraceae; genus Lactuca; species Lactuca saligna. Next base: position 16,383,731 of record NC_136422.1, on the reverse strand, counting down.
GATAAGGGAGTTGCTCAAAGTTTCGAATCTTCTAGGGTTTCTTCAGATGGCCGAAAATTGGACGGGGTGATGCTCTTTTTATAGTTAGGGCCGCGTAGTCCCAAAGCTAGAGTTTTAAGGTGGAAACCCTAATTTCCAGCTTAGGGCCTAAGCAGGCCATGGATCTCCCTTCCTTAGGCCATGGATGAAAATCCTTAGGGTCTCCCTAAGATTTTCATCCAAACCATCTTAGGGTGATCTAAGAGCCCAAACCACAACTATTATTTAATTGCAAAACAGCCTCTGAACTTTTAATTAATTCATTTAATCCCAAAATTAATTCCAAATCAATTTCTGATTAAATATTAATTAAACAACATGATTTCTAATTAATATATTATTTTCATAACATATTAATAAATCATTTTATATACGAATTTATTATTCCAAATAATAAATTCAACCTCTTCCTCAATTAATCATCATGTCTAGTTGCTAGTGTGAAGGCAATCCAAAAAGACTATGCTACTATCAATTCAAGTACATACCAATTATAATTATGAGCTTAGACACCTAATCCAATATATATTAGAGTTGTGGTTTTTCTACCGGGTGTTTGTTGGTTGGTGAGATTTTTGGAGGATAACATTTTTATGGGTTTTAAAATAAAGAAGATGGTAAAAGAATTAAGTGTTTGTGAGTGATTTTGGTTAATATGATAACGATTTTATAGTGTTAGTAAAAAAAAATTGAATTTTGACCGTTTGCAAATTGTAGGAATATTAACTAATCAAAGAAGTCCGAGAAACACTCCCTCCAAAAGTCGTAGTGCGGCCTCAGCCGCACCTGTACCGCACCCAGGGGGCGGCGTTTATGCTTACCTGTGAAAAGGATTGCGGCCTCAGCCGCAACCACTCCGTCAGGTCTAAGTCTCATGGCATTGATGTGTTGTATAGAGTGTATGAGGGTTTGTGATGATCAAATATTTGTAATTATTTTTAGGTCCTTGTTAGCCTTAATACTATAAATCTATTAAATTCACTTACCACCACTAAGCAAAAGTTGATCAAAAAACATATGTTCGTATAATACGCACTTTAGATTTCTTTGTGAGAATACAAGAGTCCTTCCTAGAGTATGTAGTTTACCAAATATTATCAAGAATTGACTCGCCATATCAACTATTGAGTTGTGATTGGATGATAAGAACGAAACTAGGATTTCTAGGGTTATTTCCAATGATCGGATAAGTAGAACATTCATGTTGCCTTTTGCACAAAAGAATGATGGAAAGTGTATCTCCTATGTTTTGCATATTTTTATCTGATAAATTTATACTTTTTGCTAACCCAATAACCTTAGCTTAGTTCCAGTTAGTACAACATATCTGTCATGATTTGTCCTGCATAAAAAAGAAAAAACTTGAGGCTATTCAACAAGATTAACCAACAACTAAGAGTAGCAGTGTTTGGGATCCGCATGTAAACAGAATGGAGCCGATAAGATTAGATAGATGTGAAGAGATAATGTTTAGTTGTTATCATATTATCAGTTGTATTCAAGATCCTATGTTTAAGGATCTATAAGCTCTAACTCATATATATATATATATATATATATATATATATATATATATATATATATATATATATATATATATATATATATATATATATATATATATATATATATAACTCCTACGAGATCTCTTAAGCCAAATTATGCCTTTCAACTTAGTATCAGAGCCCGACTCCTAGGGCTGTGAATTTCTCTTCTCGTATTCTTCCCTTTCTCAATCGTTTCCTACAGATCAGGTTCATCATGACCAATGTTTTAAAAACCAGTTTTTTAGTTGAACCGGTATGGCTACCGGTTTTCGGTTCAACCGGTTTGACCGCTGAGTAAACTGTTTTCTATAATTTTCATCTTTTCCGTATTTTCATACACATATATAGATACACAAATCAAGAATATGATGTACACAAGTTCAAATATTAAAATACACATGAAAACAAGTTATAGATCAAATTAAAGAAAATAAAGACCTAGATTAATATAAACGCATCAAAAAACTTCATTACATTTCTCGTGTGTTTTTATTCAGAAAAATTTTAATAAATGTGAAAAAACTACCAAAGTGTATTATGCAAAAGGTTTCAATTCCATGCGTTTTTATTCAATTTAACCGGTTCAATCCGGTTCAGAAATAGATAAAAACAAAACTGGTAATAGTTGAACCGTTTCCTTCCCCGATTCCCGGTCTATCCGGTTCGACCGACCGGTTCAAACCAGTTTTTAAAACATTGATCATGGCTTCCGCATCTGGTACTACCTTCATAAACCCTTCCAAAATTGCTACTGCAGTTTCTTGCAAACTTACCCGTATAAATTTCTTGTTATGGAAAGCCTAAGTCAATCCAATCCTACGTGTAGTAAAAATTTTTGGTTATCTCATTGGAACCATAGCCACCCCAACAGCCAAGATCACTGTTGGAACATGAGAGTCTGCAAAAGAAGAAGACAATCCAACCCATGAAGCGTGGATCACTCAAGACCAAGCAATTCTTGGAGGTTTACTATTTTCCATGATTGAAGATGTGTTATCACAGCTTACATGCTGCATAGATATCACCAACCAGTTATGGACCTCGTTGCACACCATGTTTGTGACTCAAAACATGTTCAGATTCGAACTGAACTCTCAAATACAAGAAAGGGTGATATGAGTGCCTCTAAATACTACTAAAAGATGACCGGGTTGGTTGACACCGTGGCCAATATCGGTCATCCCATGTTTGATGAAGAGGTTATTGGCTATATTCTAGCCGGATTGGGTCCAATCCATGGGGATCTATTCACAACTATTAAAGTCCAGTCCATAGGGATCTATTCACAACTATTAAAGTCTTGTGTAATAGTCAGGAAGTAAAGTTATCTAAATTCTACTCATACCTTATTGCACATGAATCTCAAACAACTACAATAAATGGCCCCAATGATTTTTCTTCTTCCGCAAACACTGTTACAAAACAGGAGACTACCAACCCTCACAAAAATCAAACCAACAATGGTTATAATGGTACAAATAGTGGCAATTCTCTATCAAATTTCTGCAACAATGGAAACTGTGGCAGAGGATGTGGCCGAGGAAGATATGGTGGGGGCCCACACTATTAAGTATGTGGCATTCCAGCTCACATATATAGCTTTGAATTGCAGAAACTGGTTTAATCATGCATACCAGAATGAAGATTATATATCGAAGTGCAAACAATGTTACATGGAAACTATCATAGGAACTACAACAATGATCAAAATTGGTATCTTGATACAGGTGCTACAGATCACCTCACAAATGACTTGGATAGACTGTCTATTCCAGAAAGATATCATTGAAAAGATCAACTGCAAGTTGCTAATGGCATAGGTTTGCATATCTCTCATGTTGGTCATTCTAAAATTCACAGTTTAGGTCGACCTCTTATTCTTAAAGATTTTCTTTGTATCCCTTACATTAACAAACATCTTCTTTCCGCTACTAAACTTGTTAATGATAACAATGTGTTTATTGAAATGTTTCGTAATGTATTCTTTGTTAAGGACACCCACACAAGGAAAACACTTCTAATCGGTAAAAGCAAACGAGGTCTATTCCCAGTGCCAATTCGTCATACTCCTCGGTATGTTGGGTTAAGCACTAAAGTTTCATCTTCTTGGTAGCATCAACGCCTTGGTCATCCTACCTCAGCAACTGTCAAGTCTATTTTAAAATCCAATAAATTAGATTTTTCTTTTAGTGTGTCTTTAGTTTGTGATGCGTCTCAACGTGCTAAGAGTCATCAACTTTCTTATAATAATTATGTTCATGTTACTTCTTCACCACTTGAGCTTATTCATACCAATGTTTGGGGTCCAACTCAAGTGTCTAGTGGTGGTTTTAAATATTATGTTAGTTTTTTGGATGATTATAGTCGTTACACTTGGATTTATCTTATTAAACGTAAACCTGATGTTGAACAAGTATTTTACACCTTTCAAAATCATGTTGAACGCCTTCTTAATGCCAAAATTCGCACCATTCAATCTGATTGGGGTGGTGAGTATCATAAACTTCACCAATATTTTCAAAAATGTGGAATTGCTCATCGTGTATCATGCCCACATACATCGCAACAAAATGGCATGGCTGAACGCAAATATCGCCACATTGTTGAAACAGGCTTGGCTCTTTTAGCTCATTCTTCCATTCCTCTTCGATGTTGGGATGAAGTGTTCTTGACAACGTGTTACTTAAATAATCGAATGCCTAGTCGTACCATTAAAAACTCTACTCCCATTACATGCCTTCTTAACATTGTTCCTAAATATTCATTTTTACGTACTTTTGGTTGTGCATGTTGGCCGAGTCTCCGCAGATATAATGCTCATAAGCTTACTTTTCGATCTACACTATGTATCTTTTTAGGGTACTGGTCAATGCACAAAGGGTACAAGTGTCTAGATAAACGAGCTCATCGTGTTTATATTTCAAGGGATGTGGTCTTTGATGAGTCTAGGTTTCAGTTTGCCACACCCATCATCAAGTCAACACCTTCTTCCACAGCTCAAGGTGTTTCGTATCGCTAAACCGAACCTAGCCTTGTGAATGACCACATGAACAGATATGACTTATCTCTATTATTAGCTAACTCATCTCATGCAGCTACAGGTCCAGTCAACAATACTCCCATCTCAGCCACAGGTATTGTTGTTATCATCACAATTCCAAGGATCTCACCCTTGGATGTGCCACCAGCATCGGTTGTTCAGTTAACTCCAACCATGTTCACAACTCCATCTAATACTCCCGTTACACAGGTTATCAATGATGTACATGACATTCTAGTGTCTCCTCAGCCGTCTCCTCCTCTAGCGTCACCTCCTGCCACTCAGCCCTCTTCACAACCATGGATTGTTACTCGAGCAAAGACAGGCACTGTGTACCAGAAATGTTTTACAGATGGCACCATTGTTTATAATCTGAATCGGCGAGCCTTCTTGGCTATACCAACTTCTTACAAAAACTTCCTTACTCGACCCTCGGTGGAGACAGGCCATGGAGGTCGAGTTTGCTGCACTTCAGAAAAATTCACACATGGGACTTGGTGCCTAAACCTCCTCACGTCAACATAGTGGGAAGTAAATGGATATTCAAAACTAAACAGAATCTTGATGGTTCTCTTGACAAACACAAGGCGCGACTAGTTGCTCGGGGTTTTACACAACAATATGGTATTGAATACCATGATACTTTCAGTCCAGTCGTCAAACCAACCACTGTTCGATTGGTTCTCTCTCTAGCTATTACGAAGAATTAGCATCTGCGTCAAAATGATGTTAATAATGCATTCCTCCATGGCCTCCTACATGAAGTTGTCTACATGAAACAAGCCCCGGGTTTGAAGACCTTCATTATCCTAATTACGTGTGCAAGTTGAGGAAATCGATTTATGGCATAAAACAGTCTCTACGTGCCTGGTTCTCAAGACTTAGTAACAAATTGCACCAACTTAGATTCGTTCATCAACGGATGCCTCTTCTTTTTTTGTTTTTAATCATGGTGATCACACTATTATATGTTGGTGTACGTTGATGACATTGTCATCACCGATTCGTCTGAAGAAATTGTTGATCATCTGGTTCACAATCTCTCCTCAACATTTTCTATCAAGGATCTTGGTCGTTTTAACTATTTCTTAGGAATTGAAGTCACTCACAATTCAGGGGGAATAACTCTTATACAACACAAGTATGCATCTATTCGTAGAGCTCACATGAAGAATTGTAAGAGTGTCTCAACTCCTATGTCTATCACTGATAAGCTTGGACAAAATTTTGGACAGCTACTAAATGAAGATGATGCATTTAAGTACCGCAACATGGTTGGAGGATTACAATACCTCACCTTAACAAGACCATATCATTTGCGGTGAATAAACGTTATCAATATCTATCAAAACCCACAGATATGCACTAGGAAGCGGTTAAACGTATACTCAGATACATAAAAGGTTTGATGAATATTGGGTTACACATCAAGAGGTCCAATTCAAAATTGTTAAGTGTACTTACAGATGCAGATTGGGCAGGTTGCCCAAATTATCGCAGGCCCACGGGATGAGTTGCAGTATTCTTTGGTCCAAACTTGATTTCGTGGAGCTCACGCAAGCAACCTATAGTGTCTCATTCTAGTACAGAAGCAGAGTATAAAGCTTTGGCTAATGGCACAGCTGAAGTAATATGGGTACAATCATTACTTAATGAACTTAGGGTATATTAGCCTAGACCACCGGTGCTGTGATGTGACAACTTGGGAGCTACTTATCTTACAACGAATCCAGTTTTTCATGCTAGAACCAAACACATTGAAGTTGGTTTCCATTTTGTAAGAGAAAAGGTAGTTGGAAGAGCTTTGGATGTACGGTTTATATCCTCTAATGATCAGATTGCGGATGGTTTTACCAAGCAGGTTACACGTACTATACTCGAGCAAATGAAGCACACTCTTAACCTTGTACCAGTCAAGATTGAGGGGGAATATAACAGAATAGAGTCGATAAGATTAGATAGATGTGAAGAGATAAAGTTTAGTTGTTATCATATTATATGTTGTATTCAGGATCCTATGTTTAAGGATCTATAACCTGTAACTCATATATATATATATATATATATATATATATATATATATATATATATATATATATAACTCTTACAATATCTCTTAAGCCAAATTATCCCTTTCAACTCCGCAATACATTGAACTTATCAGAGTTTAATGAACTGATACATTATTTACTATTTGTACATCTCAGTCAAATTTTTTATAGAATGCACTGAACTCTACAGAGTTCAATAGAACATATTTTTAATGATTAAAAGGTTTCATTTTCACATTCAAGAGTTCAATGATCATTAAACTTCATATATATTAACATGACATCTAACAATAATAGAGTTTAATCATTTGTCTACCAGTATGTCGCCTCATTCAACTCGCTTACTAAACTATACATTGTGAATGTTGTTACATCAACCATAATCGAGGATATTGACAAATTATTACTCCAAATCCAAATGCAAAATCCATTAAGTGTAAAAAGGTGCTTCTTGTATGTTATAAACGTGACGAAGTAACCTTACTAGCTTACAGCTTCTCATTCATCGTATCCACATAAACCCCTATGAAAGAAATATAAATTTTATCTCGTGAATTTAACAAATAATGGATCGGCATATACATGCAAACGTTGTTTCCATAGAGAGGAGTTTAGGCGCCTTATCTTTCGTTTTCTTCTAGGTCACTCGATACAAGGCGAGTCTGAGATCGCACAGACATTTTCAATGGCTTGGCTCAACCCGAGTTCGGGTTGTAGCCATCATTTAACTCTTTTGTTGGGTTCAAAGACATACTTGATAATAGAATCTTTTATAGACAACAACTCTGGGAACTCTTTCTTGAGCTTAGAAGCATCCAACTCATTGTTGCTTCTTGGAGCTATTATCACTTTGGCTTGTTCTTCTAAGTTAAAGTTAACCCATTTGAATTTAGGGTCTATGTATTCTTTATACAATTCCAGGATCTCATTGTGGCTCACAATACCTGGGTTTGTGAAGTTCCAAACCCCTTTGCATTTTCTCTTAGCCATCTCTATTGATATCGGTAGGAGCTCGTCTAGTACACTCATACTGTTGGGTATGTTCACCACCTTACTGTAACGCGTGATCTTTGTTATAAAGTTCCGCATGTTGCTTAGATCTGATGATATCGGCATCCTTAATCTTAACGAGCAAACATTGTTGTATTCCCTTAACATCTCCTCCACCTGAACATTCAAGAAAAAACAGAATCGATTATTATATAAATAAAGACCCTTCATGGATTTCTTATATATATAGTCATTTAATTAAAAGTTGTGGTTAATTACCATAGCCTTTGTCTTGGAGTAGAACGACCCTGTGAAATTAGGTTCATCTTCTTCCTTGAATCCGCGCCCTGAACCCTGAGCATGATCTTTATCGTATTGAAATATGCACCCGGTAGCGAAGTTCATCAAATAAATACCTTCTTGGTGGCAAACGTCGGCTAAATTTAGGGTTCCAACGACGTTTGTTCTAATGGTTTCGAGCTTATGCGTTTCGCACCAATCCACATTAGGCGTTCCTGTTACACCAGCCGCGTTGATCACATGCGTAGGTCGTAGACTACGTATATCGTTTAACAACATTTTTCGATCTTCAAGCTTTCCTCGCCCATAAGCATAAGGGATCCCCTTCTCCATGCATATTTTTCCCAAGAGTCCTCCTATCCAACCCGTTCGGCCATAGATCATGAACTTAAGCTCGCTTTTCAAGATGCCCGAAGTTGTATACTGCATCATCAAGAACTCTTCCTCGGTATGTGATGGGACACTCATTGAGATCCGAGGATGAGGGTGAAGCGCATGCCCGACGTTGCCCCACCAATCAGGGTTCTCACGATACCATGCGATGGTCATCCTTAACCCAGCTTCCCATGGAGTCCTTTCCTCCCACCCTAATTTCTTTAGCTTTTGATCATCCAAGAAGTATCGTTTATCGTTGAATGGCCTATCATTTACAAAATGTAATGCTTTTTCGATATCAAACCCGAAAAGATTACCGATATCTCTAGCTACATCCACCACACTCCTCTCCTTCTTGGTCCCGATATTATAAACATGTCCGATCACGCCTTTATGAAGTATCACATCAAACGCCTCCGCGACATCCCCACAAAACAAATAGCTTCTAACATTCGATCCGTTGCCATGAATTGGCAAAGGGTCACCCCTCATCGCGAGCAAAACAAACTTGGGTATGAGCTTCTCAGGGAACTGGTTTGGGCCATAAACGTTGTTTCCTCTTGTTGTGATGATCGGTAGCCCATAAGATCTATGGTACGCCATCACCAACATTTCTGCACCAGCTTTTGTAGCGGAATACGGATTCGTGGGAAGTAATTGCGACGCCTCAGGGTTTCCTATATCTGTCTCTAAATCTGATTCGCCGTAGACCTCATCTGTACTCACATGAATGAACCGATTGATGCGTTTAGTGACCTTGCAAGCTTCTAACAACACATGGGTTCCATAAATGTTGTTTGTAGTGAACTCAAACGAGTTTCCGAACGAATTATCTACATGGGTTTCAGCTGCAAAGTGCATAATCGTGTCGATTTCTTCTGCATCCAATAGGTAGTTGATGAGATCTGAACTTGCGATATCTGCCTTGACAAACTTGAAGTTTGAAGATGTGAAACATGGCTGAAGATTCTTGAGACTCGAGCAATAGTTAAGCTTGTCAAGAGCAACAATCTTGTAATTTGGGTAGTTCGACACAAGACGCTTGGTGACATGGGAAGCTATGAATCCTGCTGCACCAGTAACGAGTATTGTTTTTGGAGCTGATTCAGATGACATTCTTGTTTTACAGAGTCATGCAGGGAGGTGGAGATCTAGTGAGAGAAAGTGAGATCTGGGATTCGTGCATGGAAAGGAGAGAGTTGGAAAGAAAACAGGAGTGAAGGTTAAGAATCATGATGCGATATTGACGATGGGTTCTTGGTGATTTCGAGGCTCCATGTTTGCCTCCATTTATTAAGTGGAAGTCTATGGTACGTGTTGTATATCCCGCCAATGTGTATTTTCATGCTTTAATTTCATGGAATTGGTATTTTAGTTATTGCATCAAAGACTCCAATAATTGGGATTTATTGCAATCCCCCACCTTGCTTTTCCAATATGTTACAAGTAAAACCTTGATTATGTTAATTAGTTTGCATCTTGAGTTGAGATTTAATACGAAAAAAACGTCCACGGTCCTAAGGTTGGAGGGTGTTGTGCCACCAAACCGCACTCCTTTCGTTGCCACGTAAGCGCCACGTTATTTTTACCACAAAAGTGCGGTTCTTTGCTACACCCAAGGAGTGGTGTCACACTTTATTTTATTTTTTTTAAATTAATTTAAATAAAAACTTTAATTTCTCCCCAACCAATCACAAGCTAGTCAATTTATACCTACCCAATCACAAGCTGCGGTCATTTTTTGCCGCACTGCGGTTCGAACCGCACCCTGGGGGCGGTGTTCGCTGCTTATGTGGCAAAACCGTGCTCCCTCTACCGCACCATTCCCTCAAGTCTAAGTAAACACACGAACGGCCTATTGAGGAGAACAATGAACAAATTAAAAAATTATGGTCATATGAGAAGGCGAACAATATTATTCCAAATGAATATGTAAAAACTTAACAAAAACTAATGCTAACGAAACATAGATTTAGGTGTTCTACTCAAGGTTCTAAAAAACGCAAGGCGTGACTTGGCGGTGAGGTCAAAGTTAAGTTATGCTAAGCCTTGGCGAGCCATGACGTTTTTCAAGGCGTGAATATTTTATATACATTAAAAGAGATAAATCATATAATTATTGAATTGTATCAAATATATGAAGTTTTTAGAAGTGTTATATTAATATTTAATATAAAAAAGTTAACAAAAACTCAATTATTTTAGGCCCGACAAAAAAAACAGAAAAAAAAAATCAAAAAAATCCGCACCTTGAAAAAAACTCGCGTCATAACGCGATAAGTCACGCCTTGACACGTTATTTGGGCGTCAAGCTTAACAAACCCGCATTGGACGTTTTCATAACGGCTACACCACGCCTTGAGGCGCGCCATGGCGCGCTTTTTAGAACCATGGTTCTACTACAAGTGGTTAAGTGGTGTGACACACCCATCACAATATTTAAGGGGCAGCACACATAAATTTTAGAAGTACCATGCTGAAAAAATAATATCATACCAAAAAATTTGTACTGTGACTAAAAATTTGAGGGGTAAAAGACCTACCCGTGATACTAAGGTCCGCCCTTGTGACTAATATGGAGGTGATATTGTACATGTAAAAAAGAATAGATCTTATATTCCATTGAGAACCCATAACCGAGCAATTATAAATGCCAAACTAAGATAGAAACATATTGAGATGTTGTAAAACCAACTAAATCGCTTCCTCTACATGATAAGGTACACTTTGTTTTCCGAACCCACAACATCAAATCAATTCGCTTGGATGAGATTTATGAGTGTCAAAACCTTTACATGATATCATATTCTATTAAGTGTCATGTCATTAACCACAGTAAGATTTATGAGTGTCAAAACCTTTAGTAATAATAATAATTTGTTAAAAGAGTGTATGATAGCATCACAAATAATATAAGAAACAAATATAAAGTGAAATTACTATTTCAAACATAAAGTCTAACAATCTTTTAAATGTCCTTAAGCTCCTCGATCTCTATTGGTTACTAACTTAAACACATATCAAAATAGTAGGTTAGATATGAAAAACCTAATGAGTAGTCCTGGTGTAAACAAAACAAATAAACAAATTTTAATAAAAATTCATAACCCCTTACTTTTTAAAAACTCAAAAAGAAAGAGCATCAAAAAATGACCTAGAAAGGTAATAAAGTTTTAACTTTGTCCACATTAGATCCTTAAGGATTTTTGTGCATATTATATCAATATGGTTGTTATAATCATTTTAAAAAAAAGTAATAAAATTTTAATTTTGTCAATATTAGATCCTTAAAATCCTTTTTTATATATATTATACAAATATGGTTGTTATAAACGTTTAAAAAGGACTAATTGGGTTTTAGTTTTGTCCATATTAGGTCTCTATTTTTAATATTTTTATCGTTTCCTTTAACTCTTTTACACTTCATATTAGTATCTAGGTAGATGTTTTCATCAGTTCATCTTCTTATTTTAATCGATCATTCACCACAACCACATTTTCAATTGAAAGGTTACATAACAATTTTTTTGTCATTTTTACAAAAAAACTAATAATAATGAAAGTCTTAATGATTAAGGTTATGTTTGGCGCGCCACAACTAGCTGATAAGCTAGTTTATTTTTCGATCTTTTTTAAGTTGTTATGTTTGACAAACCAAAAAGTAACTTATAAGCTAATGTTTTAAAAAACTATTTAGACTAGTTTTTTAAAATTTTCAAATATACCCCTTAATTAATTAAGAAAACATATTTTTTAAATGTCATTATATAAATTTCAGACAACTTATAAGCAAGTAGCAGAGCCATGGTCAAAGTAAAAAAGTATCCCCGACTAGTAATGTGGTAGACCCGATTAGTAATGGCTTATCATGGATACCCCATTGTCATAGCTATTACTTATCAGAGATACCCCATTACTTTTCGGGGATACCGTATTACTTATAAGTTATCGCCACTGATTTATAAGTTATCTGAAATTTATATAATGACATAAAAGGGCATTTAAAAAATGTGTTTTCTTAATTAATTAACAGGTATATTTGGAAATTAAAAAAAAAAAAAAAAAAAAAAAAAAAAAAAAAAAAAAAAAAAAAAAAAACACTTTTAAAAAAGAAGTCTAAGAAGCTTTTAAAAAACTAGCTTATAAGCTATTTTTTGGCTTGTCAAACATGACAACTAAAAAAGATCAAAAAATAAACTAACTTATCAGGTAGCTGTGGCTTGCCAAATATAGCCTTAATCATTAAGACTTTGATTATTTTATTATTATTATTATTATTATTATTTATTTATTTATTTTTGTAAAAATGACAAAAATTGTTATGCAACCTTTCAATTAAAACATTGGTTGTTGTGAATGGGTGACTAAAATGGAAAGTGAAATGATGAAATCATCTAACAAGATACTAATATAAATTGTAAAATAGTTAGATGAAATGATAAAAATATTAAAATTTGGGACCTAATGTGGACAAAATTAAAACATTATTACCCCTCTTTAAATGGTTATAACAACCATATTGGTGTAATATGTACAAAAAAAGATCTTAGGGACCTAATGTGGACAAAATTAAAACATTATTACCTTTTTCAAACGGTTATAACAACCATGTTGGTGTAATATGTACAAAAAAAACCTTAAGGACCTAATATGAACAAAGTTAAAACTTTATTACCATCCTAGGTTATTAACCCCATCAAAATTTTTTGAATGTATATTGAATTCCATGCATGAGATTTTGGTCTCATTTCATCATTTTGACCTGGTTTGAGTTCTAGACTTACATTAGATATGCATGTCTGTAAAGCTAAGATTTTTATGTTGAAATAGAAGTATGAAAGACTTCTGGAAAGTATGAATGGGTGGATTGAAGGGTTAAGGGCTTAACCCTTTAAGTTGTGAGAGTTCAGTTTTTATGACGTGGCAATTTGCTTGCCACGACGTGGCAACTGGTGTCATTGCGACTGTTTTGCCATGAAGCTACCACGACGTGACAAATGGTGGTCACGACGTGGGTATCGGCTGGGGTTGACTTTATCCATTGATCGTTGACTTTTGACTACTTTGACTTTTGGTCAAACTTTGAGGGGTAATAAGTTATTGTATGAGGTTTAGCTTGTGTTCAGTTTAGGGGGTTCATGTGGTTAATTTTGTCGGACTTTGAGTTGTGGATTTCAACTCTTCATTCAGGTGAGTCTTCTCACTGTATTACCTATGTCATAATGGTGTGCATGCTAGACTAGTCAAGTCTTATTTGTTGATTGTTGTTATATATGTATCTGAGTTGTTGATAACTACAGGACTGTTGATAGTTTGTTGGGTTGCTGATAACCAACATGGTTGTTGTTAACTCGCAGGACCGTCGTAAGCCGTAGAACTGATGATAGTCTCAAAGTTGTCGATAACCCATAACTGTTTATATTGTGGTGTTGTATGTGATATTTAGGACTGCTAATAGTTCTCATGACTATTGATAGTTCCAGGGTTGCTGATAACTCAAAGTTGATTATTATGTTATGTTGTATGTGATATTTTGGGGAACTCACTATTTAAGTTGTGTGCTTACAGTTTTGGATTAAATGTTTTTAATGTGCTTAACGAATTGCGAAGGCGGGACTATAAACACACATCAACAGTTTTATGATTCGAGATTTCGTATTATCTTCCTTATAACTTTGATTTTTAATTATGGTTTATGAACAATTGGTTTGACTTGAATGTAACTTTAATAAAATGAGTTTTTATTCTATTTTAAAAATGAAAATTTTATTCTGAAATTTTTGGACGTTACAAGGGAATAGTCGTAAATAGAGATTTTTTTTACATAACTTCATCATAGTGATCGAATGCCTGGGTGGGCTCTAGTTGACCTTATCGAGCTAACACTAACGGTAAAAAGAGTTTTGTAAATTCGGTTTTCGGCTTCCATATAAAGGATAATCAATCCTAATTAGTAAAGAACAACCCCCTCTATGATTTGTCATCATTTTTTGAGGTCCCAAATCACCTCCAAAGCTCTTCCAAACCCATTTTCTTCCAATATCTTTTGAATCCAAGGCCCTAATCATAAGTCCAACATCTTTCAACCATTAAAGATCATCGTTCCTTTGGATCATCTTCTTCCCCAAGTTCAAGAGTTACATTAATTCATCTTTTCAATGTTCATTCTTTCAAGCTTCCAAGATTATCATGCATCGATCATTAGTTTTTATGTTTTTATGTTGTTAGTTGATTTTACATTGGATATTATGAATTTTATATATTTCATAAGTGAGATGGAGGTTCCAACTCCTTGAAATTACTTTTGGACATGTAGGTTGTTAGGATGACTATTTTGATTAATGTTGTTATTCCAAGCAATTTCAATTATTGTTTTGTTCTTAAAGTAATCATTCATTAACAATAGATGGCGACGAGTTTCAATTATGTATTTGCTACAAGTCCACAACTAAGATATTGTTAATTCACTAGTGGTTTCAAGTTCAATTAGATAAAGAATTAAGATGATTGGTTGAATCAACATACACTATTCTAAACTTGTAGTATCAAGCGTTTAATATTGTAATAGACTAATCGGTAATAATAACTCGTAAGACATAATATTGCCAAACCACTCGTTCCTTATCCAAGTAGATGTATAGAGTAAGACAATTAGCCAGCTCCTACAGCATGCCCCAAAATTATATATTACGTGTTAATTAATTTTAATTATGTCTATGTAATTAAATTGGAATTCAAGGTATATAAATATAGGAATCCAAATCATCCGAACAACTAAACCAGTAGTAATCTTTTTTTAATAATTCATGCAACATAAAATTCTCGGTTTTTTAATCAATTTTTAGTTTAAATCTATTTCGCAATAACAACAATTATTAGTTTTTCACTGATTATTTCAACACAAAGTTTGAACACAAACTCCATACGGATCCAACCTGACTTACCTCAGCTACCTAAGGCATGGTTGGCTATTTTTAATCGTATCGACAATAGTAATCATTTGTTGATGTTGTTTTGTTTAAGGATTTAGGGAAATTGTTGACATAGAGAAGAAATAACCTCTTTTTACACAGAAAAAGTTATTAGAAAGTTATATGGATTCAAGTCGCTAATAGGTTGACTCTTTTATCTTATTTATTTTCGGGATGTTACAAAGATAATAAGCATACAATATATGTTCTCAATAACAAGTGTTCTTAGATTCTACAAAACTGACAACCGATTTCGCGAGTAAACTAGCATTTCATCAATCAAAAGCTAGTGAGCAATTAATTTAATCAATTTAGTAACCACCTACACACAAAAAGAAGCGAAACATCAAAAATCAAGAGCACCAGCCTTTGAAGAGGAGCCACAACTAGCAGAAGTACCATAAGAACTCCCACTTGAGCCATCGACAGGCGCTTGATTTAAACACTCTAAAACCAATGATCTTCGTTTTTGCAGCTTTATGGAGTACGTCGTTGCATCTAGAATTACAGGGACCTTCATACACACAAAACCATACATCATGCAAATGTTCAAATAAAAATAGCAAGCAACTTACTTTTTTGGTCCCTGAAAATAGCTGATATTTGCATTTTTGGTCCTTAAAAGTTTTCTCTTGCAACTTCAGTCCTCTTTTGAGATTCTAGTAACATTTTCGGTCCCTTTTCAACTAAATGACTATTTTTGACCCTTGAATATAGCTGACTTTTGCAATTTTGGTCCTTCAAAGTTTTCTCTTGCAATTTCAGTCCTATTTTGAGATTCTAGTAACATTTTTGTTCCCTTTTCAATTAAAAGACTATTTTTGTCCCTGAAAATAGCTGATTTCTGCAATTTTGGTCCTTAAAAGATTTCTCTTGCAATTTCAGCCCTCTTTTGAGATTCTAGTAACATTTTTGGTCCCTTATAATGACTATTTTTGGCCCCTGACTATAGCTGACTTTTGCAATTTTGGTCCTTACAAGTTTTCTCTTTCAATTTCAGTCCTATTTTGAGATTCTAGTAACATTTTTGTTCCCTTTTTCAATTAAAAGACTATTTTTTATCCCTGAAAATAGCTGATTTTTGCAATTTTGGTCCTCAAAAGTTTTCTCTTGCAATTTCAGTCCTCTTTTGAGATTCTAGTAACATTTTTGGTCCCCTTTTCAATTTAATGACTATTTTTGCCCATGAATATAGCTGATTTTTGCAATTTTGGTCCCAAAAATATAGTCACTTTCTTAAAACAAGGACCCAAAAACCTCAAGGACCAAGATTGCAAGACCCAAAATTGCAACAATCAGCTATACTCAGGGACCAAAAATGCAATTTATTCTATATTAATTAATAAAAGAAACAACCGTGTTATTTTGTACCTGTGTGTTGAAACGTGAAACTTTATGTATACTTAGAAGTCCAAGCATATCCTGGTAACCAGTTAGGAGAGTTGCAAGCTCCTTGTCCTCATCTATTTGAGTTTTATTTGTTAAATTATGCTACAAAAAAGAAATTTATACCAAAAAAAAAACAAAACAATATTTTTTATACCTGGAATTGCTTTAACGGATAATAAAGCATCAGCCAAATGTTGCAATCTTTTTGACATTGATGGTGATAAAAGAGAAGGTGGGAAGGTTAGAAAAGCAACTGTATTTGAGGAGCGAACCATGCTTTTTAATGATCTAATGAAGGAAAGCATATCCCATTCCTACAACATCATTAAGATGATATATAGTCAAAACAAAAGTGCATCATGTCTACATTTAAGCTATTGCAATGTAGTGTTTGATGAGACCATTAAAATAGCTTATAAGTTAGCTTTTTAAAAAGCTATCTGAGATAGCTTATTGACAAAACTTGTGGGTTGTTTCTTATCAGGCAAAAGCTAGCTTTTCAGCTAGTCTGCCAAACACAAACACAGACTTATCCAATATGTGGTTTACTTACCTTGTCATAGTAGTCACATTGTGGAGCACAAAATGATTGGATAGCAATTCTTCCTGCACTTGTGATATTTCCATCATACCTAATTAGAATTATGAAAATTAGGTGTAAGAGTCAATGAAGAAGACCACTTTTAAATTTAATAAATTCAATCCACTACTAATAATAACATCAGTACTTTGGAAATTGAGATATGAACTTTGAACAACTATCACGGAATCCAGCAAGATTTGAACAATCCAAAAGGCTAAAACACTCCACACGGTTTCCCATTATCAAATGCTTCTCTATAGGCTTCCTTAGGTCAAATTCATTGCAATACTCTATTTTCCCATCTGCATCACATTATCACAACACAAAAGATGTTTACTTTTTATACTAAAAATTCCAACAACGAATAAAAAGATACAAATTTACCTCGCTCCTCGTTATGTTGCTTATTTTCCCCAAGGTACTTCTTATATTGCCAAGCAATCCGCAAATCCTTCTACAGGCTCATAAAAAAGGAAAATTTTACATAATACAGTTGTAGTTGTGAAGAGGAAGATGCATGCTCCTAAGGGCAATATGGGAAGTAGTACCTGTTCTGCATCAGTGTTACGAGATTTGTCATCTTTGGGGATTAAAGTAGTTGGCAAGGTTCCAAGAAAGGCTCTAGGGTTTTTGACTGGGCTTGCATAAAGAACAGGTTGGTTGTGTACTAGTCCCTGAGACATGAAAGTCCTTAACAAAAGCATATGATGAGGTGCTTCAGTGTCTTCCATGATCATTACCAGACTTCCTAAATGGAATCCACCACCTAAAATCTCTAGATATTACAGAAACAATTCATCCATTAGGAAATTGTTGTCATATCTGTTTAGATGCTTTAATAAAATATAATAAGGGGGTATTGGGATTTTACTATCAAGATCTGGTATGCCTGATGAAAGAAAGATTGTTCCATTTGGTCCATACTTGAGTCCAGGGACAGAAGAGGTAGGTGCAGCTGAAAAGTTCTTTGAGAAACTACTTGTCCGGACTTTGCCAGTAGCCATAAATGTCAGACAGGTTTTTAATCCTCCTGAGAAATAAGAACAAATGGATCAAACAGGTAAACAGGTCTAGAGAGCATTTGGAGTAAATGATTTTATCAATAATCGTATACAATGTTTGTAGAATACTTGAACAACATCAATTCTGGAAGGAAACTACCAAAGCAGATATGCAATCTATTCCACATCGCTCACTAATGTAAACTAGAAGTTCTCCGAATAGGATTTGAAGAAAATTAATTTAGAACTCTCTGAAACATAGTTCGCGTGAACACAAATTCCTCAATTTTGATCAAAATTTTCGGTTACAAAATCACAATTACATTAAGCATAAGTACCTCATTAACACGATAATTAAGTAATTATACTAAACAATTCAAAAAGTGAGAGTAGTTTCAATACGCTGTTAGAGGCGGAGGAGAACCTGGATTCAAGGGACCAGAAGTTGGAAAGATGCACTGAGTGAATTCCAAAGAAGAAGCTGATGTGAGAATGAAGCAGAACACCTGTTGACGCAAGTGTCTGTGTGCGAGAGTCGAGAGTCGATGACGCGAGAAAAGGAATTTGAGAGTCGAGACTTCGAGATGAGAAGAAGGATAATCGGAGGCTGGAGATGCGGCTGCGGACTGCGGCGGCCGGCGAGGACGAGTTGACGTTTGAGGGAAAGAAAAGAGACAGAGGAGTAACTGCGGTGTGAAGGTAGAAGCAAGTATGAAAAGACACGACGTCGTATTGCAAGTTTTAAAAATAAGCAACCCGGTTTTTTGATTCCTGGTTCCGGTTCGATAATCTGAAGTCCAAAGCTAATTTTAAATTAGGCTAACATTGCAACTTTGAAACTAGATCATTGTAGCCCAAATCCAACTTGATTGGGCTAAGCGTATAAATCATACCTGAATTGGCTAATTAGAAATTGGATTACCGGTCTATTTTTATTTTTAGGGTTTTATATATATAAAAAAAAAAAAAAAAAAAAAGTCCCATCATTCTAGTAAAAATTTTGATAAAATCCTAAAGATTTATTTTAAACACAAAAGTTCTGATTATTTAATATTTTATCCAAATTAACAAAAAGGTCCTTATTTTTATTTTAACATAAAATGACAGACTATTATGTAAAATTAAATAATCCTGATTTTTTTTTTTTTAAATAATTTAAGACTTTATCAAAAAATTTCCCAAAATAGGGAAACTTTCTACATAAAACCCTTATTATTACATAACAATTTCGATGCATACATGAATAAAGTTGATAACAAATTTAAAGTATAATCGCATAAAGTTAGTAGAAGGAAATAACTATATATAATGTTTTTATTTTATTTTATTTTTTACTTTAAAAGCTTAATATATTAAGCATTAAATCTCAACATGTATGAATTTTGTTACATAATGATAAAATGGTCAATTAGTCTCGGTTTATACAATCTAAAAAAGAAATAGACCTTATTGACAACACTTTACATATACATACATCATTACTGGTTTAAATTTTTTACCCATAGATGACTTAATGGTAAAAAAAAACAACCCTTCAAGTGTTTTACACTTAAAGACCAAACCATTTTTTGATTGTTAAACAATGAAACATTGCTCATTCAATTTTCAAGAATTAAGTTGACATTTTGAAGAAAATAGATCAGACAACAGATGCGGATTAAAAATAATAATACATAAATACATGTGATGTGATGTTATAATAAAGAAAAAAATAAAAGTACATTGTTATAATATTATAGACACCACCACATGAACAGTTCATTCAGCTACCCTTGCCATTATAGCACTAATGCTATTTGCTCTTTCCTTAGCTTCATCCACTAGCAAATCCTACAAAACAGATACCAGGGGCAAAACCGGAATTTTAAATACGATCAACACCAGTGTCCTGTGGAAGAATTCTTACTTGTGCATCTATAATACGGTGAATCGCCTTCTTGCTTGACTCCTGAAGTTCACCAGCAATTAAAATCTCATCCAGTATATAATAAGCCTGCAAAGTATCCACAAATTCCACGTCAGCATGGTTGTACTTGTACACATGGCAGATGACATGGATGATGTCATACCTTATGGAAATGGAAGATCAAGTCCAGCTCACAAACCTGACAAACGAATGTTCAAAAACAAAGTTAAACTTCCAAATGACTTTTTAGTCCCTGAATAGAGTACAGCTGCTTTTTGCATTTTTGGTCCCAAAAATGTTACAAAAACCTCAAATAAGGACCAAAAGTGAAAAATACAACAGGACCAAAAATATAATTTAGTATATTTGTTAGGGTTTAAATGGGTTACACTTCCAAAGTAACGATCAAGAGTCTCGACAAAATATTGAATAATTTCAAGGATCTCCAGTTCGTTGTCTTGTTGGTTAATACACATACAAAAGTAGAGGCTGGCATACCTGAGAAAGTGGAATATTGTAATTAATTAGTTACATAGAGAAAAATAAAAATAAAAATAAATAAATAGTACCTCTTGTAAACAACTTTGAATCCCTTCCATTCAACAAAGTTACAAAGCTTGGGTCCTCGTGTTAGAATCATCCCACTAAGCTCTCGTATTACCTTTAAATAACAACGTATTTTCATCTATTAAACTTATTCTTTTGATTCTTATTTACACATGGTAATTCAAAATTTCTAATTTTCAATGTTTTTGTTATTATTTAGAACATACCTTACTTCGTTCTTTCTGGGAATAAGGTGAATACCACTTTGTCAGCCTAACTTTTCCTTGTCGGCTTAATAAGAGAACAAAATGAATCTGCAAGAAAGAAAATAAAATGTTATTATCTGTAGCCATAATTATCTTACTACTTACTAGGTTGTATTACATGGGTTGATTAAAAAATATTAACTAGGAAGTAGTAGACATTAAAGATTTCTAAAAATGAGAGGGTGTTTGTTTCAGCTTTACCTAAATCTGAGACATTTGGGGGATTAGCGGGATTTTATAAATAAAATAGATGACAAATTGACAATGCCACAGTGATGATTAATAAAGAAGTGGAAGGGTAATCTTGATGTATAAATCACCTGATAATGATGTTGTGATACTAGAAATAAGGTGGGCAATTAATGATATTATGGGTATCCTAATCTTTGACATGCGTAATTAGGATCATCATCATTATATATTACTATATATATAACAACTTCTGTTTAGCTAAACATCATATAAAACCAGAATAACATTTGCTCAGCTTGCAAATACCTCTGGTATAACATGATCGATCTAACTCAACCCAAGAATTTGATATATTCAACATTTTAATATATTCAGACAAGTTAATAGATGTATGACATTGATCACTGAAGCCCCAATTCTACAGACTGCTATGTAATGTAACTAGAGATGATAAAAAAAACGGAGCTCTCACCATGCTTAAATACAATTGATAGAAGCTTCACGTCTACTGACCAGATCCGAGCGAATGTACTGAAGGATGTGAAATAAACAACATCATATTATACAAAATCAATCAGGACATGTATACAATCCCTATTCACGGTGATGCTCGATTAGAAATAGGAAAGAGTATTAAAATGTCGCACAATCAGTAAATTTTCCCTTTCAAAATCAGATCAAAATATTCATATGAATGCGAATCGGATTGAAAACAGCAAAGCATGATTACAACTCCAATTTTGATATAATCGACTGATGAGGATCCATATGCAGGGAACACACCTGAAAGTAAAATGAACTGGATCTGCTTTGATCGTCGCCGGTGAAACAAAGAGCACAACTCCGGTCTCCCGGTGAAACCTTTTCGTTTTGTTTGTCACTAGTCCGTTTTTCTATCGCCTACTAGTTTTTTTTTTTTTTTTTTTTTGGATTGGACAGGGTGTTTGGGATTATGTAATTTTTATAAAATTTATTTATGACAAGATAAACGTCTCCCCACAAACTTTAAAAATTAAAAAAACTAAAATAGTGATTGCACTGGGTCACAGCCCAGAAGCCATACAACTTGACTTGAACAACCAACAACCAACTATCCAACCCACGTACGATCTTCTTTCTTTGTGGGGCCCATTTTAGCCTATCAAACAACGTAATAAGTAATAGTAGCACTGCGATTTACAAGAAAATAATGTGTTAATGGAATAGGGTACGAGGTCCAAGAAAGCGTCGTAGGTTCTACTGTTCTTAAACCCTCTCCCTAACTTCTTCCATTGCTCGATTGGTATCAAACAGGTGCATTATATTATTTGTCAACGATGTGTAATTTTAATTCCATCAATTCTAAACGTTAACTCTATATGTATGTGTTTTTATACGTCTATAACTCATGTATCTTATGTCATGTGGAAGTTGTCTTGAATGTTTATCGATCTCTTTTCTGGAAGTGTAGGAATTAAAGGAATGGGGAAGACAAGGAGTATGCTTAGAAAAAAGAAGTATGACGACGCACGTAGGAGGATTATAATTAATGGTGGTGTGGGATCTTGGTCAGATCTTAATCATGATATACTTTTCTTAGTTATGATGAAGCTTGAATTCGTTGATTTCATTGCATAAAGGACTCTCAAGGAAGAAAGATGAAAACCATTGTTCCTCATTCTGCTAAGAGGTCGTGTATTGGAGTAACATTGTTCCTCATTCTGCTAACCATCGCTCACTATATGACGGGAGATATGTTGTTGCAGATAAAAATGGAAAGGGTGGGTGTCTTTATGCAAACATGTGGTATTTCTTCTTTGATTGTTTGAATGTTGATATCATACACGAGTGAAGTGATGAATTGTTAGCATGTTTATCTTTCTTAGTTTCTTTTCATAACAGACACATATCTTAGAACATCATTGTCATGGTTGTTTAAAACCAATATTGTCGTACCAGCATCTTGGAATTTATTCGGGTAGATGCAACTATCAATTATTTTATATCTTATTATATATTCTATCTTATTTTCGTTTATTCCTAATGTATTGAGTGTTGCACATTGGAATGATGTTTAGTTGTGAATGAAGAGCCATTTGTTAGACTTTTGGTTTTCCCACAAAGATAACCATATGAGATATTGTCTTGGAAGAACCCTAGGATTTTGAGGGATATCCGATAGCTTATCAGGAATCAAATCTGGAATGTTAACACATGATTTTGATGACATTATCAAACAAAAGCTTACACCCAAAAAGGAAATTTGGTTCAATCATCCTGCAGAACATAGAACAAGAAGGCAAAAGTGTGAGAACCAATGATCCCTACGTTTTTCTGCCCAATAGTTGCGTCAAGCTGGCTTCTAAGCCTAATGGGTGTGGTGACATCCCATGCCTCCAACTTTTTCTGTTTTTTACTGAGAACTTTGTTTATGAGGTTGGCTGTTAATCAATAGTTCTTATCTTAACAAAGTTCACACATTAATTTGCCCTTTAAATCTTTAATGGAATCTTCAGCGTTTTATTCTTTTGTTTTCCAACAATTCAATGTTTCTATTCTGATTGCAACTCTTGGGGATGACAACTGGATCCAATAAGGTGATCCTTAATCCTTATATTCTTCTAAGCAAATGTATTTGATGATTGATTCTCCAGAAATGTAATTTATCAAACACTATGTAGCAAAGTTTGGTTCAATGGGTTGGGGAAGCATCTATATTAGACGCATGGAAGTTTTCTCATTGACACTTCTTATCTACTTAGAGTCTTAGACTATAAGGTAGTAAGTACTAACTATATCATTGATTGTTAAATGTTAATGCTTCTTCACATAGAACCATTGGCAAAAATGTTATGAGTGGTAGTGTTGGAAGCATTTTGGTTGGTTTAAGAGTTGTTTGAAGCCATTTTGAGAGAATTTGAGAGAGAGGTGTGAGAAATGATAGTAATATTTAAGGTGCTTAAATGGGTAGAAGGCATAAAATTACATGATTGGTCATGTGGTTTGCCAAATCAAGCTACAATTATAAAGAAATCTATGCACTTGGTCTATATGGTTTCATTTTTTGTGTGATTGGTTCTTTAACCGGTAAGTTGTCCATACTACCTTGTTTAATTTAATTTAGACTTTTTTTTTATATTTAAAGTAATAAAAGCAATTTAAAAATTAAACTTAAACCCCACCCCACCCCTCCATACCCTAACCCTCACCCCTGTCCTACCCAAATCCTGTTTCCTTAGGATGAGCAAAACCGACCCAATGGTTTTAAAACCGAAATAAGCCGACCGTGTATACATATTATTAATCATTTAATATATTTTTAATGAATGTTATATGTTTTATTAAAACAATAAATATGGAAAAGTTTCAAACCCCTGACCCCGTTGTTCACTAATGCTCCTATCATCACTCTTTCGAAGCAAAGCAAAGCACGACTGCATCCGGAGGAAAAGGAAGATAAAGGCTCTCTTCTCTCGTTTACATACTCTTGAGTCTCGAAGCAAAGAAGACAATAATGCACTGAATTTGCTTCATTTTACTTAGAATTGTTGGAAAATAGCTTAAAACCCAAAACCATCAACCCATGGGTTGAACCTGAAAAACGAACCACGAAACCGAAAACCGAACCCAGTGAGTTTTAAAACCCAAAACTTGTCGGTTTGGGTTCGGTTTTACCCCATAACCGACCTATGTTTAGTCCTACTACTTTCATTCCTTGCATCCCATTTTGCATCAAGTGAAGACTATTATATGGCCCCCTTCCATCATCATCAATGTTGAAGACAAAAACCACCATCTACCCCTCACTACCGACTTGAAGGCGTTGAAGGCAAACACCACCAACCATTGCTCACCTTCGCCTTCTCCCCTCAACAGGCACCACTAGATGATCGTCGGTAAAACATCAAGGATGAAATATGGAAAACAACGTCAGAATGGTCTGCCACTTAAAACCCCACATCTTTCTCTCCCTCCTTCTCTCTTCTCTAACCTAACTAACGGACATCGTTAACAAAGATCATTTTATGTATGGGTGTTCATCCTTAGAAACCGAACTCTAAAACCCTTATCTTTCTTAGGATGGGTTAATTGAACTCTAAAACCCTTCAAATCATTCATCGAAGGTGGTAGTGGCTAGTGGTTGGATATTTGTAGGGTCTTCATTTGGATGGATCGTTTTGATTCGATCCAATTAGGTAAATCCAAATTAATTTCGGTTTTCATAATATTGATACAAATAGTTCAAACTAAATTTAAATCCGATCCAATCAAATTCAATTATAATTCAGTTAGATCGGTTTTATAATTCGGTTTTCAAAATCTAGAACATTTTAAAATGATATATAATTATGATATTATCTGATTTTTACAGAAGAAGCAAAAAAATTATTTAGTTGTGATTTAAAATTTATAAACAACTACTAAGAATGTATATTATAGTTTAATATTTAATAGATAAAAAAAACTTTTGAGAGAAAATACATATTAATGTTTTTATTAGATGAAACTTTTTGAATTTATTTGTAAAAATGAATTATAAAACTAATAAATAATTATAGATATATGAAAATAAATAAATAATAAATTGTTATTCGGTTTTTTGGACTATTTCGTTCTTATTTTATAAATTAAAACCAATTCGAAATCCAAATTAATAATTCGGTTTTGGTGAAAATCAATCCAAATATTCAAACCAAATAGTCCAATCCAAATTGTCTAATTGGACATTTAGGTTTTATCCAAATAGTGAACAACCCTAGTTATTTGAGCAACAAATCCACGTAGTGGTCGTGGTAGCTGGAGATGGTGGGGGCGGTAGGGTGGAGATGGTGGCAACACGGTGGCTAAAGAGATGAATGAGTTTTAGGGTTAGATCAGCCAAGGATAAATATTATGGTTAATTTGTTCTATTATAATTTTTATGTACTTATTTTAGGAATAACATTTAGGTTTCATAACACCTTTAGTCCAACTATTTGCATTGTTGCAACATTGATCCCTATTTCAAACTATAGCAATGTTAGTCCCTTTGACTAACGCTCATTAGTTTGATCAACATGTCCTCCTTCATAGACAACAATATTGTGGCATTTGTCAGCATCTTTCACAACCTATACTCTTTATACTCCTTCAAAGGCCACAAAGGCAAAGAAATTGTCAACCTTTTCATCAATATGTACTTAATCTTCATCCAATAGGCCATCATTAAGGTAGTTTTCAGTCTAGTACTTTGTACTCATAGGAAATGTCATGTTTTGTGTAAGCTTTAATTTCCTTGTATGTAACATAGTGAAACATAAAAATGATTTATTCATCGTCCCCTAGGGTTATTAGGCCATTGCCCGTATCAATTATGGGCATCAAGAAATGGTGACAAATGATGACAACTTCATCATACTTTAGTTTCCTTATCATGGTATAAACATCTAACAAGGTAAAATCATACATGTCAATCACATCGAAGCAGTCAACTTCACTATTAATGAACATTCTTCTAAGGGTGAAGAACCCACATAATGCATCTTTATCATGAAGATGTTGGCATAACCTGGTTTAGGGAATAATAGAAATCCATACCTAATAAATGACAATCAAAGTAAACAACATACAATGAAAAGTTAAGAACTATGAATCAAAAGGAAACAACATAGAATCAATGTTTAGAACCGAAACCTTATAAAATCATAGCCTAAGAACTAACAAGCAAATGAGAAGAACATAATACATCACATATATTTGACATCAACATGATAGCATTTACTTCTTATACTCTGACATTTTGCATACATTGTCTACTTGATTTAACTCAATTATCGTTTAGGGTTCAATGGTGACAAATGATCGAGTGTTGATGTACTCACGACGGTAGAAGAAATAGAGACCATTGGCGAAAGTACCAAAATACTATCATGTGCATGGCACATGAGGGTTCTTGATGAAAGAAATGTAACACCGTAAATTTCAAGACAAATTTTTCATTTAAAATAATCATTTTACTTTTAGAAACACTTGTTTAAAATCTTATTCATAATCGATTTACAAAACATAACTCCATTTTCACTTGCATAGAAACCAGGATCCTCCAAAATATGACTCTTTCTCTGGTGTGTACAATCAAGCCGGTGCCGTCCCGTGATACTGAAAGAAACCTGAAAAACATCAAACAAAACACTGTAAGCACGAAGCTTAGTGAGTTCCCCAAAATACCACACATAACACATATTAGCCACTCGAAGCTATAACTCTGTGGGTCCGTGCACCCAAACTCTGTGAACCCTCAGGTTCTAACTCTGGGAACCTTCCGGTTCCAACTCCATAAACATGCACAGCATAAATCACATAGATATAATGCAGTACAACACATCACGTACATATAGCATACAAATACTCTAATCACATAACTCTGGTTACCTACTCAAGGTAAAGTATAGTGAGAAGACTCACCTGGCAAGCAGGAAGCAGATATCCCCACACTTGAATCTCGAACTCGCCACCGCCTAACACGTAAGGCAAATACTCTCATGAATATAACTCTCGAGACTAGAATAAATCCTCTCATAACACCCTCTTATGGTTAAAAGACTATTTTACCTCTCTCTTGGCCCAAAGGCCACATCGCTGACCAAACCCTAAAAGTCAACGGCCAACCCTTGGTCGAAATCAAAGTCCTCAGTCTAAGTCAACCCCTGACTGACCCTACTCGCCGAGTCAACCCTGTGACTCGTCGAGTTCCCATAATCAGAACTTTTTTCAATCTGCGACCTAACTCGCCGAGTCACCCCGAGACTCGCCGAGTCCAACAACTCTGAGTCCACTCGCACTCGACTCACCGAGTCATCCCTCGACTCACCGATTCTCGGCTCAACCAGAGAATATTTGGGACTCTTCGACAAGACTCGTCGAGTCCAAGGCTATCTTCAACCTACTCGCCGAGTTGTTCTTCCAACTCGTCGAGTTCCAGGCCATCTTCAAGCAACTCGTCGAGTCGACCCATGTGACTCGCCGAGTACCACCGTTCTGAATCCATTCAGAAGCACTCCAGGCCATGCAATTGATCCAAAACATAGATCTAGCCTCCTACAACCCATCCATCACGTAAAGTGGAAAACTTTACGTGAATCCAAAGAGATCTAAGCCGTTTACACATTGGGGCTAGGGTTTGGGACATGTAAGCTTCACTAAACACTCCAACACAGGGACTTTCATGCTCTCTGATTCTTCTCCCTTCCAGATCTGAGGTAGCAACCTCAGATCTAACCTCTAGACTTCCCATTTCATCCATAGACAATTTCTCACAAACCCCAAAATGAAGAAACAACATAACAACAGGTCAATAACGAGATATTACCTCTAAGTGATGCCCCAACTGCAATGAAATTCGAATCCAAGCAAATCCCCTTGCTCCAAGCCTTCAATCTTCCCAAAATTCCTTCAACCATTACTTCTCCAAGCTCCAATCCACTCAACAATGGTGCTTCTCCGTGATTTAGGGTTTTCTGGGGCTCAAGGGGTGATAAAGAGGCTGGGAGGAAAACATAGTGATCTTTATATAAGGCTCAACCCCGAGAATTAGGGTTTTCTCCACTCAGCGCCTACTCGCCGAGTCCATTACACTGACTCGCCGAGTCGGCCACTTAACACGCGACCAGGTCGCGACTCTACTCGCCGAGTCCGCACATGGACTCGCCGAGTCACTCTTTCCCAATTTACTCTTTTAGCCCTTCAACTCTACTCTTGATATTTCGGGATGTTACAATTCTCCCCCACTTAAATTAGGCTTCGCCCTCGAAGCCTACAACAACTCAACTCCAGAAATACTCCCACAACGTGCCACCTGGCCTTAATCGGACCCGCTCTTACAAGGCATACCCATCGAAACTCGAACACACTTTCCCTTTCCTTACGGTGTCCTGACCACTGTCTCGAACCGGGCACCGGATGTACCCTCAGATAACCACACTCAACGATCCGAGAATTACCCATGAAGCATCACTGATCCAAATCTCAACAATCACTTGACCCATAAAGGTTAGAAGCCATGAACCATCGGATCCCCGATCCAAATCCCATCCTATCCAATCCGTGACGACAGAAAGGCCCACTCTTCAATCCCAGAGCAAATCTCATGAGTCCTCTTCTTGCACTCAAGCACCCAAGCCGCACCAACCTTCGCACTCTCGGGTTAGGAGAACCCGTCGCACTGATGACATCTCTAACGTCCCCAGGAGACACCACCACTACGCACACGACCCTTGATCAGAATCAAGCTGGGAGTCCCAGACTCCATCCCTACATCCATCCTGAGACTCTTGGCTCTACACCCGCGGAATCCCTTCCGCATCCTCAGCAGACATCCCATCATGATGTCATTCCATACCACTGTCACAGACACAATGTTCGACCATCAGACTCCAAATCATCCATTCTCACTACAACTTCCACTTCCGCGAATCGGCACTTTCCTCAGCAAATGAGGGTCCGACACTTCCTCCCACACAACAGCACAAAGGGTGGCATACCAATGCACTAATGATGGCTATTGAAATAGGATAACTCAACCAAGGATAAATACGTGCCGCAACACCCTCCGAAATCTAATACACATGCCCGAAGCATGTCTTTGAGCGTCTGAATCGTTCACTCCCTCTGAGGTGTCCTCCGACATCATCAGGATAAGCTCTAGCTCATCACATATCCCTCTTCGAGACTGGGCACCAGGTCAGCTTTTGACTCCACAGCTGAGCCTCCAAAGGTCACCCAAATCATGATCCAAATATCCCACTAACTTCCTCCCCGTGACCACTATCCCGGCCTCGTGACACGCAAGTCACGAAATTCTCTTTTCCTTATGCAAGAAAGTACAATCCAACCGAGGATCGTCTCCACTCTGATCTCTGGTTTCTGCTGCGCATATCCCTTGCCATCTCACCACATTCCCCGACAGAGACGGGGACCCCAGTCTCACCCCCGGTCCAACATCCAGGCTCCAAAAACTCAATACTAGGGCTACTCAAGCCCAAAACTCTTCCACATCATACACTGATCGGAGAACATTCCATCATCACACTCTCTTGCCATCTAGTGAGCACTACAGCTCCCCGCGGTATCACAACACCCTCTGACTAGTGAGTACTACGGCTCCCCGCAGTATCACAACACCCTCTGACTAGTGAGTACTACGGCTCCCCGCAGTATCACAACACCCTCTGACTAGTGAGTACTACGGCTCTCCGCAGTATCACAACACCCTCTGACTAGTGAGTACTACGGCTCCCCGCAGTATCACAACAACCTCTGACTCCACTAGCTCGTGCTCCACAGACTATCATAGGCGGCTACCCATACTCGTCTCGAATATTCATCACAGACTCTGGAGGCAATCGTCATAATAGATGCCCACCCTTGCGAAGATCCACTCTCCCAAGTAATCTCCCTGGATGCCCATACTCGAAGGGCTATCACTAGTTCCATAGATACCTGATATACCACAAGTCGTCTCAACTCAAGATTCACGAATAACTTCGAAATAAAGATATCAATACCCGGATACCTCGGAACACCCCCACCGAACATCACAAGATCCTGCCACAACCACAGATCTCCTGCCCCAAGCACCATATAGATGCAATAATACATTCCCTCTGAACCCCATAACTAGATCTTCATTTTTCCCAAGTTGCAACTTCGGTGTATTCAATTTCTCAATTGCAATACGAAGAAACGCTAACGCTACGAAATACGCTGATAATTCTCCGAAACCCTTTTTCCCGCCGCTCAAAATCCAAACAAGGATACGCATACCGACCCGGGAGTTGGCTGCCCAATCATTCTTTATCTACTTGCCCCAACACCGACCAATACCAGATTCCTGACTAATAAACACCTGTCGTGGAGACATTCATCCTTTTCAAACAAGTACTTCCCGCATTAACTCACTCTGACCCCTTTCCTCGATCACCGACATCTCTGGTCTCATGATTTCTTACCGCATATCTATATACTCCACTTATACTTGCTCTTGACAAATCTCTGCTTTCTTACATACGGCACCCGGTTCTCCCCCACTTAGGGTTCGAACCATTACCAAATAGCACGCAACTAACCCATAACTATATTCTCCAGCAAAATCGCACCTGCCCCCGGAAAGTGCTACACAACGCCCGATAATCCCCCCTTAAGAAAATGAATCGACCTCATATACTCTGAACCTCTGGTGAACTCCTCAAGAACTTCTCGTCACGTCTGCCTCTAGCCGTTCCAAATCTCGTACCAATTTAGTACCAAACAACTCAACTGCTCGATAACATCCCTGGCTCATAGACTGAACCATAAAACCATCATACCCCTCACCTCAACTCATTAACCAACGCTCCAACACCGGGATCATCCCAAGAACAGGAACCCACTCCCAAATTCAACACCCCATGGATAGAAAACTCTCGGCACCGCTGAACTCGACTGAACTCCACGCTGATACCACTACCGTACACCCGACTAAACTCAATTAGGTATAGCGTGGCCCTCGACTATCTTAGTCCCAACTGACTATCTGCTCATGATAGATCACTGCCTCGCGGCAAACATGCTACCTGATACTCTGGTGGGAAATCATCGTCAATGACGACCTGCGGGGTTTACCCCTAAACCCAAAACTAAAACATCATGCTCCTTATTTTTTTTTCACACGTACATAATCAGTACCTCCCCGATCATAGGAGGTGACATCTCCTTTATCGACTGATTGCCCAAATCAGATCGAAATTCTCCCTTCTCACTGACTCCTTACTAAAATACTCTGAGGGGCTCTTGATCTCCCTCTCAAGGGACGCCTCATCGAACTTACTCATAACCGAATAACCAGAGAACCGCAAACATCCTTCACTACGACCCATGGTACTCATTCCATGACATCTCTTCTCAATATGCCCCGGTGTATGGTACCCTAACCATAACATCACTCCCCAATCCGCTCCGATGTATGGTACTCGGACCATAACATCACTCCTCAATCTGCTCCGATGTATGGTACTCGAACCATAACATCACTCCTCAATCTGCTCTGATGTATGGTACCCGAACCATAACATCACTCCTCAATCTACTCTGATGTATGGTACTCGAACCATAACATTACTTCCTCAATCTGCTCTGATGTATGGTACCCGAACCATAACATCACTCCTCAATCTGCTCTGATGTATGGTACTCGAACCATAACATCACTTCCTCAATATGCTCTGATGTATGGTACCCGAACCATAACATCACTCCTCAATCCGCTCCTTAGAACCTTCAGAATACTCCCTGTATCAAGTATGGGTCCTCTGCTTTCAGTAGTACGGGCCCATACTACCTGCCACATCTACCCATACTTTCCACACGGACCATCCCAGAGCTTCTAAGTAGCTGCTCGACCTGCCCTTTCACTAATCCCATCGTGCATGCTCGCTCCCCAGCGAAATTCTCTACTCTGCAAGCGCACTCATCTGGCTAGGGTTACTCCCTAGGCTCTTCCATTGTCCTCCCCTTCTTTGCTATCAGCTGCTGAAGAGCTCCTAATGATGCCAGCCATCTACCTCCTGAATATCGTCATATTCACTTGGTAGCTGACTCCCATCATCGAGAGTTCCACAGCACAAAGCAAGCAGCATTCGAGCATCGAAGAATACATAGGACTCCCTCTCTGTGATAACTCCACCTTCTCGGCTCATCCTCGAAAGTACCACCAAACTCTGTAACTCTACCCCTCATGGGTTCTAACTGGATACTCTCACTCATCACATACTCAAAAGCATAACACATATAACAACGAGTCCAAGGCTAAGGCATCACAAATCAGGCCACTCTAGTCCTAACATATGAAATACCTAGCCTGTCTCTAGCATGCAATAATATCTCATAAAGTGCATCATAAATATCTCATAACACAAAATAAGGGTATCTTGGGAAATCACCGTTCGGGCTCTGGCTGATTGTACACACTGCTCTTTCTTGCTTCCTCTTTGAACCCTTATTCGTTTTTAGAAAATTATTTCCTTAAAACTTTTCTTACTTCCTCAGTTTAAGTCCAGATTTACCCGAAGGCGCATCCGAATCCCTCAAACCAAGGCTCTGATACCAACTTGTAACACCGTAAATTTCAAGACAAATTTTTCATTTAAAATAATCATTTTACTTTTAGAAACACTTGTTTAAAATCTTATTCATAATCGATTTACAAAACATAACTCCATTTTCACTTGCATAGAAACCAGGATCCTCCAAAATATGACTCTTTCTCTGGTGTGTACAATCAAGCCGGTGCCGTCCCGTGATACTGAAAGAAACCTGAAAAACATCAAACAAAACACTGTAAGCACGAAGCTTAGTGAGTTCCCCAAAATACCACACATAACACATATTAGCCACTCGAAGCTATAACTCTGTGGGTCCGTGCACCCAAACTCTGTGAACCCTCAGGTTCTAACTCTGGGAACCTTCCGGTTCCAACTCCATAAACATGCACAGCATAAATCACATAGATATAATGCAGTACAACACATCACGTACATATAGCATACAAATACTCTAATCACATAACTCTGGTTACCTACTCAAGGTAAAGTATAGTGAGAAGACTCACCTGGCAAGCAGGAAGCAGATATCCCCACACTTGAATCTCGAACTCGCCACCGCCTAACACGTAAGGCAAATACTCTCATGAATATAACTCTCGAGACTAGAATAAATCCTCTCATAACACCCTCTTATGGTTAAAAGACTATTTTACCTCTCTCTTGGCCCAAAGGCCACATCGCTGACCAAACCCTAAAAGTCAACGGCCAACCCTTGGTCGAAATCAAAGTCCTCAGTCTAAGTCAACCCCTGACTGACCCTACTCGCCGAGTCAACCCTGTGACTCGTCGAGTTCCCATAATCAGAACTTTTTTCAATCTGCGACCTAACTCGCCGAGTCACCCCGAGACTCGCCGAGTCCAACAACTCTGAGTCCACTCGCACTCGACTCACCGAGTCATCCCTCGACTCACCGATTCTCGGCTCAACCAGAGAATATTTGGGACTCTTCGACAAGACTCGTCGAGTCCAAGGCTATCTTCAACCTACTCGCCGAGTTGTTCTTCCAACTCGTCGAGTTCCAGGCCATCTTCAAGCAACTCGTCGAGTCGACCCATGTGACTCGCCGAGTACCACCTGTAACAGCTCAAATTTTCAAATAAATTTTTCATTTAAAATAAAACATCATTATTCGACAAAAGGATTTATTCCAAGTTTATTGCAAAAATATAAATAACGAATCCCCAAGATCTTCAACAATGGCAGTGTGTACGTGTCACGCCGGCGCCTTCCCACGGTCATCACTAGTACCTGAAAAACATAAACACAACTGGTAAGCATAAATGCTTAGTGAGTTCCCCAGTATACGACTTACCCACATACGCCTTCCGGCCCGGACCTTTCGGTCCACATAACATTGCCTTCCGGCCCGTGACATAATCGCCTTCCGGCCCATAACATATCGCCTTCCGGCCCATAGTATTTTGCCTTCCGGCCCATATTAGTATAAAACATAACACATAAAACATATCACACATAACACATAAGTCATACATCATACCGTTCTTTCTATCACCTAAAGTCTCGCCTTCCGGCCCGTATAAGCATACATCACATATAAAGCATCTACCTCTCTAGACATAGCATAAATATAACACATACGACCTTCCGGTCACGCAGTCAAACCCTTCCGGGTGAAGTATAGTGGAAGCTTGAAGAGGTTGTTAGGCAAGGAGAGGCAAGGTGGTGATCAAAGGAGGTTCAAGGGGTCGAGCTCTGAAGGTTGGGGACACAGGGAACACGTTTTCCAGGTAATCCTCGGATCATTTTCTGTAGTTTTTGTTGGATTAATGTCTAAGTCAGTAACCATATTTGGTATATACTTGACCCGAGTGTGCATGGTCCTTTTGGGTTGCCTTCACCAAAGCAACTTGACAAGGTAATTTGATATGAGAGAGGAGATATTATGATTTATTAATATATTATAAGAATAATATATTAAAGGAGAAATCATATTTATTTGATTAGTATTAGTCATAAATTAATTAGGAATTAATTTGGTGACTAAAAGAGACAAATTAAATAAAGGGGTATAAACTGTCAATTGTGTGATAGTTGAGTTTTGGGCTAGGAAACCTAATGGACTAAGGGGGAACGAAATTATGATGAAGGATCATCATATTTTCGTCCAAGGCCTCATTCCATAAGGTTTCTTGGGCTGCTTGGTGGCTAAGCCGTCCATTAGGGTTTTGACTGAAACCCTAGCACCCTATAGTATAAATACATACCCTATGCTTCAATTTAAGGCCACTTGATTCCAAGGGAACCCTAGGGCCGAAATTAGCATCATTCCCTTCTCTCTCTTAGTTGCCTTCTTGCTTCAAGGTGTTTGTGAGCCATTAGAGGCACTACAATTGTGGTGCTTGCTTTCAAGAGTTCTAGAGAGTTCAAGAGATCAAGGAAACTAGTTGTTATTGCTATATAACAACAAAGGTATGTTTTTCTACACTTCTATGTAAATTTCGAAAATTATAGAAGCATGCTAGGGTTTATTTTGTGTTCATAAAGTTGTATGTCTTATAGTGAAAACATAGATCCAAACTAGGGTTGCATGCACACACAGGATTGTTTGTATAAAACCTAACAGTGGTATCAGGGCCATTGGTTTTTTGTTTTCAATTGGATTTGATGCATATTATGAACTTGACAAATTAGGGTTTATGGCAAGTAAACCCTAAGGCTTGGTGATTTTCGCAAATTAGGGTTGCCAAACCCTAGTTGGCGGTTTTTGATAGGGTTCTTGAAACCTTTTTGCCTAGCCTCCAAATTTCGAAATTAGGGTTATGAAACCCTAGGGATTTCGAAAATCCCTTGTCCCCAAGATAAGATCCCAAGATTTTAGGGATATGGATAATACTATCTTTGTGATTATCAATTTAATTGTTTAAACCAGATAATTGAAGATCTTGTATTATCCTTTCCATAAATTTAAAAATAAAAAGGATTAAATAAATTAATAGTTTAATTTTATGATAATCCCTAAAGATTTAATATTTCAAATTAATTGTTTGATTTTGATAATTATTAAATCAAAGATTTTTGGTGTTTAAAATTTTAAATTAAATAGCCTTAATTCCGAAAAATTTTAAATACACATTAAGATACTAGTATTTTTGAAATGTTTTAAAATACACCCTTATACAATTATGATATTATAAGATTAATTATTATATATGTATAAGAATAAGCTAGTCTTATCGCTAGTAGGCCTCATTCACGAAGCCGGTCTATAAGGTGGGTATAAGGTTGCTGCCTATAAAATGGCGCTTAATGGATGTACACTCACATCTACCGCTTGCTTGACTGGTGGAGGGTCGTTAGCCGAACGGATAGGATAGGGCACTTAATTCCTCATTAAAAGTATAATGGAAATATTAAAGTAACTACATTGTTTTACAAATTCCCACTCTTAGTTACTTTAGGGTAAAATGTGAAAATGATGCTAATCCATGGAATTACACTTCGTACCCTTGTCAAACGTTGATGGAGCGCGTGTGGTTAACCGGCACATCAATTTGGGGATGACATTGGTAGCGAAGGGTGACTCGAGTTTTGTCATAGATCAATGGAGCGTGTGTGGTTCACCGGCACATTGATTAGGTGATAAAGACATTGAGTGCACCGCGTTGATTCGCATGGTTATTCACAAATTTGTTTGCGATCCTCGGCATACCAGTCGCAAATTTGAAATGCATATCGAGATTTAAACATGCCATTGAAAAGTTCGATGAATCTCAAAGATCTAGGAGTTTTCAATACATTTAAAACCTAAATTGCTTTTTCGTTTTTCATGGTGAGAATTAGTGAATCGTCATTCACTTACCTTCAAATTATTTACTTTTAGAGTACGGCATCCCTTTCTAAGTTGTAAATAATGTTGTTGGATCCTAGCCCTAATTACTCATTTGGGTGTTTAATTAGGGATTCATTTCTAATCAAAATTTGTTCCTTTTCAGATGTCAACAAACAACAACAACAACGCTTCTGGGTCATTCTCGTTGATGAACTTGTGTCAGAAAGTGACATTTGATGGTTCAAACTTCACTGAGTGGATGAGGTATATCCGCATGATCACACGCTACGAGGACAAAGAATATGTCCTCGATGAAAAGCTTGAGAAGATCATCCCAGATGTTGCTACTCCTGAGGAATTGGCCGCCTTTGAGGCCCACGAGCGTGATGCCACGAAAGTTCACTGCATCATGCTGGCCACCATGAATCCCGAACTCCAAAAGTCCTATGAGGACATGTATCCATATGAAATGCATCAGGATTTGCTGGAAAGGTATCACCAGAGCGCGAGGCAAGAGCGCTATGAGATCATTACTAACATGATCACCGCTAAGATGGGGAGTGGAGAATCCCTAACCTCTCATTTGCAGAAAATGCAGAGGTATGTTGATCGTCTTCTCAAACTTAATGTTAAGTTTGATGAGGATTTGGCTATCGACATAATCCTCCACTCCTTGCCCTCCTGCTACAATCAGTTTAGGATGACCTACCATATGAATAAAGAGGAGGTCTCCTTGAGCAAGCTCCAAGGACTCTTGAGGACTGCTGAGAGCAACCTCAAAGACAAATCCGTTGCACCGTCCCCTACTGTGGCCGCTCCTGTGATGGCGATAGGTCAAGGAAAGGGTAAAAAGAGGAAGGCTCCATGTAAGAGCCACCATAAGGGGAAACCCCGTGATGGTTCGTCCTCAAGTGGGACCAAAGTAGGCCCCGCTAGACCCTCTTCCGATCCTAAAGAAGCAGAGTGCTTCTATTGCCACCAAAAGGGCCACTGGAAGCGAAGTTGCCCACAATATCTGCAGGACATAAAAGATGGGAAGATCAAGCCCACATTTGCAGGTATGTATTCTATTAAATCTAATAAATCATCATTTGCTACTTCATGGGTTCTTGATACAGGATGTGGTTACCACATTTGTTCTGATTTGCAGGGCCTAAAAAGAAGTAGGGAAATGGAGCATGGGAAGATGAACCTGATTATGGGAAACAGAAGATCATCGCCTGTGACCAAAGTCGGTGTTTATTCTTTAGTGTTGAGAAATGGGTTAGGAATAGATTTAGAGAATTGCTGTTATTCGCCAGATATGGCAAGAAACATTATTTCTTTTCACGGGTTGTTTAGACAAGGTTTCAGATATTCTTTTGATAATAGTAATGGTTCTATTAATGTTTATTTGAATGGTGTCTTTTATTTCAATGCATTACCTTGTAATGGGATTTATGAATCTGTGATGATTGTTGATAATTTCGGAAATAATGTTTTGAATATTGATTCGTCTACTAGTCTAGACAAAGCATGCTTGTGGCACTGTCGCCTTGGCCATGTCAACAAGAAACGCATAGCCCAACTCCAAAAGGATGGAGTGTTGGATTCATTCGACCTTAGGGACGATGATACGTGTGAATCTTGTTTACTTGGGAAGATGACCAAGTCACCCTTTACTGGCACTTGTGAAAGGGGTGAGGGTTTATTGGATCTCATACACACTGATGTGTGTGGGCCCTTTAGATCCACCACAAGGGATGCTTGCCGCTTCTACGTGACTTTTACAGATGATTATAGCAGATATGGATATATCTACTTGATCAAGCAAAAGTCGGAAACCTTTGAAAAGTTCAAAGAGTTTAAGAGTGAAGTGGAGAATCAGCTGGGCAGGAAAATCAAGATGCTTCGGTCAGACCGAGGAAGAGAGTACCTAAGTCTTGAGTTTCACGACTATCTAAAAGAATGTGGAATCGTTTCGCAATTGACGCCTCCAAGAACGCCACAATTGAACGGTGTGGCTGAGAGACGTAATCGGACCTTGTTGGACATGGTTCGTTCTATGATGAGTCGGACTTCGTTACCAATAGCTTTCTGGGGGTATGCCTTAGAGACTGCCGCCTGTATACTTAACTTAGTTCCCACTAAGAAGGTTTCCAAGACTCCTCACGAGATGTGGACAGGGAAGGCTCCCTCGTTGGCACATATTAAGGTTTGGGGTTGTGAGGCTTTCGTACGACGAGAGACTCACGACAAACTTGAACCTCGTAGTGAGAAGTGTTATTTCATCGGCTATCCACAGAAGTCTTTTGGCTACCTTTTCTATAGACCGAGTGACAATGTTGTCTTCGTTGCTAGAAGAGGAGTTTTCCGAGAAAAGGAATTAATAGGCCAAGAAGACAGTGGGAGGCAAATTGAACTTGAAGAAATTCAAGATCAAAGCGATGAAGGAACCTCTGACACTGGCACTCAACTTGAGGAGGAAACTCCTGTTGAACCTGTTGACGTGTCCTTACCTCTTCGACGTTCCTCTAGGGCTAGTGTTCCACCCCAGTTTTATGGTTTTCATATTACTACTGAAGGGGATATGTTTATTAGTGATAGTACACTAGTAAATTTGGATGAACCTAGCAACTATAAGGAAGCCATGGCAGGCCCAGAGTCTGCAAAATGGAAAGAGGCTATGGACAGCGAGATTCAGTCCATGTACGACAACCAAGTTTGGAATTTGGTTGATAATGTACCAGGTCGTAAGACAGTCGGGTGCAAGTGGATCTTCAAGAAGAAGACGGACATGGATGGGAAAGTGCATACTTATAAAGCGCGATTGGTTGCGAAGGGCTTTACTCAAACTCCCGGAGTTGACTATGATGAGACCTTCTCACCAGTTGCGAAGATAAAGTCTATTAGGGTGATGCTTGCCATAGCTGCGTTTCATGATTATGAAATATGGCAGATGGACGTAAAGACCGCTTTCCTTAATGGAAAGTTGGCTGAGGATGTCTACATGAATCAGCCAGAGGGTTTTGTCGATGTGAAGCATCCGAATAGAGTATGCAAGCTTGAGAGATCTATTTATGGATTGAAACAAGCATCTCGCAGATGGAATCTTTGTTTTGATGAGAAGGTTAAAGAGTTTGGCTTTCTGCGAAGCGAAGATGAATCTTGTGTTTATGTCAAAGCCAGTGGGAGTATAATAAGCTTCCTCGTATTGTATGTCGACGACATATTACTCATAGGAAACGATGTCCCAACCTTGCAGGAGGTCAAGTCCTGGCTTGGGAAATGTTTCGCTATGAAGGACCTCGGAGAAGCTGCTTATATTCTGGGAATAAGAATAGTAAGAAACAGGGAAAAGAGACTGATAGGACTCAGTCAGGATACATACTTGGAAAAGGTGCTAAAGCGTTTTAGTATGGAAAATTCCAAGAAAGGGGAGTTGCCAATCCAAAGCAATACCAAGCTGAGTAAGACTCAGAGCCCGAGTACAGAGACAGAGATAGCTGATATGAGCCGAGTACCTTACGCTTCCGCAGTAGGCTCTATCATGTATGCTATGACTTGTACTCGCCCTGATGTGGCCTTCGCTTTAAGCATGGTCAGCAGATATCAGGGGAATCCTGGTAGAGCACATTGGATTGCAGTTAAGAATATTCTTAAGTACCTTCGGAGGACCAAGGAATGGTTTCTAGTCCTCGGTGGGAGTGATGACTTACGGGTACGAGGGTACAGTGATGCTAGTTTTCAGACGGATCGGGATAACTTCCGATCGCAGTCGGGCTGGGTCTTTACCCTAAATGGAGGAGCAGTGACTTGGAAAAGTTCCAAACAAGAGACCGTAGCTGATTCAACGTGCGAATCAGAGTATATTGCGGCGAGCGAAGCGTCAAAGGAGGCTATATGGTTGAAGAACTTCATTGGAGACCTTGGAGTTGTGCCATCCATAAAGGAGCCCATGGAAATTTTCTGTGATAATGAAGGAGCGGTTGCCTTAACCAAGGAACCAAGGGATCATGGCAGATCTCGACATATCGACAGGAAATACCATTTTATTAGACATCGGGTAGAAGAGGGACTCCTCGTTGTGAAGAGGGTATCGTCAGAAGACAACCCAGCAGATCCCCTTACGAAGGGACTGAGTAGGGTCAAGCATTTTCAGCACGCTAGGAGCGTAGGGCTGAAGGACGATATTAGTTCAGATTAGATAGGTAGGAAACTTGTAATAGATAATGTCATACTCAACAATTGATGATTAAATAAAAGTGTGTTATTTATAAGAAAGTTTCTATCATGTGTTGATTATTTATCTATTTTTCCGATTTTTGCATGTTTTGACTTCCTGAATAATGAGATTATTCGAACAGTCCACAATCGCTCATATGTTGGAAGTAGATATGAAGAAAGATTGTCATAAATTTGTTTGTAGATTGTC
Source organism: Lactuca saligna (assembly GCF_052625555.1). Lineage (NCBI taxonomy): Eukaryota > Viridiplantae > Streptophyta > Magnoliopsida > Asterales > Asteraceae > Lactuca > Lactuca saligna. Next base: position 16,342,235 of record NC_136422.1, on the reverse strand, counting down.
TGAAAAGTTTTAGACATAGCAAAGGTTTGCTACAAAGTTTATGAGTGCTTATGAAATTAGTATTGAGCATTGGAACAGACCCACACTTGCTGGTATTACTTCATGAATGTCATCACAAGTGATCGCAAGATGATAATATCATATAATCTTTAAACCTAGAGATATGGTTATTGTTTGCTAGTTGATTATACATTGATAATGCGAAAACGCATCAGTAACTTGATGTCATAAAACGCATTATTGTGTATGGTTTAACTGGTAAATGATAAAGGCATATTAGTCGACGTTTTTCTGTTCCTTTTATTCTAGGAGGATAAAAGCGATATCTCGGCCACTTGATGATTTGGTTTGACTTATGTGCCGGGCCCGGTCAAGATGAAGTTGATGTGTTCAACTGAGTTCTATGTCGAACAAATCAGAGATCAAGAAATAAAAATGCTAGACAATAAGTATTGTTATCATGATATCTAGAACAGAGGATTATACGATCCCTTATCTAAAGGACAAGTTATTGGTCAGAGTTGACAGCGGCTATTGAAAGCTACGATTGCTATCGGGTACGGAAGTAATACGTGAGATATAGTTACTAGACTTATCCAAGTGGGAGACTGTTGGATTAATGTCTAAGTCAGTAACCATATTTGGTATATACTTGACTCGAGTGTGCATGGTCCTTTTGGGTTGCCTTCACCAAAGCAACTTGACAAGGTAATTTGATATGAGAGAGGAGATATTATGATTTATTAATATATTATAAGAATAATATATTAAAGGAGAAATCATATTTATTTGATTAGTATTAGTCATAAATTAATTAGGAATTAATTTGGTGACTAAAAGAGACAAATTAAATAAAGGGGTATAAACTGTCAATTGTGTGATAGTTGAGTTTTGGGCTAGGAAACCTAATGGACTAAGGGGGAACGAAATTATGATGAAGGATCATCATATTTTCGTCCAAGGCCTCATTCCATAAGGTTTCTTGGGCTGCTTGGTGGCTAAGCCGTCCATTAGGGTTTTGACTGAAACCCTAGCACCCTATAGTATAAATACATACCCTATGCTTCAATTTAAGGCCACTTGATTCCAAGGGAACCCTAGGGCCGAAATTAGCATCATTCCCTTCTCTCTCTTAGTTGCCTTCTTGCTTCAAGGTGTTTGTGAGCCATTAGAGGCACTACAATTGTGGTGCTTGCTTTCAAGAGTTCTAGAGAGTTCAAGAGATCAAGGAAACTAGTTGTTATTGCTATATAACAACAAAGGTATGTTTTTCTACACTTCTATGTAAATTTCGAAAATTATAGAAGCATGCTAGGGTTTATTTTGTGTTCATAAAGTTGTATGTCTTATAGTGAAAACATAGATCCAAACTAGGGTTGCATGCACACACAGGATTGTTTGTATAAAACCTAACAGTTTTGGCGTTGTATGCGAATCTAGGGTTTAGGAAACCCATTTAAGGATTTGATAGATTATGGTGTTGTTACAAGTGTTTAAACCCCTGTAATAGTATATGTGAAGGTCCAGGAAGTCCCATATCTATATATTGCGGAATCATGCGAGTTACAGGAGGCAGTTGAATTGACTGCATGGCGAGGACTCGCCGAGTCAAATGATTAGACTCGGCGAGTATCTTGAAGATTCACTAGGACTCGCCGAGTTGTTCTTCAGACTCGGCGAGTAGCTTGAAGATCTACTGGAACTCGTCGAGTCGTTCTTTAGACTCGGCGAGTGGAGTCGGGGTGTCTAGACTCGCCGAGTTGCCTTTGCACTCGACGAGTCCGGTCAAGTTGACCGTTGACCTGTATGTAATTTAGTAGGGTCAGTTGTCTTGTTTGATAAGATCATTAATAAAGGTATGTGGTATTATAGGGAGCCTGCAGATTAGCGGATCGAGTGCGAGTGGCTCGAAGGGTTTATAGCTTGCATACTACGAGGTGAGTCTTCTCACTATACTTCACCCGGAAGGGTTTGACTGCGTGACCGGAAGGTCGTATGTGTTATATTTATGCTATGTCTAGAGAGGTAGATGCTTTATATGTGATGTATGCTTATACGGGCCGGAAGGCGAGACTTTAGGTGATAGAAAGAACGGTATGATGTATGACTTATGTGTTATGTGTGATATGTTTTATGTGTTATGTTTTATACTAATATGGGCCGGAAGGCAAAATACTATGGGCCGGAAGGCGATATGTTATGGGCCGGAAGGCGATTATGTCACGGGCCGGAAGGCAATGTTATGTGGACCGAAAGGTCCGGGCCGGAAGGCGTATGTGGGTAAGTCGTATACTGGGGAACTCACTAAGCATTTATGCTTACCAGTTGTGTTTATGTTTTTCAGGTACTAGTGATGACCGTGGGAAGGCGCCGGCGTGACACGTACACACTGCCATTGTTGAAGATCTTGGGGATTCGTTATTTATATTTTTGCAATAAACTTGGAATAAATCCTTTTGTCGAATAATGATGTTTTATTTTAAATGAAAATTTTATTTGAAAATTTGAGCTGTTACAATTGGTATCAGAGCCTTGGTTTGAGGGATTCGGGTGTACTTTCGGGTGCAACTGAACTCAGACCGGGGATTTGAGGAAAAACCTTTTTAAAATAATAAGGACACAACATTTCATAAATGGTAAGGCGGTAAAACAAGAATGGAGCAGTGTGTACGATCAGCCAGCGCCCGAACGGTAAAGATCCCCAGAATACCTTACAATGTTATGTTATGCACTGAATTATGAATTGTTATGCATGCTAGAAGACTAGGTATACATGATAGGACTAGAATTGCCTGTTTTGTGATGCCTTAGTCTAGGGAGATTGCTTATATGAGATATTTGGTAGCGTGCAAGTAGATAGTGCATACTAGAGGTAGAGTACTCATTATTCGGGATTTGGGGAGGAAGATTTGGGACGAATACTGATACGGTGTGGTCGGTAGTATTGGGCCCGTACTACCGAAGGCACCGGATCAGTGGAAGACCCAAGTAAGAATCCCTGGAAATCGGAGACTGAGTAGGGCGCGTATCGAGTACAATTGTACTTGGTAGGGTCTCTGATGATTTTATGTTGTATTTAAGAGACATCATGGTCATCACACGCAATGGGGCGAGTTCGAGCGGTGCAAGTGACGAAGAGATTCGTCAGATTATTCAAGAAGAGGTAGCTGCGGCGGTTCGGGCTGAGATCCCGGAGATGTTTGGGTCTATTAAGACCACCCTGATGGAGGAGTTTGAGGAGCGGTACGCCGCACTTACTGAAGCTGCAGTCGCTGCCGCTACCGCAGCTGTGGCTGCTGCTAGGCCGCAAGGGGGTGATTCGTTGTTATTCAGGGAATTCAGCAACACGAAACCCCCTGAGTTCGATGGGACGCAGGATCCGATTGCGGCTATGAGGTGGATCGCCGACATTGAGGGGTGCTTCTATACTTGCTCATGCCCGGAGCACTTGAGGGTACGGTTCGCCTTGAACCAACTCCGTCTGGGAGCGAAGGATTGGTGGAAGTTCGTGACGGCGAACTTCACTCAGGCGGAGATTTCAGCGGTAACATGGGAGAGGTTTACGGAGATGTTCAGGGACGAGTATGTTCCCCCGGTGGAGAGGGAGCGATTGATTCAGGAGTTCTTGACCCTTAAGCAGGGTACTGATTCCGTGGCGGTGATCACGCGGAAGTTTCATGAGAGGGCAATGTTCTGCCCTGAGCTGGTATCTACGGAGCAGTCGCGGATGAGCCGGTATTTGGGCGTTTTGAAGAGGGAGATCCGGGAGTTTGTGTCAAACTCCACCTATCGTACTTTCACTGAGCTTCAGGCGAACTCCAGGAAGCGCGAGATCGAGTTGGAGACTCAGGCGAGGGAGGAGGCTGAGTCTCGGCAGGTGGATCGGCGGCCGGCTCAGTCTCAGCCGGCAGTCAAGCGGACTAAGTTCGCTGATTCGAGGATGGGAGGTCCGAAGGGTCGCACTTGCACGAAGTGCGGCAAGAGTCACGAGGGGGTGTGTCGAGCTGGTGGTTGCTACAAGTGTGGCAAGGAGGGACATATTGCCAGGGATTGCCCTAAGGGGTTTATGGTTTGCTTTCACTGCAACCAGACAGGCCATCGGAAGGCCGAGTGTCCGCAGCTTCGTCAGGGAGCTACACCTACTACCAGGACTACTGAGACCCGACCGGCGAAGGTCGAGGCCCCGAGGGCTCGCGGAAGAGCCTTTCAGCTGACTGCGGAGGAGGTTCGCGCTGCACCCGATGTTGTGGCAGGTATGTTATCATTCACGTATTTACTTAAATGTCGAAATGTTATGCTTATGTTAATGTATGTGTAGGTACTTTTCTTGTGAACTCTATGCCTGCTCTAGTGTTATTTGATTCGGGTGCGAGTAGATCGTTTGTATCGTTAGCCTTTAGTCAGCATATCGGCACTGGTCGTGAGCCGTTAAGTCGACCTTTGAGTGTTTCTATTGCGGCCGAGAGGGTCGTTTGTGCTACGGAGGTTCTTCGGGGATGTGTGCTAGAGATCTTCGGGGTCGCGTTCCCGATTGACCTAGTTCCTATTGCGATGGGGGACGTCTGTGTCATCGTAGGCATGGACTGGTTGAGCCGATTCAGCGCTGTCATCGACTGCGAGCGTCAGCTGGTGACTATACGAGACCCTAGTGGGGGAGTTCTTACGGTATACGGCGAGGGTACCCGTTCGGGATCAGCTTTTTGTTCGGCCGCTAGGGCGAGGCAATGCATACAGCGGGGATGTAACGGTTTTGTGGCGTATGTGATGGATACGCGGGAGACTTCCGAGAGGCCGAAGACAGTGGAGGAGGTTCCAGTGGTGCGCGAGTTTCCAGATGTTTTTCCCGAGGATTTGCCGGGAGTACCTCCTGCGAGACAAGTAGAGTTTGGTATCGATCTAGTTCCAGGGGCTGCGCCTATTGCGAAGGTGCCTTATCGTCTTGCACCTCCAGAGATGCAAGAGTTGTCCTCGCAACTTCAGGAGTTGTTGGGAAAGGGATTTATTCGGCCGAGTAGCTCGCCGTGGGGAGCACCGATTCTGTTCGTCAAGAAGAAGGATGGTTCACACCAGATGTGTATCGATTACCGGGAACTGAACAAGGTGACGGTCAAGAACCGCTATCCGTTACCGAGGATCGATGATCTATTCGATCAGTTGCAAGGGGCATCTTGGTTTTCCAAGATTGATTTGAGATCAGGGTACCATCAGGTAAGAGTGCGGGATGAGGACGTCCAGAAGACAGCATTTAGGACGCGGTATGGGCATTACGAGTTCGTGGTGATGCCTTTTGGGCTCACCAATGCCCCGGCAGTGTTCATGGACCTCATGAACAGGGTATGCAGGCCGATGCTGGATCGGTCTGTGATTGTATTTATCGACGACATTCTGGTGTATTCGCGGTCTAGAGAGCAGCATGAGGGACATTTGAGGGAGGTCCTTGAGGTGCTGAGGTCGGAGAAGCTATATGCAAAATTCTCCAAATGTGACTTCTGGTTACGGGAGGTCCAATTTCTGGGGCACGTTGTAAATCAGGCAGGGATATTGGTTGATCCGGCCAAGGTGGAAGCAGTGATGAGTTGGGAGGCACCGAAGTCACCTTCTGAGATCAGGAGTTTCCTTGGGTTGGCGGGGTACTATCGGAGGTTCATTAGGGACTTCTCCAAGATCGCGGTGCCGCTCACCAGATTGACCCGGAAGGGTGTTACATTTTCATGGGGACCCGAGCAGCAGACTTCCTTCGAGACACTTCGTCAGAGACTGTGCGAAGCCCCAGTATTAGCTCTCCCGGAAGGGATGGAGGACTTTGTCGTATATTGCGACGCATCGATTTCGGGACTGGGTGCAGTGTTGATGCAGAGGGGCCATGTGATAGCCTATGCATCGAGGCAGCTGAAGCCTCACGAGGCGAGGTATCCCACGCATGACTTAGAGTTGGGGGCAGTAGTGTTCGCCCTCAAAATTTGGCGCCACTACCTGTACGGAGTTCGTTGTACCATATACACGGACCATAAGAGTTTGAAGTATTTGATGGATCAACCCAACCTAAATATGCGTCAGAGGAGATGGTTAGACGTGGTTAAGGATTATGACTGTGAGATCCTATACCACCCAGGCAAGGCTAATGTGGTAGCCGATGCATTGAGTCGTAGGGCGGAGAGCACTCCATTGCGGGACGTATGTTTGAGATTGACGGTGATGACTCCGGTATTAGATGCTATTCGTGGGGCACAGGCCGAGGTTGTGAAATCTGGGATGCAGAAACAGGAGCGGGTCGTCGGGTTGATTTCAGAGTTCGTTATGGATGGACGGAGACTTCTGACGTTTCAGGGTCGGATCTGGGTACCATTCGTGGGCGGTACGCGTGTTACTTTGATGGAGGAGGCACACAGATCGAAATTCTCGATCCACCCCGGTGCTACGAAAATGTATTTGGATTTGAGAAAGGAGTATTGGTGGCCTTGCATGAAGAGAGACGTCACCTGGTTCGTTGAGAGGTGTTTGACCTGCCGTAGGGTTAAGGCCGAGCACCAGAGACCGCACGGTAAGTTGCAACCCTTGGAGATTCCTGAGTGGAAGTGGGAACAGATCACGATGGATTTCATCACCAAATTGCCGAGAACTGCCAGGGAAGTCGATGCGATTTGGGTGATTGTGGATAGGCTAACAAAGAGTGCACACTTCCTTGCCATTAGCGAAAGTTCATCAGCAGAGAAGTTGGCAGAGTTATACGTGAGAGAGATAGTATCTCGGCATGGAGTGCCGACCTCGATTGTTTCGGACCGCGATGTACATTTCACTTCCAGGTTCTGGAAGAAATTCCATGAGGAGTTGGGTACTAAACTGCATTTTAGTACCGCATACCATCCCCAGAGCGAGCGGACGATTCAAACATTGGAAGACATGCTTAGAGCGTGTGTGTTAGACTTCGGGGGTAGCTGGGATGCGCATCTGCCGTTGGCTGAGTTTTCCTACAACAACAGCCATCATTCGAGCATTGGTATGCCACCTTTTGAGTTGTTGTATGGTAGGAGGCGTCGGACTCCCATTTGCTGGGGAGAAGTGGGACAGAGAGTGATGGGTAGTACAGAGATCGTACTTCAGACGACCGAACAGATTCAACAGGTGAGGCAGAGGTTATTGACCGCCCAGAGCCGACAGAAGAGTTATGCGGACAGACGCCGGTCCGAGCTCGAATTCCAGGTTGGCGACTTCGTTCTCCTAAAGGTTTCTCCTTGGAAAGGAGTGATTCGGTTCAGAAAGAGGGGCAAATTGGGGCCCCGGTTCATAGGTCCATTTCGGGTAATTGCAAGGGTAGGTCGGGTAGCTTATCGGTTGGAGTTGCCAGCGGAGCTGAGTCAGATTCACAATACCTTTCACGTATCACAGTTGAGGAAGTGTATAGCCAATGAAGCGGCAGTGGTTCCGTTAGAGGATATTCAGGTGGATGCAAGCCTGAATTACGCCGAGAGACCAGTAGCTATCAGGGATCGGAAGATCAAGGTTTTGCGGAACAAGGAGATACCTTTGGTGTTGGTTCAGTGGCAACATCGGAAGGGATCGGAGATGACTTGGGAGTCGGAGAGTGAAATGCGAGAGCAACATCCGGAGTTATTCACAGAGTGAGACTTCGAGGGCAAAGTCTAGTTCTAGTGGGGGAGAGTTGTAACAGCCCGGAATTTCAGGTATTTCTTTAAATTATTTTTGGGGCATATTTAGGAGGGGACTCGGCGAGTTGGTGCCTGACTCGCCGAGTAGGACCACGGTCTTGGACACAGATTCGCGACTGGACTCGACGAGTCCATTAGGGACTCGGCGAGTCGACGCTGTTCAGCTGAAACCCTAGCCGTTTTGATTCTGGATCGTATATAATGCCTTTAGGGCCGTCATGTCTCGTCTTTTGGCCGATTGAAGATAACCAAAAAGTCTGTGGGCATCTGGAACAAGGGTGAAGGCTAGTGGAAGCTTGAAGAGGTTGTTAGGCAAGGAGAGGCAAGGTGGTGATCAAAGGAGGTTCAAGGGGTCGAGCTCTGAAGGTTGGGGACACAGGGAACACGTTTTCCAGGTAATCCTCGGATCATTTTCTGTAGTTTTGGCGTTGTATGCGAATCTAGGGTTTAGGAAACCCATTTAAGGATTTGATAGATTATGGTGTTGTTACAAGTGTTTAAACCCCTGTAATAGTATATGTGAAGGTCCAGGAAGTCCCATATCTATATATTGTGGAATCATGCGAGTTACAGGAGGCAGTTGAATTGACTGCATGGCGAGGACTCGCCGAGTCAAATGATCAGACTCGGCGAGTATCTTGAAGATTCACTAGGACTCGCCGAGTTGTTCTTCAGACTCGGCGAGTAGCTTGAAGATCTACTGGAACTCGTCGAGTCGTTCTTTAGACTCGGCGAGTGGAGTCGGGGTGTCTAGACTCGCCGAGTTGCCTTTGCACTCGACGAGTCCGGTCAAGTTGACCGTTGACCTGTATGTAATTTAGTAGGGTCAGTTGTCTTGTTTGATAAGATCATTAATAAAGGTATGTGGTATTATAGGGAGCCTGCAGATTAGCGGATCGAGTGCGAGTGGCTCGAAGGGTTTATAGCTTGCATACTACGAGGTGAGTCTTCTCACTATACTTCACCCGGAAGGGTTTGACTGCGTGACCGGAAGGTCGTATGTGTTATATTTATGCTATGTCTAGAGAGGTAGATGCTTTATATGTGATGTATGCTTATACGGGCCGGAAGGCGAGACTTTAGGTGATAGAAAGAACGGTATGATGTATGACTTATGTGTTATGTGTGATATGTTTTATGTGTTATGTTTTATACTAATATGGGCCGGAAGGCAAAATACTATGGGCCGGAAGGCGATATGTTATGGGCCGGAAGGCGATTATGTCACGGGCCGGAAGGCAATGTTATGTGGACCGAAAGGTCCGGGCCGGAAGGCGTATGTGGGTAAGTCGTATACTGGGGAACTCACTAAGCATTTATGCTTACCAGTTGTGTTTATGTTTTTCAGGTACTAGTGATGACCGTGGGAAGGCGCCGGCGTGACACGTACACACTGCCATTGTTGAAGATCTTGGGGATTCGTTATTTATATTTTTGCAATAAACTTGGAATAAATCCTTTTGTCGAATAATGATGTTTTATTTTAAATGAAAATTTTATTTGAAAATTTGAGCTGTTACACCACCGTTCTGAATCCATTCAGAAGCACTCCAGGCCATGCAATTGATCCAAAACATAGATCTAGCCTCCTACAACCCATCCATCACATAAAGTGGCAAACTTTACGTGAATCCAAAGAGATCTAAGCCGTTTGCACATTGGGGCTAGGGTTTGGGACATGTAAGCTTCACTAAACACTCCAACACAGGGACTTTCATGCTCTCTGATTCTTCTCCCTTCCAGATCTGAGGTAGCAACCTCAGATCTAACCTCTAGACTTCCCATTTCATCCATAGACAATTTCTCACAAACCCCAAAATGAAGAAACAACATAACAACAGGTCAATAACGAGATATTACCTCTAAGTGATGCCCCAACTGCAATGAAATTCGAATCCAAGCAAATCCCCTTGCTCCAAGCCTTCAATCTTCCCAAAATTCCTTCAACCATTACTTCTCCAAGCTCCAATCCACTCAACAATGGTGCTTCTCCGTGATTTAGGGTTTTCTGGGGCTCAAGGGGTGATAAAGAGGCTGGGAGGAAAACATAGTGATCTTTATATAAGGCTCAACCCCGAGAATTAGGGTTTTCTCCACTCAGCGCCTACTAGCCGAGTCCATTACACTGACTCGCCGAGTCGGCCACTTAACACGCGACCAGGTCGCGACTCTACTCGCCGAGTCCGCACATGGACTCGCCGAGTCACTCTTTCCCAATTTACTCTTTTAGCCCTTCAACTCTACTCTTGATATTTCGGGATGTTACAATTCTCCCCCACTTAAATTAGGCTTCGCCCTCGAAGCCTACAACAACTCAACTCCAGAAATACTCCCACAACGTGCCACCTGGCCTTAATCGGACCCGCTCTTACAAGGCATACCCATCGAAACTCGAACACACTTTCCCTTTCCTTACGGTGTCCTGACCACTGTCTCGAACCGGGCACCGGATGTACCCTCAGATAACCACACTCAACGATCCGAGAATTACCCATGAAGCATCACTGATCCAAATCTCAACAATCACTTGACCCATAAAGGTTAGAAGCCATGAACCATCGGATCCCCGATCCAAATCCCATCCTATCCAATCCGTGACGACAGAAAGGCCCACTCTTCAATCCCAGAGCAAATCTCATGAGTCCTCTTCTTGCACTCAAGCACCCAAGCCGCACCAACCTTCGCACTCTCGGGTTAGGAGAACCCGTCGCACTGATGACATCTCTAACGTCCCCAGGAGACACCACCACTACGCACACGACCCTTGATCAGAATCAAGCTGGGAGTCCCAGACTTCATCCCTACATCCATCCTGAGACTCTTGGCTCTACACCCGCGGAATCCCTTCCGCATCCTCAGCAGACATCCCATCATGATGTCATTCCATACCACTGTCACAGACACAATGTTCGACCATCAGACTCCAAATCATCCATTCTCACTACAACTTCCACTTCCGCGAATCGGCACTTTCCTCAGCAAATGAGGGTCCGACACTTCCTCCCACACAACAGCACAAAGGGTGGCATACCAATGCACTAATGATGGCTATTGAAATAGGATAACTCAACCAAGGATAAATACGTGCCGCAACACCCTCCGAAATCTAATACACATGCCCGAAGCATGTCTTTGAGCGTCTGAATCGTTCACTCCCTCTGAGGTGTCCTCCGACATCATCAGGATAAGCTCTAGCTCATCACATATCCCTCTTCGAGACTGGGCACCAGGTCAGCTTTTGACTCCACAGCTGAGCCTCCAAAGGTCACCCAAATCATGATCCAAATATCCCACTAACTTCCTCCCCGTGACCACTATCCCGGCCTCGTGACACGCAAGTCACGAAATTCTCTTTTCCTTATGCAAGAAAGTACAATCCAACCGAGGATCGTCTCCACTCTGATCTCTGGTTTCTGCTGCGCATATCCCTTGCCATCTCACCACATTCCCCGACAGAGACGGGGACCCCAGTCTCACCCTCGGTCCAACATCCAGGCTCCAAAAACTCAATACTAGGGCTACTCAAGCCCAAAACTCTTCCACATCATACACTGATCGGAGAACATTCCATCATCACACTCTCTTGCCATCTAGTGAGCACTACGGCTCCCCGCGGTATCACAACACCCTCTGACTAGTGAGTACTACGGCTCCCCGCAGTATCACAACACCCTCTGACTAGTGAGTACTACGGCTCCCCGCAGTATCACAACACCCTCTGACTAGTGAGTACTACGGCTCCCCGCAGTATCACAACACCCTCTGACTAGTGAGTACTACGGCTCCCCGCAGTATCACAACAACCTCTGACTCCACTAGCTCGTGCTCCACAGACTATCATAGGCGGCTACCCATACTCGTCTCGAATATTCATCACAGACTCTGGAGGCAATCGTCATAACAGATGCCCACCCTTGCGAAGATCCACTCTCCCAAGTAATCTCCCTGGATGCCCATACTCGAAGGGCTATCACTAGTTCCATAGATACCTGATATACCACAAGTCGTCTCAACTCAAGATTCACGAATAACTTCGAAATAAAGATATCAATACCCGGATACCTCGGAACACCCCCACCGAACATCACAAGATCCTGCCACAACCACAGATCTCCTGCCCCAAGCACCATATAGATGCAATAATACATTCCCTCTGAACCCCATAACTAGATCTTCATTTTTCCCAAGTTGCAACTTCGGTGTATTCAATTTCTCAATTGCAATACGAAGAAACGCTAACGCTACGAAATACGCTGATAATTCTCCGAAACCCTTTTTCCCGCCGCTCAAAATCCAAACAAGGATACGCATACCGACCCGGGAGTTGGCTGCCCAATCATTCTTTATCTACTTGCCCCAACACCGACCAATACCAGATTCCTAACTAATAAACACCTGTCGTGGAGACATTCATCCTTTTCAAACAAGTACTTCCCGTATTAACTCACTCTGACCCCTTTCCTCGATCACCGACATCTCTGGTCTCATGATTTCTTACCGCATATCTATATACTCCACTTATACCTGCTCTTGACAAATCTCTGCTTTCTTACATACGGCACCCGGTTCTCCCCCACTTAGGGTTCGGACCATTACCAAATAGCACGCAACTAACCCATAACTATATTCTCCAGCAAAATCGCACCTGCCCCCGGAAAGTGCTACACAACGCCCGATAATCCCCCCTTAAGGAAATGAATCGACCTCATATACTCTGAACCTCTGGTGAACTCCTCAAGAACTTCTCGTCACGTCTGCCTCTAGCCGTTCCAAATCTCGTACCAATTTAGTACCAAACAACTCAACTGCTCGATAACATCCCTGGCTCATAGACTGAACCATAAAACCATCATACCCCTCACCTCAACTCATTAACCAACGCTCCAACACCGGGATCATCCCAAGAACAGGAACCCACTCCCAAATTCAACACCCCATGGATAGAAAACTCTCGGCACCGCTGAACTCGACTGAACTCCCCGCTGATACCACTACCGTACACCCGACTAAACTCAATTAGGTATAGCGTGGCCCTCGACTATCTTAGTCCCAACTGACTATCTATTCATGATAGATCACTGCCTCGCGGCACACATGCTACCTGATACTCTGGTGGGAAATCATCGTCAATGACGACCTGCGGGGTTTACCCCTAAACCCAAAACTAAAACATCATGCTCCTTATTTTTTTTTTTCACACGTACATAATCAGTACCTCCCCGATCATAGGAGGTGACATCTCCTTTATCGACTGATTGCCCAAATCAGATCGAAATTCTCCCTTCTCACTGACTCCTTACTAAAATACTCTGAGGGGCTCTTGATCTCCCTCTCAAGGGACGCCTCATCGAACTTACTCATAACCGAATAACCAGAGAACCGCAAACATCCTTCACTACGACCCATGGTACTCATTCCATGACATCTCTTCTCAATATGCCCCGGTGTATGGTACCCTAACCATAACATCACTCCCCAATCCGCTCCGATGTATGGTACCCGGACCATAACATCACTCCTCAATCTGCTCCGATGTATGGTACTCGAACCATAACATCACTCCTCAATCTGCTCTGATGTATGGTACCCGAACCATAACATCACTCCTCAATCTACTCTGATGTATGGTACTCGAACCATAACATCACTTCCTCAATCTGCTCTGATGTATGGTACCCGAACCATAACATCACTCCTCAATCTGCTCTGATGTATGGTACTCGAACCATAACATCACTTCCTCAATATGCTCTGATGTATGGTACCCGAACCATAACATCACTCCTCAATCCGCTCCTTAGAACCTTCAGAATACTCCCTGTATCAAGTATGGGTCCTCTGCTTTCAGTAGTACGGGCCCATACTACCTGCCACATCTACCCATACTTTCCACACGGACCATCCCAGAGCTTCTAAGTAGCTGCTCGACCTGCCCTTTCACTAATCCCATCGCGCATGCTCGCTCCCCAGCGAAATTCTCTACTCTGCAAGCGCACTCATCTGGCTAGGGTTACTCCCTAGGCTCTTCCATTGTCCTCCCCTTCTTTGCTATCAGCTGCTGAAGAGCTCCTAATGATGCCAGCCATCTACCTCCTGAATATCGTCATATTCACTTGGTAGCTGACTCCCATCATCGAGAGTTCCACAACACAAAGCAAGCAGCATTCGAGCATCGAAGAATACATAGGACTCCCTCTCTGTGATAACTCCACCTTCTCGGCTCATCCTCGAAAGTACCACCAAACTCTGTAACTCTACCCCTCATGGGTTCTAACTGGATACTCTCACTCATCACATACTCAAAAGCATAACACATATAACAACGAGTCCAAGGCTAAGGCATCACAAATCAGGCCACTCTAGTCCTAACATATGAAATACCTAGCCTGTCTCTAGCATGCAATAATATCTCATAAAGTGCATCATAAATATCTCATAACACAAAATAAGGGTATCTTGGGAAATCACCGTTCGGGCTCTGGCTGATTGTACACACTGCTCTTTCTTGCTTCCTCTTTGAACCCTTATTCGTTTTTAGAAAATTATTTCCTTAAAACTTTTCTTACTTCCTCAGTTTAAGTCCAGATTTACCCGAAGGCGCATCCGAATCCCTCAAACCAAGGCTCTGATACCAACTTGTAACACCGTAAATTTCAAGACAAAATTTTCATTTAAAATAATCATTTTACTTTTAGAAACACTTGTTTAAAATCTTATTCATAATCGATTTACAAAACATAACTCCATTTTCACTTGCATAGAAACCAGGATCCTCCAAAATATGACTCTTTCTCTGGTGTGTACAATCAAGCCGGTGCCGTCCCGTGATACTGAAAGAAACCTGAAAAACATCAAACAAAACACTGTAAGCACGAAGCTTAGTGAGTTCCCCAAAATACCACACATAACACATATTAGCCACTCGAAGCTATAACTCTGTGGGTCCGTGCACCCAAACTCTGTGAACCCTCAGGTTCTAACTCTGGGAACCTTCCGGTTCCAACTCCATAAACATGCACAGCATAAATCACATAGAAATAATGCAGTACAACACATCACGTACATATAGCATACAAATACTCTAATCACATAACTCTGGTTACCTACTCAAGGTAAAGTATAGTGAGAAGACTCACCTGGCAAGCAGGAAGCAGATATCCCCACACTTGAATCTCGAACTCGCCACCGCCTAACAAGTAAGGCAAATACTCTCATGAATATAACTCTCGAGACTAGAATAAATCCTCTCATAACACCCTCTTATGGTTAAAAGACTATTTTACCTCTCTCTTGGCCCAAAGGCCACATCGCTGACCAAACCCTAAAAGTCAACGGCCAACCCTTGGTCGAAATCAAAGTCCTCAGTCTAAGTCAACCCCTGACTGACCCTACTCGCCGAGTCAACCCTGTGACTCGTCGAGTTCCCATAATCAGAACTTTTTTCAATCTGCGACCTAACTCGCCGAGTCACCCCGAGACTCGCCGAGTCCAACAACTCTGAGTCCACTCGCACTCGACTCACCGAGTCATCCCTCGACTCACCGATTCTCGGCTCAACCAGAGAATATTTGGGACTCTTCGACAAGACTCGTCGAGTCCAAGGCTATCTTCAACCTACTCGCCGAGTTGTTCTTCCAACTCGTCGAGTTCCAGGCCATCTTCAAGCAACTCGTCGAGTCGACCCATGTGACTCGACGAGTACCACCGTTCTGAATCCATTCGGAAGCACTCCAGGCCATGCAATTGATCCAAAACATAGATCTAGCCTCCTACAACCCATCCATCACGTAAAGTGGCAAACTTTACGTGAATCCAAAGAGATCTAAGCCGTTTGCACATTGGGGCTAGGGTTTGGGACATGTAAGCTTCACTAAACACTCCAACACAGGGACTTTCATGCTCTCTGATTCTTCTCCCTTCCAGATCTGAGGTAGCAACCTCAGATCTAACCTCTAGACTTCCCATTTCATCCATAGACAATTTCTCACAAACCCCAAAATGAAGAAACAACATAACAACAGGTCAATAACGAGATATTACCTCTAAGTGATGCCCCAACTGCAATGAAATTCGAATCCAAGCAAATCCCCTTGCTCCAAGCCTTCAATCTTCCCAAAATTCCTTCAACCATTACTTCTCCAAGCTCCAATCCACTCAACAATGGTGCTTCTCCGTGATTTAGGGTTTTCTGGGGCTCAAGGGGTGATAAAGAGGCTGGGAGGAAAACATAGTGATCTTTATATAAGGCTCAACCCCGAGAATTAGGGTTTTCTCCACTCAGCGCCTACTCGCCGAGTCCATTACACTGACTCACCGAGTCGGCCACTTAACACGCGACCAGGTCGCGACTCTACTCGCCGAGTCCGCACATGGACTCGCCGAGTCACTCTTTCCCAATTTACTCTTTTAACCCTTCAACTCTACTCTTGATATTTCGGGATGTTACAAGAAAACTAACGGCCGTCAATCCAAGGGATTAACCTTGCTAATATAGTTTCACATAAGGACCAATGTTGTAACAATGTAGATAGTTGGACCAAAAGTGTTGTGAACCCTAAACGTTAGAAACCAAACATGTAATTTACTCTTGTAATTAAGAAAATCATCTTTCTGGTTGTTTAGTTTATGTTATATATTATTGAATTTTATAGCATTTGTGATAAAATCTAAAAGAAAAAAGATTTATTCTTGAGTGTATGTTCTTGAATAAGCCTGGAAATGCTCTTACAATAGTTCAAACAGGGAGTTGGTCACTAGACAAACGCAACAACATTAATAATAGCATACAACTTATTTTATTGAAATTCATGTTCAACCACATTTATCCATACAAAGACACAAAGCCAAAAGATAACATTGTCACAAATCCTAAATCCCCGTACATAATACCACTGACAAACACACATACATACATACATACATACTTTAAATTCGCAAATATCCAAATAAACACAACAGAAGTGGAAAGGATCTTAAGTTCTAAGAACTATAAGAACCCTCACCTGATGATGAGCTACTTTCATGTTGAACTCGCTTCATCTCCTCATATGCCCATTCAAGACCAGGACAGTAATGAAGAGGCGGATTAAATCGGGTATCCTCAATGTTATCAGGTAAGAATGCTCCATTTTCAATTAAAAATCTGATAGCTCTTCTGTTCTTCTCTTTTGCAGCAGTGTGAAGTGGAGTCCCTAATGAATGTGTTCAAGAAAATAACAAGAAAAGATATTAATGTTATTTTTGGACAGGACAAAAAGTTGCAATTTTTTACCCATTGACTTGAGTCTTAAATCACAGACCAATGACAAAAGTGGGACTAAAGTTGTGTTGAGAATAAGAAGATTGATACTTACAGCCACAAGCACCTTTGGTTCGAGCATCAATATTGGCACCACGATCAAGCAATTCATCCATGACCTTTATGTGACCACCCTTGGCAGCTAGATGGAGAGGGGTGAGCCCATGAGATTTTGGGCCAAGTGCAGCAACATTTGCATCCATTCCTTCATCAAGGAGCCTTTTTACCTGCAACAAGAAATCCCAAAACTTGAAATAATCACCTACAGACACATGAGTGTTCATTCAAACTAACAGAATAAGCAACTTAATTGTGCTCTCATACTTTCTTCTTAACAGTCTGTTTTCTATTTTAGCATTTGTTGATGTAACAGACAATACCGGACTTGAAACTAGATATTGGAGACAGTATTAATGGCTGCTATTAGTTTAAACAGAAAAACCATGAAGAAGAAGAAGAAAAAGAAAAACTTTTACAGTTTATATCTGTATTCACCTCCTTAAGGTCTCCTTTTCGAGCACCGACGTGAAGATTTGTCCAGCCTCTGTCGTCCCTATCATCACCCCCAGGGCTATTGGAGCGCAAGCTGTTGGAACGTTTGATGTGCCTCCGAATCCGACTACTATTCGAACGCAATAAATGATCTTGGATCATTGTTCCTTCTTTCAATTATCTTTCGAATATACCAGAATTTGAAGAACTTCGTTGCAGCCAAATAAACTAAATTTAATAGTTTCTTGAAACAGGAAACCCTAGCAGTGTCTAGAAACTGAAAAGACACGAATCTCAGATAATCGTCTTTTTTACATGATTTGAAGTAACTAAACCAGCGAAAAGAGAGAGTTAGCGAGAGAAGTGATTAGCCATGTTGTATGGAGCGAAAGGATTCAACCCAGGGCCAAACAAACGGAGATTTCTAAGCTTAATCACGAGCAATGAAAGCGATGATGATGATCGAGTGAGAGAGGTATTAAACATAACTGTTAAATCGCCCAAAGAAAACCCGATTGATGATGAAACGAGAAGTCGTGTATATTAAGCGAGCACAAACCGTGGATAAGGAAAAATCAAGAGAAACACAGCAGGTTTTCGGAAATGTTTGGTGGTTTCATGGATGAATAAAGTATGAAGTTGGATGAGATGGAATCGAAGATGAACACAAACCCTAGATTTTGCAGAGATTGGATGACTTGCAAGAGAGAGAGAGAGAGAGAGAGAGAGAGAGAGAGAGAGGCGTTTGTTTTGCTTGGAATTTGGAAATATACAGTGGTGTAAAGTGTAAACTGTAAAGGTCTTCAACTTGTACTTGACTACTTGAGGAATATGGGAAGCTATAGTTCATCAGACCGGTTTGAAACCGGTTCTTGGGCCTAACGTTGAAGTCATCTTGAACTTGTTAAGAACCGGTCCAATCTTAACCACCCTGGGCCGGGTTCTCCTCATTTTCTTATTATTATATTTTTTTAAACGTAAACAAACACTTTTAGAAAATTAAATCCTCAGTCTAATAATTGTTTGTTTTATTTGATTATGAAATACCGTATATAAAGAAAACCACTTTGTAAAACAGGTAATTTGTCGATAAATGTAAAAAGGTATCATTTTGTGAATAATCCAAAAAATATTGCATCTCTAGAAATTATTTCAATGTACAAAAGTCGTTTAAATTTCCCAAAACCATGATCACCAAATAACCCTGATTTCATTTTATTTTATTTTTTTATCTGGGGGGTTTGCAAACGATCACGTTCATTGCCTGGCTCCAATTTTTCTACTTTCAGGTAATTTCCTGGCTCCAATTTTTCTACTTTCAGGTAATTTCCTTGGATTCTTCTTAACCTTTATGCAAGGATTTCATTGCTTCATTAGATTCAGTTTCGTGATTTATGTGAAGTGAACAATAAATTTACAATAACAAATGATAGAATTGTCAATGTGTATCCAATTCCAATGAATGTATCAATAGTTAACGACAATTCATGTATCTAATTGAGGGAATTTGAATTGCTTTCGGAATGAAACTATCTAATTATTGCGTTTTCTGTTTTCTTTTGAGAACTTTGTTTATGAGGTTGGTTGTTAATCAATAGTTCTTATATGAACAAAGTTGATACATTAATTTGGCCTTTAATGGAATCTTCAGCGTTTTATTCTTTTGTTTTGCAACAGTTCCACTGTTTCTATTCTGATTGCAACTCTTGGGGATGACAATTGGATGCGTTAAGGTGATCCTTAATCCTTATATTCTTCTAAGCAAATGTGTTTGATGATCGATTCTCCAGAAATGTAATTTATCAAACACCTTGTAGCCAAAAGTTTGGTTCAATGGGTTGGGGAAGCATCTACATCAGACGCATGAAAGTTTTCTCATTGGCACTTCTAATCTACTTAGACTATAAGGTACACTAACTATATCGTTTCTTCTTCACATAGATGTATATACATCAATGGTAAACCTTTTTCACTGGAATTATATATGTATTGAAGGCATTAAAGCACAGGGAGAAATGGATAAACAGCTCTGAAAGAGCAGGTTTATGGGAGAAAGCTCATGAGCGAAATGCTAAACGTATTGTTAACTTGATTATAGAGCTGGAAGGTTTGTGGGTAAAAATGGGGCAATATTTCTCCGTGCGTGCGGACGGGCTTCCTGGTGCATACCCACGCCATCTGAAGCAGTTACAGGACTCACTTCCTTCTCGCTGCTTAAAAGAGGTATGCCCAAAGTATATTTATCGAACACACATTAAATATTGTCTCTTTACATGTTAAATACCTCAGTCTTTTTGTGTGTGATTTATTCTCATTTATTCAAGGCACTTCTTTCATTATCAAAATAATTACATTATGTAAAAACCTCATTATTCAGGTTCAGAAAACTATAAAGAAGGAGATGGGGAAATCAATAGATGATATATTTACAACTTTTGTTGAGAAACCCCTTGCAACAGCATCAGTAAGCTCCTTCAAAAACATTTCATTACCTTTATTACCCTTCTCCTGACTACATTATCATCCTAAGAATGATAACCTGATGTTTCATAAATAATTAATTTATATACAGATAGCACAGGTTCATCGCGCAACACTACGTGATGGGAAAGAGGTGGTTGTTAAAGTTCAACATGAAGGCATCAAGACAATAATCTTGGAGGTTGGTTATTCATTCTCTAGCCATGGGCATTTTAGTCTTTTACATAAAAGTACCAAACTTTGAACTTTCTATCACCTATAATTTTTTTTAACAGGATTTGAAAAATGCAAAGTCAGTAGTAGAGTGGATAGTTTGGGCAGAACCAAAGTTTAATTTCAACCCTGTTATAGATGAATGGTGTAAAGAAGCACCCAAGGAACTAGACTTCAACAGGGAAGCTGGTGTGATAATTTATAAAATCAAATATTTACTTATGTTCATAACTTCATACGTGTTTATGTTTTCTTGATGATTGATTTGTTATGTTTCTAGAAAATACTAGAAAAGTCTCCAGTAATCTTTGCTGTAAAAAAGATTGTTTGGACAAAAGACCTGAGCACCGTGTTAAAGTGCTGATGCCTGAAGTTATTCATGTATACTCTTTATTAATATTTCTTGCATTTACCTCATTCTTGTATACCTTTCCCTCGGTTGTTGTTCTTATATAACTTTTGGTGTACTTACTCACAGTCAACTGAGCGAGTCCTCATTCTAGAGTACATGGACGGCGTTCGCCTGAACGATTCCCCTTCACTAGATAAACTTGGTGTTGACAAGAAAAACATTGTTGAAGAAATTACACGTGCGTATGCACATCAAATCTTTATTGATGGATTCTTCAATGCTGATCCGCATCCCGGT
Organism: Lactuca saligna; assembly: GCF_052625555.1. Classification (NCBI taxonomy): domain Eukaryota; kingdom Viridiplantae; phylum Streptophyta; class Magnoliopsida; order Asterales; family Asteraceae; genus Lactuca; species Lactuca saligna. The sequence continues at coordinate 16,321,435 of NC_136422.1, read as the reverse complement.
AATTTCTTCATCTTTGATATTTTATTAAACATTTTGTTTTTTTCGCATCCAGCATGCAATTTTGGTGGGTTTTTTTTACAGGTAATTTTCTTGTAACCAAGTCAAGTCCACATCATCCGATTTTACTCGATTTTGGATTTACAAAATTGCTTTCTAGCTCCATGAAACATGCTGTAGCAAAAATGTTTCTAGCATCAGCTGAGGTTTGTACATTCCTTTCTTAAATAGGGAGTTGTGATCTTAATGGTTAAGCACTTAATTTGGAAAACTATATATGCTTCTTTCTTTGACTTAATCCAGACAAAATAATTTAATAGGTTAAACTGAAAATATGTGGGTTTAACGTTTAATGTATTTACACACCAACCCTTTACTTATTTTCCCTTCGTTTTCCTCCCACTTGAACATTGTAAAAATCAATGAGTATTGTGAAAACTATTTGTTAGAATGTAAGGCTAAAATGGTCATTTAGTCTCATTCTGACAGTTTATTTATTCTAAAAAATAAACAGATCTTATATCGTTATACATTCAACCACTTTACCCGTATAAAGTATGGGTATTAAGTATTAACAAATACTTGTTTATGTCGGGTTCATTTTCATCTTTGATGATAAATGATTCACATGGTAATTTTAAGGCTTTAGCTATTTTCCATGTCTGTGTATTTTATCCTTTTTGGAGAAACTAATGAAGCTATCTCCAGTTTGATACTTTTACAGGTGAAATTATATTGTTCTTGCGGGTGCTTAATTTGCTTGCAGGTGTCTCACAAATCCTTCAATACTTTACCTTATTATGATACAATAATTAAAAATTGCATTATTTTACATAGCTTTACTTTTCAGGGCTTTCTGCCGCATTGAATGTTAGTGTTAGCTACTATAGAATCATTAGACCCTTTGCTGAATCTGCTCTTGACTGGTTTGTTTTTTACTTTTTTTTTTTAACTATAAGTAATAAATTCAGTTTCTTTTGTCTCATTCTCTTATTGGGCAACTTGTTTTCAGTGACCCAAATGAGAAAAAGGTAGATAAAGCGGAATGGATATGTGACACCCCTGTTAATTCTCAAGTAGAAAAGAAACTTAGGGCTTTATTAGTTAAACTCGGGAACGCGGATAAAATACTTGGAATTCAGGTATATATGTTTGTCTCTTTGTTATATATGTATGTATGTATGTATGCATGCATTGAATATTAATATTTGACTGATACTCTGATTGTTAGTTATTTTCTGTTAGGTTTGTGCCTACAAAGATGGGGAAGTGATAATTGATACAGCTGCTGGGGTACTTGGAAATTATGATCCTTCTCCTGTTCATCCCGATACATTATTCCCTGTTTTCTCTGTAACAAAGGGAGTTACAGCTGGAATGTTACACTGGCTTGTAGATAAAGGGTATATTGTGTTATTTCTTGATTATGTTGATCATGGATTTCTATTTCTTTTTTTGGTATTTCTAATTCTATTATTACATGGAAGCAGTAAAGTGGGACTTGAGGATAATGTTGCAGAGATCTGGCCAGATTTCAGTTCAAACAGAAAAGAATCAATAAAGGTTCATCATGTCCTGAATCATACATCTGGAATGCAAAATGCTCTGGCCAGCCTTGTGCAAGATAATCCAATGGTGTTATGCAATTGGGATGAATGCTTGAAACGCATTGCCATGGCAGAAGCAGAATCAGAACCTGGTCAAGATCAGCAATATCATTACCTATCTTATGGTTGGCTTTGTGGTGGCATCATTGAGGTTGTATCACATATATTCATTCGATTCACCTTCTTCTTCTTCTTCATTGTCTTCATCTTCAGTGATTCAATTCTCTCCCTTGAATCTACAGCATGCATCTAATAAAAAGTTTCAAGATATCCTTCAAGAAGCTTTCATTAATCCGCTCAACATTCAAGGCGAACTTTACATCGGAATCCCTCCAGGCATGAATTCAATCCATTTCCCCACTTTTCTGTAAACCCTAGTTCATATCCTTTCTTATAATGATGGTAAATAATCAGGTGTGGAATCGCGACTTGCGACACTAACCCTAGATACAAACGATCTGAATAGATTTGCAGAAATCGATAGCCCTACCTCGATCTCAAGCCCGACCTCTCTCTCTAGTTCCAGTTCTTCCTCCATATTCCAGCTCGATGTTCTCTCCGGTTTAGTTCCGTTATTCAATACGCTCAATGTCCGCCGTGCGATATTACCTGCCGCCAACGGCCACTGCTCAGCTCGTGCACTCGCCCGCTACTACGCCGCCCTTGTCGATGGCGGTGTTGTCCCACCGCCTCATTCCTCCTCATCGCAACCACCATTAGGAATCCACCCTCAGCTTCCCGGATCTATTTCCATAGCAATCACCGATAAAAAGAAAGGTAGAAAAAAGAAAAAGTCAAAGAAGGAACCAAAGTGTTCCGGTTCCAGTTGTACGATAAATCCTGAAAACCCTAGTTGCAGCGACGATCTTGACGGAGTTCACAAAATTTTCAGCAACCAAAAAGCGAAAATTCATGATTCAATCTTGGGGATTGGAGAGTATGAGAAATTGGTTTTTCCAGATGGTAAATTTGGGCTTGGATTCAAGAGGGAATACACGAGAGATGGGATTCTGATCGGATTTGGGCATGCGGGGTTGGGTGGATCGACGGCGTATTGCGATATAAGCAACAGGTTTGCTATTTCTGTGACTCTAAACAAGTTGTCGTTTGGGTCTGTGACTAAAGACATAATTCAATTGGTGTGCTCGGAGTTGAACATTCCGGTACCGGAGGAATATGCAGAGTGTAGCTTCACGTCCATCAATTGAAGGATAAAATAGGTACTTCACTTCATGTCCATATAACTTGGGCATCGATGGATCCAAAATTTAAAATTTTAGGGGTTCCAATAAAGAGATGACTAGAAGAAGTGTGCGATGTAGTTTTGAAAGAGTTTTGTTTAGTGTGATCACCAAAGGCGAGCCATTCTATCAAATCTAGCAGTATCGGGAACCACAGTAGGCTATATAAGAATTGTTGGTAGTTTGTCTATTTAATTTGTGTGTCGTAGTAAAAGGATGCTTGCTTGGTGGTGCTAAATATGCCCTTGTAGCATGTGGGACTGTGGGGTACAAATTAAATTATTTTCTGAATTTTAACTAATAACAATGTGATAGGACTACATCAATTAAAGTTATATTATCTAAGGCTACGTTTGATGTTAAAAAGTCTCGTGGCGGAATTAATTAGTTGGTAGGGGTAGGACATGCTACCCCTCATTATTTTCCGATATATGTTAAAACTCTGGATTAATATCATAGTTTTATATTCATACAGTGCACTGCTAAATTAAATGGTTCTCCTATCTTAAACTAGATGGGTTTCCCACACGTTGCGTGGGTTAGAAGGGCACGTTATTTTTAATTTGTTGTCATAGTAATTAAGTAAAGTACGTTGGTATTTCATTTATTATACTTAATTGCTTGCAGATATGGTGAAATCAACGACTAAAGATAGAGATCGGAGAAAAAAATCAAATTTGTGTTGTACTTCATGTTAGAAGTCTACAAATGGTACAGGCCTATGCACCAAAAGTAGAGTAAAAAACAAAATTATAAGCCCTAATTATTATAGCCTTCAACGCGATGAATTAAGATATTATTATCGTCCGAACCCAATAAACGGACTTCAAAATTTTGCCATGAACCTCTCCATACAACCACTTTCTGCCATCGAGGGATTGCACCAACTTCATTTTTCTGTTGAACAACCTGGTTAGGGATCAAATACATCCACTGAAATAATCAAAATCCCGAAAAATTTATTTGTTAAAAAATTAGAGAAAATATTACAAAAAATAGAGAATTAATAAGAAAACTATCTGAATCAGCCCCTGGTCCAGATAACTTCAATGGTCATTTTTTCAGTCCTGTTAGTATATGAAAACATTTGTTGATTTTTTTTTTCTATATGTGTATGCATGTTAGATAACTCATTGGTTGTTTTTTTATAAATAACATGATAAATGCTAAATGCAAGAAACAACAATGAACTTCTATTTATTTATCAATCATAAAAAGGAAAAAAAAATCATGTATGCTGCTATAATACTGAAAGATATGAAAGTATATTGCCATTTGGTTGATGTTGTCCTAATATCCAAATCTAATTCACCAGGATACAGGATACAGTGCAGACATGTGCTCTAAAACTCTCTCCAAATTCCCTGACCCAGAAAGATGCCCAAGGGGTGAGCATAAATCATGACAGATGCCCGAATTTAAAAAAAAAAAAAAAAAAAAAAAAAAAAAAAAAAAAAAACAAACAAACAAACAAAAAAGAAAAAACAAACAGGGCTCTAGAATCTTTTTACCAAATTTGGATCAACAATTGTTTAATCGGATTATTGGTCTTTCCAAATAAAGAAAATGGTTATTGACAAAGTTAAGAATGAGACAATTGGCGTTAAATAGTCAAACCTAAGCCTAGATTGTACATAAAGTTGAAACAATTTGGAAAACTATTCCTTACCAAAGAACCCTCCTACCTGTACAAGTAATGGTTTGGCTAGAACTTTATGTATGAATTGTTAATTATACCCCTGACCTCAATTAAATCGCATACTCATCAGCATCAACCATTACACCAACACCCTTGCGGCTTAACTTATTTCCTGCGACATTCAACAATAGGATATTTATCTCTGTAGCAAAAAAAAAGACAAAAATAATCAATTGTCATCTTAGTAAGTAGAATGAGGAAACAACTTTAAAATGTGACATAATTATTCAAGCTTTTTTATATTTTAGTCTGAATCAATCTCTAAATATTATTAAAAGAGAACTCTTAATTCACCAATAAAGCAATCATAGCCATTGATTGTATTTAAATCCTATGTTTTTCACCCTTAGATTGAATTGCTAACATCATCTTCCCCAAATAAAATTACATTTAATTATAAAAATTTTATTAATTATAGAATCTTTAAATTCAACAATTATTTTATCAATTGAAACATATCATTCTATTTATATAAATGATATCGATTTTCCTGATTAATATTGTTCCTAATTTAACTCTCTTATTTATAGCCTTTGGTTTCAAAATTCAAAACTTTTTTTTTTTTTTTTTTTTTTTTTGAAAAAACTCATTAGATAGACATATCAATAATTCTTTTGTTAACCTATAAATTCTATTAAATAGCAAAATATTTAAAAGTCAATATATTATTAATAAATTATCTTCCAGTATATCCCACATAAAATGAATATTTGAGATAATGGTTTAAATTTTAAAACTTATTAAATAAATAAGTCAATTAATTTGAAGTTTTGAACTAATATAACTGATATCTTTCTTTTTTTTCTAGATGTATAGGCGAAAATCTCCAACATGATATCTTAGGATCCTAGTTTTTTTAGAAGATAATGTTTTCCTTATTCAAAAACACTTTATATACATGATTACATTGAAGTTGTTATTCTTATGATTTTGGATTGAATCTTACATTTACATTGTTCTTCTTCAACGACCTTCTTCTCCAATTATTTTTTCCAGTTCTTTCTTTACTTTGTTCTCCTTATTCTTCTCCAATTTCTTGCATTTACTATGTTCTTATTACATGTTATTATTGTGTTCTTGTTGAGAGGTCATGAAAAAGTTAATCAATCTACTTTAAGCATATTAGTTTAATTCATTTAGTTACAGAAACTAAATTATATCATTTATATTGATTTTTTTAATGTGTTGACCTCTGTTTGTCTAGAGAAAATAATCATAAAAATCGTTTTAATGTTTGATGATGGATTTTGTGGAATGGATCAAAAGCAAGATAAAAAACTTTTTTATTGTTACACTTCAATTTGCATGAACAAAGACATATCTTTTGATCCAAGGTTTTCAATAACTTTTTTATATATATTATTATAATCTTCGATTAAATTTTCTAATTTTATATTATTGAATTTATTTATATTAGTTGTTTTAGTTTCAAAATCACCATTAGAGTACTAGACTTTATCAATGTGGTGTCATTTATGTTATTTAATCGTGAAATAAATAAACTTCTAGAAAAAAACGCACAAGAGTTGCTTCAAAAGCTTAATAAGGTTATTGATATTAACTTCATTTACAAAAAAACTAATTTTTACTTTTTCTCTATCTGTTTTTATAACCGTTCATTTTTTTTTGAATTTTTGAATTTTTAGGAGGGTAACATGAAGATTTACTTTGAATTTACTTTCGGATAAAAAGTTGGTGTTCAAAATTCAAATTTCACATTATAATTTGAAGAACAAAGTGGATGGTTATGCAATCTCAAACTACAATGTTGATAATACAATCATTATTGAATTAGAAAAAAAATAACATCGAACAGGTAACATTCTTTTACAAAAAATACTACAAACACTACACTTATTAAATTTTGTTTTTTATATTTTAGTTGATCAACTAATATATTTCTATCTACTACAAATATAGGCGTTAGAATCCGATTCATTTAACGTTTTATCGATAAAATTCAGATCTCAAGACACATTAAATTTAAAGGTTTTAAATATAATATAAATAAATCTATTATTTTAAATATTCTAAAATATTATTAACTTTTAGGTTGACACATGAATTTATTTTCTATATTTAGGATGTTGTTTCATTTATTGGTGATAACATCACACCCGCTTAGAATCTTGATAAACGTACTGCAACAGTCCACTAATTAAATGAACATCCTTTAAAAAAGTGTGTAGACATGAAGAATTAAAATACAACCTAGAAGATGTTTACAATTTTGATAATTTGGCAATAATGTCCTCAACCAAACAATCATCAACATCAATGACAGATCGTACTTCTGGAGAGGGCAATCCAAAATTGTTAATTCCAAAGAAAGAAAAATAATTTATGATTTTCATGATTTTGTTTGAGTATTTGGGTGATTTGAGTTTATTGATTTCATATTATGTTTACATACTATTTGGATTTTAGGTTTGTTTTTTGATAATTTTGTTTCATATTATTCGATTGTGGGTTAGAATTTTGATCATTTGAATACATTTTAAGTTTTATGAAATGTTTAATTATTCATCTATTTTCCTTTTGGGTTTAAACTCAAACAAATTAAGAATTTTAATCGTTTTTTACTCTATTATTCCGTTTGAATGTGAATTTGTCAACATTGTTACAATGTTATTCATTACAACTTTAATATAAATATTAAAAAACTACCATTTTTTATGAAATTATAAACTTTTATAAATCTTTTAATCTTCCTAAAACAATTATTTATAATTCCTTGTGGGTTTGTTGATAAATTTATTAGTAAACATTTACCATTGAAATATTATTATTATTTAGATATTAATGACATCTCAAAATTTTACAAATTTAAATAATAAACCTAATTACAATGACGCTAGAGAGGGTGAAAACTAAGACGTTTACATTTACAAAATAAAAGATTGAATTATATGTCTAAAAGAGGAACTTTATTTCATCATTCAAAGCAATAAAAACTTTTGATTGTGTTTCACTTATATATTTTCAACCCTTAGATCAAATTGCTTACGTCATCTTGACCAATGTTTGGTCAAACACGCTGTCCATCAATGTTTCCGCTCAAACCTTCACCAATTTCCTCTATCCCTAAAATAAAATCCAAAATTCAAAATTCAAATCCTCCCCAAATTTAAATCTATAATTTATGTACTGTCCATCCTATATGTGTGCAAATCAACATGATATATCTTCTTAATTATTTTATTTAATGTTTGCAAATCAACATGATATATCTTTTTAATTATTCTATTTCTTTCTCAATGTACATCGATGGTACCAAAATTCATCAAGGGAAAAACAGTCACCTTGTATTTAATTCTTATTAATATAGTAAATACTTCTAATTTTGAAAGTAATAATCAGTCTCATACATTGGGCGTAAATCTAGGTACGTTGGGCGTACTAAGCCTTACGTTGGGCGTACGCAATGGCATTGCATGCATATGTACTCGAGTGACGTTATCGCATGCGTAGCTGAGGCGGTTCCGGGTACGCTGGCCGTACTCGATTAAGCAGACTTCAAACTTGCCTAAGTTTCGCACATGAGCTTTGTTTTTGACGTTCTTTATATCCACGCGTAGGTGAGATTATACTCTACAACTTTCATTTAGACTCCGTCGGCTGATTTCGACTTTATTTTTATTATATTACTTTTAGTAGGCCGGGACAGTAAACTCTCATAACACAACCTAACTCGCCGAGTCGCACCAAGACTCGCTGAGTCCAACGATCTCTAAGTCCCATCATGTTCGACTCACCGAGTCGCCAACCAACTCACTTAATCCAAGGCTTTAACCAAAAGAGGTTGGGGTTCTGCGACCTGACTCATCGAGTCCAAGAACAGACTCGCCGAGTCCAAGGCAATCTTCAACAGACTTGTCGAGTTGTTCTTCCAACTCGTCGAGTCCATGCTTATGTTCATACAACTCGTCGAGTACACCCATATGACTCACCGAGTCCCTCTAGTTCTCAATCCATTCAGAGGTTTTTCGGGCCATGTAGGGGCTCCAATCCATAGATCCACCCTTCTACAATCTGTTCCTCGCATAAAGTTGCAAACTTTACGTGAAACCAAGGAGATATAGGCAAAAAACGGACAAAGGCTAGGGTTAAGGATTAGGGGGATTCACCAACAACTCTTAGACAGGAGCTTTATGACATTTTGGACCATCACAAGCCAAGATCTAAAGTAGCAATCTCAGATCTAAGCCTCTAACTCGAAATAGCTCTCAATCCTACCAAAATGCCCCAAATCTCAAATGATAATAGATCTAGATACAAAAGAGACCAAGCAACAGATTATTACCTCTAATATATGCTCCAACTGAAGTAGATCTAGGATCTACACCACTCCTTTGCAGCAAGCCTTTAATTCCTCAAGCTCTTTCCACCAAATTCCTCTTCCAAGCTCCAATCTCCTCAATAATGAAGTCTCACATGAAGATTAGGGTTTCTGGAACTCTCAGGGGGATTAGGAGGCTGGGAGAAAGACATAAGGTCCTTTAAATAGGGTGAAAACCCTAAGATTAGGGTTTTCTCATTCCAACACCAACTCGTCGAGTCCAACTTCCGACTCGGCGAGTTGGTCACTTAATTCGCGACCCAAACCCGCTCCGACTCGGCGAGTAAGCATACATACTCGTCGAGTCCCTTCTTCGAAATTACACTTTAAACCCTTAAATCATACTTCTGACATTCGGGATGTTACAAAAAGAAGCTTAATAAGACTCTTAACACTTGCATGGGCCAATATCTCTCATAAAAATTACATTTTTAAGGATAAGGGACCTTAATGGGGCTAAGATCTAACATCTATGACTTCTAGAGTATATCAAAAGCTCAACTTTAGCTCAAAAGACCAAAAAATGCATAAATAACACCCTAAGTTGGATCTAGCACGTAGAATCATTAAGATGGGAGCTTTTTACCTCAAATGACTTACTAAGATGAAGATGGCCTTGGATCTACAAGACCAAGTTAGTCCCAAGCAACCACCAAGTGCTATTCTTCTTCCTTTTTCACTAAAACACCACCAAATCTCACTTTTAAGCTCAAACTCACAAAAGGCACTTAGGGTTTCATTTTTAGGGTATAGGGTGATGGAGGTTGATCAATAGAATGTCCGAAGGTGGTTTAAGTTGCTTAAATAGGGTGTAAACCCCCAAAATTAGGGTTTTTCCCTACACCACATACGTCATGCGTACTCCACGTACCCCCCGCGTACGTGGGTGAATCTCACGTCCAGAAAAGAGCTAGTACGTTAAGCGTACTCATAGAGTACGCCCCGCGTACTAGCTAGGAACCAAAAAGGTAAAGAATTTGCATTAATGTCTAAAAGGGAAACATACCAAATTACGAATGTTACATAACATTATGTAAATCAGTGCTCGACGATCTTGGAACATACTTATCTCACTATATTAGGCTCTTGTAATGATAATCAACACCGTAGAAAACCGCAAAAGGCGTTTCTTTTGGGGCGGGTCAGCGAACAAAAACAAAATGTCATGGATAGCCTCGGAAAAAGTTCTCTCCAAAGTTAAGGATGGCGGCCTCAACATCGGAAGCTTGAAATCTCAAAATCTTGTGCTCTTAGGAAAGTGGTAGTAGCGTTTCAAATCAAATAAAAAAGAGATGTGGAAAGATGTCATAACAAACTTATACGGTAATGATGGGGGTTTCAATGCTCCTTCAAATGCCAATAGAAAAGGTTTTTGTTGGGGTACCATTGAATTTGCATCCCGCATTATCAAACACAACTTAAATCTTCAAAACTCCTTCATCAATCCCCGCTCAAATCAAAATGATAGGAGGTTATGGAAGCTTGAGCCATCGGGAATATTCACAATAACTTCATTGAGAAACCACATTGACGACTAGCTTCTTCCAAAGACAAACATTTGTTTGAAATGGAACTACCCAGTGCCTAGAAAACTAAACATCCTAGCATGGAGAGTACGTCATGGTAGGTTGCCAACAAAAGAAAACCTTAGCAAATTGGGAATTGGTACCAATATGATGTGCACCTTCTGCAACCGATAACCACAATCAGAAGGCCATTTATTCACCTTTTGCCCAATTTCATGTGAAGTTTGGGGAAATATTGGACTATGGTGGCACTCATTTCCATCTGGTTTCTAGTCGTTCTCATAACTACTACATTGCAAGAATAGTTTGACATCTAACATATACCTAGGATTGATTCGAGAAGCTATAACTTTGGTTTTTATCTAGGTCATCTGGAAATTCATGAACAAGTTAGCTCGCTCAATTAAACCCATCTCATCTTCAAGTCTTGCAAATAAAGTCCACATCTTATCCTATCCATGGATCAATTCTAGACAAAAAAAAAAAAAAAAAAAAAAAAAAAAAAAAAAGTAGAAAACTTAGTTGGTTAGAGTGGTGTTGTAACCCGATCCTTGAAAGTAAGTTCATGGGGGTGGTTTTATTTTTCATTCTTCTAAAAATTTTGGTGTCTTTGTGGTATGCATTTTTCGTGTGTTCTTTCCCAGGTGGTTTTCTATAATATATGTGTTTTGCTGTTAAAAAAAAGTATATTGATTTGATCCAAACATGTAACTTGATAAAAGGCCTAAAACAAGAAAAAGTGCAAGGTAGATGCTTCACTTCCCCATTTTCCGTTGCACGATTTTTTTTTTTTTTTTTCTATAATAGTTTTATTCTTCAAAATTTTATTTTTTTTGTTTTGAATCTCAATTTTATACATTATTTCTTTTTTTTTTTTCATCAAATCCCACTGGTTTATGTTTTTTTCTAGCCTGACACAAATTTGTTACCATGGAAACTCTAATAATAATAATAATAATAATAATAATAATAATGAACTCATACAGAGGAGAGTATGCACCAACTGAAAGGCCATAAACCTAAATGGTGTTGTTCATGTACTATCTTTAGCATGGATTAAATTGAATCTGTAAGTCTGTAACTTGTAACTAATATCAATGGGACAAAAAAAATAGATCTTTTAAAATGCTCTCTTCATCATTATCATCAAAAACAACACTAGAAAGTTTGTCCATTCACATCCAAATGTTCAAACATAATCTCACAATCCAATCTTTAATCATAATTAGAAGTTTCAACATGTTAATTGCAAATCTGTGTCACAATCAACACTAAAAAAATGCCAACTCGAACCATGAAAGGCTCGAAAATAATCATCTGAGAGAGTTTTAATCTCAAACTCTTTAGTGAATTCTTGTATTGCAAGTAAATGTTTCCTTGATTCATCCAAAGCTCGGTTCTTAGACACCAATCGATGATGCTCATATTTCTCAAAACTGTTTCCAAGTAATATGATTTTGTTTAACAAATCATGTCTCCAATTGGTTTTCAGTAAATTATCATATAACTCAACTTCACAATGTGGCATGAAAAATAAAATCGGGTCAACCGCTTCTCTCCTACCTTGTTCATTGACCGAAAGAACACGACAACCGAGCTCCTCCATGACCTTTGACTCGGTCAAAGAAATAATCGGATCAAAAACTTCCATGTCACCAATCCAATCAAGTTTTCTTTTCATCAAAATTGCAAGGCTAAGTTGCAATCGAGGTGATTCAAATGATTCGATGCTACCAATTCCATATATCACCATTTTTACTTTGAATTGTGATTGTGTAAGTTTTAGAAAATGTTGAGAAGCTTCGGGGGTGTGGATTTGATCGAGAAAAGCATTGAAGAATTGGGATTTTTCAAGTTTTTCAATTGAGATTTTCATCTTGTTCATCAAGTGGAGTTCTTTTTCTGGAGTTGTTTCGATGTCTGGTGGGGCCCACTGTGTTTGTTGCTCTTCTTGTTGTTGTTTTGAGGGTTTAAGTTTTGGAAATTTTCGTTTGGGATTGGTGCGTTTTCGCAAAACAATTGTCCAGTCATCATCTTCTGCTGTTTTATGATGCTCACATTTCAAGGTTTCTGCAGATGCAGCCATTGTAATGATAATGTAGCCTTTTAATCAAGAAAACCAGAAAAGAATCTGCAACAAGAAGATGAAGATCAGACCTTGGTCAAAGGTGAATACAGTTGCATGTTCCAAGATTTCACTCAAGCATTTTATCAAACACTTGGGTTGCATGGAAAAGTATCAAAGACAAACTTGTTCAGTTGACAAATTACATGAAGCTACTAGATGCGAATATTGAAACCCTAATAGGAAAAAAGGGAAATTTTAGTTGCCTCGCGTCTAGAGGTAATATCGATTTGATTTAATCCGGATGGATAATCGGATACACATTGATGCGTTTGTCAAATCAAACAGAGACTTTGTTTTCAACAATCAAGTAAAAATCATCAATAAAAAGCACAAGTCGATGAAATATATACAACAAATCAAGGGCTTAAATCAATGAAAGACATACCGTACCGTTAGGGGCGACGGATAGCTAAGTCCGCGACACCGCCCACTCCCTATCCCTTGACCCTTGCACAAACACACGCCTAACTTAAAACGTCAAGATCCACATCTGGACGGCTGCACCTGCATACAAGTTACTTGTTTATGTATTATTTAAATTTAAATGTTATTTTTATATATGTTTTTTTTTTTTTTTTTTTATATGGTTTAAAACAAAATAAAAAATACGTATTTATGTTTTTATAAAATGATAAAAAAATTTAACATTCTTAAAAATATTTTTTATGTTTTTAGAAATATAAATATACGTTTACACATTTTTACCTTTTTAGAAGCATAAATACAACATTTAGTATAAATATGTATTTTTAGTTATTTAGAAATATAAATATTTTTTTAAGAAGCAAAAAATATATTTTTACGTCTTTAAAAATATAAATATGACGCATTTATCTTTTCTTTAAAACTTAAAATATGTATTTATATTTCTACAAAGATGTTTGTATTTCTAAAAAATATAAATATATATTTACACTTCTAAAAACATATTTATACTTCTAGGGATATAAAATATGTATTTATATTTCTAAAAACATAATATATATATATATATATATATATATATATATATATATATATATATATATATATATATATATATATATATATATATATATATATATATATATATACTTCTAAAAACGTAAAAAGAGTTCTTAAGAAAGTTAGTTTTCACCAATTTAAAAATACATAAATACATATTTCATGTTTTTTAGAGTTAGGAATATTCTTTTACTTGTTCTTGAAGTATAAAAATGTTTTAAACATGTAAATAGTAAAATACATGTCACAATGATAATAATAGAAAAAATCTAGAAAACTTATGATTTTAACACACATACAAACGATTTAGGATAAAAGCAGACATTCCAAGGTCTAATAGCGGAACCAGAAATTTTAATACGGGGTACAAGCATAATTGAAATTTAAAATAGCATTCGAACCATCAAAGATCAAACCATGAGTGAAAACATGAAGCCTCTTGGAATTTTTATTTTTAACAAAAATTATTGAATTGATGATGAAATATCGATCCACTGTCGTCTCTAGACTCTCGGCAACAACCCCTTTTATTCTTTAAAAAATGGTAAACAATAAGGTTTAATGTTTCGAGATGGGAATGCAAGATAGTTTAGCGTGCTTACATATAGAAAATTAATATGTAATGTTTAATATATATAAATTTTATTTTGGGGATGTAGCTGTACCCCTAACGCCCCATCTAGCTCCGCCACTGCCAAGGTCATCGGTATGTAAGATTAATAGTTACAACACAACATACCATTTTTTGTAACCAAAACACCTAACGTAAAGATGTACAGACCACTTTCTTGTGTTTTCGTAGTTCAACTCTACTTACCTTGTATCACTTCGTAGTGTAGAATAACAATGATTATGGAGTCTATTTTGTACCCATTTATTTGTTGGGTTGACACCCTAACGCCTTGTTCTCGAGTTCTACTTAAGGAGGAAAATTGATGGAAATGAGGGATATCAAGTGTTCTCGAGTTTAATTGATGGAAGAAAAGTGAGGGAAAGGAAAAAAAAAATTAGTTTTATTTTCTTTACCTTCCTAACTCAATAACATAAAAACTTAAAATTTTACTTTCATTTTTTTTCATTTCCTTCGAACTCGGGAACATGGAATAAGGAAAATTTCCCCCTCCTTTATTCCCGTCAATATTTTCTTTCTCTTTCTTTTATTGGATTAGAAAAAATAAAAAATAAACTCGAGCACAATGCGTAACACTATTCAATAAGAGATAGCGTTGTCAAAAACAAAACAAAAACTCAAAGATTGCACGAATTGTTTTTAGAGAAGATGTTGCATTGAACAAAATTTATAATACAAATAAATAAATAAATAAAAACTTCTCAAAAAAAGTACATTACATTAAAAAACTAGATTATAACCCGTGGAAACCACGGTAAGTATGATCAACTCCCTGCAACATGTCAGATACAAGATAAAAACATTGCTCATAGTCGCAATCATGAACAAACTAAAAAAAGAAAACTAATATATTAAATGACATCAATACATACCCTTTTTTCTAATTAAAAAGAGAAAAAGATCAGAAATAACAAACTGTTTTCATTTAATTGTTTATTACGTTTATTTCTTTCTATACGTCACTATACTTTCATTTTTATATTGTTAAGGCAATGTAACTTGATTTTTTTCTACCCAATTTTAGTATTGTAATATTATTTTTTTCTAATTTACACATCATACGTTAAAAAATTCCATCCATTTATATCGGTGATTTTACAAAATATAATTCTTTAATAGGAAGAAATCAAAGTAGATTGCTATTAAAAACAAACAAATAAAAAGTATGTCATAATTTCTAGCATCAATTTAAATAAAAATGATATAGGAAAACGATAAACATACCTTATGTTTTCAATTTCAACCAAGGCAAAACAGAAAAACAAAACTAACATTGGTAAAAAATAAACAATCACATAAACAAATTGCTTTTATGTCGTTCGAATTGACCATGCATCTATTAATTTCCACCCAAAATGTAAACTTCTCAAAGTATAATGTCCTAACAAAATGCATATTGCAAAATTATACTTAGAAAATTCTGAAAAGTTATAGTAATGCACATAGTTGTCAAAATCGCGATCCTGATCGTAGGATCGTACGATCCTACGATCCTAGGTATGAAAAACGATCCGGATCGTAAAAGGATCGTATTTGGGGTAGGATCGCAGGTAAGATCGTAAGATCGTAGATAGGATCGTAGGATCGAGATCCGATCCGATCCTACCTTCCTTTGATTTTTTTTTTTTTTTTTTTTTTGCAAATGAAATTTTTTTTACCACTTTATGCCTTTTATCCTTTACCAATCTACCATTTATCATTTTTTATTGTGATTTATGATTAATATTTTGAAGTTTTTATAACTTTTGAATGAAAAACTAAATGTTTGAAATAGTTTTCATGATTAAATATTATAAATTAAAATTATATTCTATTTTGTGGGATCTTAAGATCTCGATCCCGATCTTACGATCCCGATCTTGCAAACCCAAAATCGATCCTAGGTAGGATCCCAATCTTGACGACCTTGGTAATGCATACAATTGTAAATAAAATTTGATCAGTTCGGTAAACTTCTCAAGGCATAATGTCCAGAAAAAAGAACTTTTGAGCTTCAAAAGTACATGTTTATGTACTTTATATATATAAACTAAAGGTTTACGTTCTAGGAATTACCTGTATCTTTTCCATTTGATTAGGCTATTGAACAAATAGCACTAATCTTGACAAGTTCAAGATGATTATTCCAACGACTGGCAACAACATGCAAGTAAACATTATATACTTCAGACTGCTCGTGATATCGATGTTGATTATTTGAATATTCTATCTTTATTACACAAAATGTCATTCATTATACGAAGTTGATTTAATATTAATGGATGAATTCAGAACGACATTAGTAGTTCTAAAATACAAATATTAGAAGTTTATAATTATTAAAATACTCACTAATTTATCACTCCAACTAAGAACTAACTTTTACAAAATTTCTTCATGGTCCTTATACATCTTGTAAACACCATGGGGTTGTAGCTCCCATATCGCAATCTCATCTAAACAAAATAGACACAAAATTATACATTTTGACTTTTTATAATCAAACAATCAATGTTTCGACATTTTTGGCAAATTGGGAAAATAAATTACTGATAAAAATTGTATTAGAATTTTTTTAAAGAAAAAAAGGGTTTGAAATGTAAGATACCAAGTGTCCTCATGATTGTACATTGTACATCTAATAGTTGACCAACAACACAATGACCTCTTAAATGCAAGCTCTGTTATGGTGAAATAAGAAATTTGAAAAAAACTTATTTAAAAAAAATATGGAAAACAACATAGATAACGTCCAAAAAATCCATTAAGGCATTTCAACCACTACACGGAGTGCAGAATGGATAACAAAACTTACGATAGAGATTGTTGACTTTTTCATAAGTAATTGATACTTCAGAAAAAAGGGTAAACACATACAGACCAGGAGTTGATAAATCGTAAATGTGAAGTGGTTGTTTGGTTTTAGCTTCAAGCTTCATCGCAAAGTGCGTTTAATACCTGAAATTAAAAGGTTTAATAGGTTAGGTTTGCATCAGTTCTATATAATACCTGTAACCAAATCTTCTTCCTGTTTTAATTGAAAAATAGAGAAATGGAATTGTGATGCAGTTTGATGGCGGTGGTTCGGTTTTAATTTCCCTTAATTTTCATTATTTATAGGTTTATTGAGAGCAATAAAAAAGATAAAAAGATGCTACAAATGGAGAGATTATGGATGAAAGCCACTACCAATGGTCTGACTCGTCACCAAAGGTGAAGGCATTGAAAGACGGTGGTAGTGATGACGACGGCTAGGGTTTGTTGAGAGAGAACGGATGACCTGAATATTGAATATGATATTGCAAATAAAACAGGATCGTGAAAGAGTATAAATGGAATTTTGAGTATAAATGGAATTTTGAGTACTTTCTCTGATTTTTTGGATAGAATCAGAATAAAGAGGAGGTATGCTGATTTTAAGGGATATGGTGAATTAAAACGAAGAAGGTGCATTAAAATAGAGTCGAAATAGGGGCGGGAAAACAAATTGTACGATGAACTAAAACAGGACACGTGTAAGTATAAGGTCTATAAAGATGTCATGTGGCAGCTTAAAGAGTCTTTTATTAGAGATAGATTTATGAAACACTTGTCGGATAATATCTCTATTGAACACCCCTATAGTTTTTAATTCAACTATTGTGGATGTGTAACGACCCAAAAATCATAACTAAAAATTTTCTTTCGAAACATTACTAAAATTATATTTATAAAAACATAACACAGTCATAACATAAATTTAGAGTATTAATTTAAGCATATTTGTTTTATCAGAGTAAACAATCTCAGACTAACTGACTATGGTGTGTGCACTGCAATCTCTCCGAGCTCCTTTTTCGAAAACTTGAGTACCTGAAACCAAAAACTGAAACCGTAAGCACGAAGCTTAGTGAGCTCCCCCAAGCTACCACATACCATACAATAGCATATAAAGCACATACTGGGCCTTGCCCACTACATCGGACCGAGGTTCGCACTAACTGGGGCCTTACCCCCTGCATCGGACCGAAGTCCGGAACTGACTGGGACATTGTCCCCTGCATCGGACCGAAGTCCGGACTAACTGGGGCCTTGCCCCCTGCATCAGACCGAAGTCCGAAACTGACTGGGACCTTATCCCCTGCATCGGATCGAAGTCCGAACTAACTGCATCGGACCGAAGTTCAGAACCGACTGAACATAGCATATCATAACATATCAACTAGCATGAACACATATACTGCATATTGCATTGGGCCGTAGCTCGGAACACATAACACATAAATCCTATTTGAGCCACGAAGGCATCGAACATACTAACTACTGCATTGGACTGAAGTCCGTAAACTACTGCTCACTTAAACGGGTCGGCATTGTGGCTTGAGACTCGTTCCTACTGGAAAGAAACTCACCTGAACTGCTGAGCTCTGCTGATAACCCTCTGGCTGCTAACCGACAACCCTCTGAGGCGCTGCTCCTCTAGCTCTCCGAGCTACCAATATCAAAATAACACTTAGTCTGATAGTCCTCCAAAAGTCAACTAAATCAACTCCTGTTAAAGTTAAAGTCCTGGTCAAAGTCAACCTTCCAGGTCAACCCTACTCGCCGAGTTGTCTACCGAATCGCCGAGTTCATACGCTCAGAATCCTTTCATTCGCGACTCGACTCGCCGAGTCAGCCCCTAACTCGTCGAGTCTACCGATTTCCGAGTCCTATCCTGTCCAACTCACTGAGTCCCCACACAACTCGCTGACCCGAGTTTTAACTCGATGGGTTTGGGATTTCGCGACTTGACTCGCCGAGTCCAAGGCAATTTTCAACAGACTCGCCGAGTTATTTTTCCAACTTGTCGAGTTCCCGCCTATCTTCATCCAACTCGTCGAGTCCACCCATGTGACTCGCCGAGTTACTACGCGATTTAAGTCTGGTATCTAGCCCGACTCGCCGAGTCCTCTCCCATACTTGTCGAGTCCTTATGTGTATTCTCATAATCTCGAGTCACAGAGCTACTCCTTTGCTCCAAACAATAGATCTGGGTTCCTAGAGTCCATTAGCAACATAAAGTTTCTACCTTTACGTGCTTCTTGTCTCATAATACCAAAAACCAAGTTGTAAAGGAACTTAACTCATGGGGAATGGCTTTTACATAGCAACTAACAGTGTTTTCTGCATCTTTGGTCCAAATAGAGCTCAAATCTAGAGTTTCAACTCCAGATCTAACTTGTGCACCAATTTCTCATCACATACTCTCAAATAAACCCTAAAACTCCATGAAAGATGGATCTAGAAAGGAGAAAGCCAAGGATAACGATTCATTACCTCCAAATGCTCTAAAAAGTTCCACCAACTCTGGATCCAAGGCCTCCTCTTGCACCACTATGAATCTCTTCTCATCTAAGCTCCAAATTACTTCACCAAGGGTAGATCTTACTCCAAAAACGGTTATGATGCCTAGGGTTTGGGGTTCTGGACTATAGGGGCCGCAAATGAGCCCTAGGGAAGAGAATAAGATGCTTAAATAGGGTACCAAGTCCCGAAATTAGGGTTTCCCAACCCAAACCAGACTCGCCGAGTCCACTTGCTGACTCACCGAGTCGGTCACTTACTTTACACCCGGATCCCGCTCCAACTCGCCGAGTTCCTCCCTGGACTCGACGAGTCGACCCTCTTTAATTTATAACTTTACTTTCCTTTCTTGGCCTTTCTGATTTCGGGTGTTATACGATATCTAGTCCAAGTGATAAAATTTTATAACTATAGTAACAATAATAATAATCTAAATGATAATAAAAGATAACAAAATAAAATTAAAAAATCAATTTAAAATAACAATATATATATATATATATATATATATATATATATATATATATATATATATATATATATATATATATATATATATATATATATATATAACAAACTTTAATTTAAAAAAATATAATCTATTTCAAATTTTTTCTTTCTTTATTCTTGATCTATTTAATGATTAACTATATTATAGCACGTATAAACCATGGTTACAAAAATAATTAAAATTTTATAGAAAAAATTATAATTAGTAATAATTTTTTCAATAAATTATTAATTAAACATGATTTTATATAATTTTCAATATAAAAATACAATTAATTATCATTATCAGTAATCATAACCGAAACTTATTCGAAATAAATTTAAGACAAAACTTCAAAATGGTCCATGTGGTTTTCGAAAATATCAAGTTTAGTCCCTAAGTTAAAAAAACCTCACAGATCATCCCTGTGGTTTCAAAACTTTTAACATTTGGTCCTTCCGGCTCACTCCGTTACCATTTAGCCGTTAAGTCAGGGGCATTTTTGTCATTTCATTACCCAGGGACCATTTATGAGGTTTTCTATTACTTTAAAATAAATAAATAAAATTTAATATGCAAGGGGTCCCATCCCATCTCTCCCTCTCTCTCTCTCTCTCTCTCCAATACATGATCAAGTGCCATATGTAACATCCCGGAATAACAAGAGTAGAGTTGAAGGGCTAAAAGTGTAAGTTTTGGAGGGCAACTCGGCGAGTCCATGGATGGACTCGGCGAGTAGGGTCGCAACTTTGGTCGCGTGTCAAGTGGCCTACTCGGCGAGTCCAAAGATGGACTCGGCGAGTAGGTGCTGAGTGGAGAAAAACCCTAATTCTCGGGGTTGAGCTCTATATAAAGAACATTATGTTTCCTCCCCAACCTCTTTGATTCCCCTTGAGCCCCAGAAATCCTAATTTCGTGGAGGAACAACATTGTTGGGCAAATTGGAGCTTGGAGAAGTGCTAGTTGAAGAAATCTTGAAGAAGAAAAGACTTGGATCAAAGGGTTTTGCTTGGATTCGAGTTTCATTGCTATTGGGGCATTCTTTGAAGGTAATATCTCGTTCTTGAGCTGCTATTGTCTAGATTCTTCACGTTTGGAGGTGTTGAGATCACATCTATTGGTGTTTTGGAGTCTAGAGGTTAGATATGAGGTTGCTACCTCAGATCTGGAATAGAGAAGGGTTGGAATGTCTGAAAGTCCCTGTGATTGAGTATGTAGTGAAGCTATCTTGTCCCAAACCTTAGCCCTAATGTGTATTATGCCTAGATCTTCATGGATTCACGTAAAGTTTGCCACTTTACGTGATGGATGGGTTGTAGGAGGCTAGATCTATGTTTTGGATCAATTGCATGGCCTGGGATGCTTCTGTATGGATTCAGACCGGTGGTACTTGGCGAGTCACAAGGGTGGACTCGACGAGTTGCTTGAAGATGAGCTGGAACTCGGCGAGTTGGATGAACAACTCGGCGAGTAGGTTGAAGATAGCCTTAAACTCGGCGAGTCTTGTCGAAGAGTCCCAATATTTTCTGGTTGAGTCGAGAATCGGTGAGTCAAGGGATGACTCAGTGAGTTGGGTGCGAGTAGACTCAGAGTGGTTGGACTCGGCGAGTCTCGGGGTGACTCGGCGAGTCAGGTCGCGGATTGAGGGAAGTTCTGAACTTGGGGACTCGGTGAGTCATAGGGTTGACTCGGCGAGTAGAGTCAGTCAGGGGTCGACTTTGACCTTGTCCAAGGGTTGACCAGTTGTCTTCCAGGGGTATTTTGGAAAATAAGGGTATATATTGAGTTGAGTGTTTTGGTGTTCAGTGGAGGAGTTCGTGTCGGAGTTCGAAGCAGCGGGATCTTATCCTTTCAGCCGGCAGTTTCGAGGTGAGTTATCCTCACTATATCAACAAGGTCTAAGGCACCAAGGCCGGCCCTTTATTGGATTGAGATTCATATATGATTATTATGTTATTGTTTGATATGTCTGCATCCTGGTAGCTAGGATGGTATATGCTGGAGACCTGGTTAAGGTCAGTTTCCCGATATGTAGAGTGATGCTATGCTAGTGACCGGTTAGGTCGGTAACCTGGTTAGGGTAATGATATGCTATGTGATCTGCTTGCTCGGTTTGTTGACTATGACTGTTATATGAATGTATGTTATGTGCACATGGTTGTTTGGACTGGAGATGGGTTGAGGCGGGTCCTGACCCGCCTGCTTTATGCTGTAGGCCAAGATACCCAAGGCAGACCGGTTATTCCGAAGGCCCAACGAGCGGTCCGAATAGGCTGTAGGCCCCACGAGGGCGGACCAGACGTGTCGAGGCTCGGAGGAGTGGACCAAGCCGACTGAAGGCTCGATGCGGGCGGACCAGTCACACTGTAGACTCAGAGAGTGGACCAGGTGGGTTGAAGGCCCGGTGCGGGCGGACCAACCACACTGTAGACTCGAAGGACATGACTAGACTCGGAGGGTGGATCCGGTGGACTGAAGGCCCGATACGGCGGACCAGTCACACAGTAGACCCGATATGAATGGATGTTCTATGTTCTGTTATGTTATGTATGCTTTTTATGCTATGGGTCGGAAGACAATATGTTATGGACCGGAAGGCAATATGTTTTGGACTGGAAGGTCATAGCCTGGAAGGGCGTATATGTGGTTGGTATTTTGGGGGTATCTCACTAAGCTTTCGGGCTTACAGTTGTGGTTTAATGTTTTTCAGGTTCTTCGGGAGACTGTGGCAAGGCAAAGGCGTGATCGTACCGTCCCTCGCGTTTATGTTTTATGAAATGGACCTGAGAATATTCTGATAAATAATGTATTGAAAACCTTTTTGTAATAATTTAATGAAATATGATTGTTTTTGAAAAATTTAAATTAGTTGGACTTTTCGGTCGTTACACCAGATCATGTTAAGCCCGATAATTACATCCCCATTATTCGGTAATAATCAACATCCCTTGAAGAATGAAAAATAAACACAAAAGAAATCAAGTTCCTTTCTTTATTCACTTGTAGCTAGATGTCTGTATGATGATGTTCTTGTGCTTTTTGGTGCTAGTTTCGATTGATCTGCTGAAATGATGAGAAGTGTATACTCCACAGTGAATAATTCCAATCTCGCCTCCAATTTCCTACTGTAACATGTTGGCTTTCTTCACTCGATTCATAACCCATTTTAATAGCATAAAACCCGACTGCTTTTGAATCTTTCTTCCTGGAATCGATCAGATTCATAACCGATTCTTCAGTGTGTTTCTATAACTAAAAACACCCCCTCCCCCTATAAGACACCTTCTTTATCAGATGTACTTCATTAACTTCATTATCAGATCTACTTTTGATTACCAAATTTCCACCTGTTGTCGATCTCCTTCTTTTTCATCTTTTCCAACTCCTGTAATTTCATTACATTCAAGAAGAAATCAATCATGACAGTTTCATAAGAAGGCAATTTCTCGTAACCAGGGAAGTAATTCATATTAATCACCAGATACCCATCTCCTTCACCATCTCTAATCATATCGAAATTAAACAGGTACAATCCAAGATACTTTCTCAGGCCATTCGCTTCCTCAATGAGGAATTCAAGCGTCAACATCTTTAGCTCCTCACCGGAGTTATTATCACTCCTTCAGTCGTCACCAGCGATTACAACACTTGATATCCGAAAGAAACTTATCGTGTCTGGGAGAAGACGATTTGGAATCGGTTTTCAAGGGTTGGATCGATGAGACTACTAATCCTGGAACTCGTCTTGTTGTTGCTGTCAAAAAGCTTAATCAAGAAAGGGGAGAAGATAGTAGAAGCAAAAGGGGAAGCCGACAGTCACAAAACAGAGGTGGGTTTGATTTGGAGAGAGAGAGAGAGAGAGATAGAGAGAGAGAAAGAGAGAGATGGGGTGGGACCCCTTGCATGTATATATATATATATATATATATATATATATATATTAAAGTAATAGAAAACCTCATAAATGGTCCCCGGGTAATGAAATGACAAAAATGCTCATGACTTAACGGCTAAATGGTAGCAGAGTGAGCCGGAAGGACCAAATGTTAAAAGTTTTGAAACCATATGAATGATTTGTGAGGTTTTTTAAACTTAGAGATTAAAATTGATATTTTCAAAAATCACATGACCATTTTTGAAGTTTTATCTAAATTTAAATTTCTTCTCAGAATTGAAGGATGAAAGATATTGACCATCTTTTAATTAATCCCTTGATGGGTAGTACAAATTACAAAGTTGCAGACTTTAATCGACGAACACGATGTACAATTTATAATGGTGTGCGCCGCACGTGATTTCATTCGTACTTTCTTCTTTCGCGGCGGACAAACGCAACACGTTATACAGCTCTGAAATTACGACTCTCAAATCGCCTCTTACAACTCTCTTCTTCCCACCAGTCTCCATAATCCCTTCAATTCTCTGATTCAGTAAAGGTACGCGTAATGGATTTTTCGATTTCTGTTAAGTTCTTTCGTAATCTAAAAATTCCGATTAGGGTTAAACAAGGAATCAAAGTTATTGGTTCCCGGGTTTAAGAAATGTATAGAATCGATCAATACATTTTAGTGATCTGGTAATCATTTGTTTCGCAATGCGTTAGGGTTTTTGTAGGGTTTTAGGTACTTTTTCTTTGATTACTCCATCAGCTTGTTCTTGACGATTCACAGAAGATTGGTTAATTGATATTGTTTCGTTAGGAAATGAATACGATTTTGATCATGAACATATTATGTATCTACATGATGCGATTGTAACTTGTAACTTGTAAGTAATCTTGATTTGTTCACATATATGTTATGATTCAGGAACTCGTAACCATGAGTGGATTACAGACACAAGACTTCACTTCTACATTAAGATTAACAAAAGCACCAAAAGATGCTACCACAGGACCTGAGTCAAAGCCAAAGAAGAAAATCTGCTGTGCTTGCCCTGACACTAAGAAGCTCAGGGACGAATGTGTTGTGGAGCATGGTGAATCAGCTTGCTCAAAATGGATTGAAGCTCATCGTTTGTGCCTTCGTTCTGAGGGATTTAATGTATGATTTGAAAGCACAGATATCAAATCAGATGAGGATATTCAGGTTTTAGTTTTCATGAACTCGTGCAATCCTGCAACTCCAGAATAAATGAATTTGGTTGATTACAATACATTATTGAGTTACAAAGGTCAATCCTTTTGTTTTTTTATATGTTTGTTGTTTTGTACACTACTGATTGAATCTTAATAATAAACACAGAGTTCTTGATTACACTATTGAGTTACAAAGCTCAAATCTCAATTTGATATGCTTTGTTGTTTCTCGTTTCTTTCTCTCAATTGTGCATAATCGTATTTTTATCTTCTTACCTTTTGATATCACCTTTAGTTTTTAGAAAAAAACGGCATCATGTTTGATACCTGAAAAATCACAACTTTTCATGAGAGTAAAGTGAAAATTGTACAAAAAGGTTAACAATTACATGTTTACCCTTGTTGATTTTGTTTTACCTGTTGTGAGCATTTTGAAGCAGACCCTAAAGTTGCATCACATTGACCACATGAGATTTGAAATATAAATACCCAATTATGTAGAGGTAGATTTTGTCACTTTAGCATTTTACCCAACGCATAATAACATATAAACTTCTAAGCATAATATGGGGTGTAGCAATATAAATACCCAAGAAATCACACCAGGTTATAAAAACTCTACTACTCACCTTTCAAAAGAAACATTTTTTCATTGATATTTCGCGTTTACTTGTTTAGTCATTCTAGTTTAAATATTGCTTTGCTGAATCTTTACTTTTAAAAATAGTTTTTGTCGAAACGAAATCACTTTTACCAATATTTACATAGTTCTTCTACCCTTGGGATAGACTAGTACATGTGGATATGGCTCATGTGGATATGATTGTATCACCATGTGCTTCCTTCAACGACCAACTACCAATATCTCTCACAAATGGGGATCACATTCATTAAAAACAAAAATTTGTAAAATATAAGGCAATACCCACTTTTGAGTGAGGTCCATACACCCCACTTGACGAGAGAGTACCTTCATTTCACCTTTTACTTTTCCTTTGTCAGATCAGCGTCATCTCATTTTTTCTTTACTCTTTAAAACCCAAATGGTCAAATTGAAAAAATAAAAATAAATAGAGAGAGTGCAATGATCGGGAAAGTGCGGGGTAACATTTCACCCTCACCTAACCTAGGTGTGGTGTTCCTAATACGGTTAAATAGGTATGCCATCAGCACCGCACCTTACGGTGCATGTCTATATATAATACCTTGTAATCTTATTCAATACTCGGTCTGGGTATGAGAGCGATTAGTGTTAATCAACGCCTTATTTCAAATTTATTCTCTAGTTAAATTTATTAATATTCTTATCTATTTCTAAATTACATTTCTTGATATTAGGATCGATGTATACAAAAGGAAGATTTATTATATTTTCTTTTTCTTTGTTTAAAATGAATGATCTCAAAGGTTTGTAATGATTACTCTCAAATTTTTTCATTTACATTATAGCAACATTCTTTGTTTCTCTCTTCATCTCTAGATTCCAATCTAGTTATCATGTATCTGAAGTCGTGAATAACATGCTATTATATAGTCAGTTTTCGGTGAACTAGCATCTGATAGAAATGTTTTCTTGTCAAGTTAGTCTTGAGGAAAATCACTTTGTTTTTCTAAAGAAAAAAAAACTATGCTCAAAATGTATAATGGAGTTAAAGATCGGGCTACAAAATATATAAGCTGAGTTTCTTCTTTAAATAGATATACATCCTTTCAAATCTTACTCCTAAACTATACATCTGTCCATCATGAGATTTCAACCCTCAATTTTCTCGGGAGAGAAACTCCTTTTCAAACACCTCTCGTATAAATTGGGTGATTGATAATTTTACATCACATCTAATAACTTAGTTTTGAAAAATATGCATATCTTAATATTGTGCAAAAAATACATTCACTCATTGTAAAAAAATAATACAAATAGGGCAATGTATATAAAAACGACTATAGTTGGCTAGTTTTACGATTGTAAGCTCTTATACATTCATTCCAGCCGTACACCAAATACCTTAAAGAGTTAAAGTCATCATATTTTGAAAAAATTGTATTGCAACGAAAACAACCTTTCATTATCGGTTCAACAAGTTATTACAGTAAAGCGACATTACTTTTACTATAGCACTCTAATTTTAACAATGTTTTATGATTTTATACCACTATAACAACTTTTTGAATTTATTTTATTTTTTTGTTAGAGGCGATTCACTTTTTGTTATAAAAAGTTGTTAGAGACAATATTTGTTGGATTTTATTTTCCATATTTATTTATTTGTTGTATTTTATAGGTAGAAAATTGCCCAACTTATAGGGAGATACGATATCCATAATTGTTTTTTCTTGCAAAATATAATAACTTTAATAAAAGAAATAAAATAATTGTTTAAATCGGAAAGCTATAAAAGATAGTAGTTTTTATGTACTTTGTGCTAAAAAATATTATTTTTTCACCTTAATATAATAAAATATTCTTCCAAACTTTATACTCATTAATTTTTTTTTCTCTTTTAAGTATCATGATGTAGGCTTTCCTTTTGTTTTTTATTATTCTTTAGATCTTATTTCCAACAATAATGTCTATTATTGAACACTTGATACGCTTAAAAGGAGTGAGATTATAGATATTCATATGCTTCATGAAGCATTTTGAGCAAATATATCAATATCTATTTAAAAAAATATCATTAGTGAAACTACTTCACGACCCTCTTTCTCATTTTTAGCAAATATATCAAGATTTATTTAAAAAAATATCATCCGTCAACTTTTTTATAAGACAAAGTACTTTTAGCATAATTTATTATAAAGATATTCACAAAAAATGTTACATAATTTTGAGCCATATGAAAATAATCTAACTTTTATGTATTTATGAAAGTGACCAGTATTTTCGAAAAGAGGTATTTTCGGATTTCAGTAATATATCATGTCTATTTTTCACATTAACAACAAGTATTTTTCCAAAAATATTTATATTCATTTTTGAAATTCTAATATAATCGATTTTCAATTAAAACTCATTTTTTATGTTTTTGTATTGATTTTTCAAAAATATCTTTCCAAATATTTATTTTTTATTTGTTATGTTTCTTTGTATTTATATCGGATCACTATTTTTTTTTTTAAATTCCAGAAATTAAATATACTTATATTTTTTGTTTCTACTATACTCCTATATATTTTAAATGGTGATAAGTGTTATTAAAATTAATTTAAATTTGATTAAGATGTTAAGTTTAGATATTTGTTATCATCTTAAATAGTTACGAAGAAAAATAGAAACAAACGGTATAAGGATATTTAATTTTTATTTATATGAATGTTCTTTTTTTATTTGAAAAATCTACAGAAAAATCTCAAATTTTTGGAAAAAATTTCAATAAAATCATATTTTTTTTCCAAACAGAAAAGTCTCATTCTTTTGAGAAAATCATATAATCTGTATGATTTGTTGGTCAAATATAAAAGATAATTTTTCTGTTAATTTGGACAAAATGTTAAAAGAATGAGGACATTTTGTAATTTTTTTTTTTGACAAAATGTTATTTAATGTTTTCGGATATTATTTTAAAAGGAGAACGCGCAAAGAGAATTCATCGAGCCAAGGGCATCCAAAGAGAACGTAAGGTATATACCGCGAGTATAAATATTAGGGTTGGCCAAATCGTCTGATCCGTTCCTGTGAAAGAGAAGACGCACAAAACAAAACAAACACAATTGAAAACACAGTGGGTGGGGGGTGTCTCATCTCTATCTCTCTCTCATCTAAGAGCCTGAAGTTAGGCCTTTGTCCTCCTGTGGCTACCTTAAGGTTATGCCGTTTGCCCTACACCAGGTACTATTATCATCATATAATCTCCTCTTTCAATTAGATCTCATCGTTTCTATGTTTTTGTTTCTCTTTGATTGATGTGCTGAACGATATGCGATTGATTTTTAGGTTGAATTATTTGTTTGTTGATTTCATAGAATCGGATCTCAGTTATGTTCGATTTTTATTGTTTCACGTGTTGATCAGGTTAATTTGATTTGGTTTGGATTTCTTTAGGTATTAGACTATTAGTTATCGTATCCATATTATATTCTGGGCGAGCCTGCGTGCTGGACTTTGGTCAAAACTATCGAGTAAAACAGAATTCATCCTATTAACTTCCATAGGTTCATTTTTTTTTTCTCGACACAAGACTTAAATGTAACTTTCAACATTTTGCCCTTCTTAAGTTATAAGTTTACATCTTTCCAATTTTGCAAAAGTTAGACCAAAATCGGCCAGTTATGAGTCTTTATCTGTATATAGTATTGTCTGTTGGTGTGTATATAGAGCTCTGTTCATATGACAATGAACTAAGTTGAGCTAATTTATGTTTATTTGATCTTGTCAGCTTGGAAAGGTTTTAATCTCTACTGAAACATGGAGCAAGTGTGCCTTTTGTCAGATTGTTTCCAGAGACAGGTTGTTTCATTCCAGGAAGTGCTCGATTGGCGTTTTCTCATCCTTGGAGGTTTCCATTTTGTTTCCTTCAATTGCACTTAGTGAGCCTACTGTATATGAGCAGTTAAGCAGGCGTAATGCCATTTTAACCTGAGACTGGTGTTTGATATGTCGCTTTACATTTACAAGTAAGCTGATTTACTTTGTTATCTGAGGTGTATGCTATCATTTGTGGTAATACAGAATTGATTGTGTGGTGTATTCTGACATCATTCCGTTTCTGTTTTCATCTTGTAGGGCTGAATCTTGCTTGTAAATGCTGCATTATTGTTGGTCTGATCTTAATTTTAGCAACACTTGTCCTTTATTCCCATGGTTCAGTTAGATTTTACAGTAGATATTGGTCAAAGATTTTGCAACTGAATTTAAGTAGAGTAAACGAGATAGCCATTTCAAGTGTCTTATTGTTGGCTACGAGTATTCTGCTTTTATCTATTCCTGGATCAGTGTCAAGATGCCCTGCATTTCTCATCTGTCTTTGCTTCATTTGCCTTGTCAATGTCTTCACATCATTGATCGGGTGTCTTTTATAAATAAGGCTGTGAGGATTGTCCATCAGAAGCATACATGCCTGCTTATGCATGAAGAATGAAGGTGGATACAGCTACAACAGCCAGGCTGGTGGTTCATATTTTATAGTTTCTTCTGTAGTTTTCTAGGTAAAGCGTGTTATTTCTTCTATGTTTGTGTCTCTTCTTCATAAATAAAGCACTACGTGGAGCTGTAATAGTGAAAATGGAAAGGTGAGATGAATTTTCTTTTTACATTTTTGTCAAACTAGATTGTGAAATCATATTGATCATTCAAGGTTTTTCATTTTTTTAATCCAGGTATAAGATAATCAAGGAAGTTGGTAATGGGACCTTTGGGGTTGTCTGGAGAGCATTGAACAAACATAATGGTGAAGTGGTAGGTTTCCCTTGATTAAAGAATCTTTCAAAACTAAGTAAATGCATTTATCAAAGTCTATGTATAATGGTGCAGGTTGCTATTAAGAAAATGAAAAGAAAATATTATTCATGGGAAGAATGCATAAATTTGAGAGAAGTCAAGGTAACACTGTAACAACATCCTTTAGTCATTCCATTGTCATAACTCCAAGCTCACAAATTGACCTTTTTACCCTTGACAGTCACTGCGAAAGATGAATCATCCAAATATCGTGAAGCTGAAGGAAGTTATTAGGGAAAATGACATTTTGTACTTTGTGTTCGAATACATGGTACACAGCTTTTTCTTATTGTGTGTTAGCTGTCATTTGCTTTCACATTTGTTTAATAAATATCATTAAATTTCTCTTTTAGGAATGTAGTCTTTACCAACTTATGAAAGACAGAGTGAAGCCTTTCTCAGAAACTGAAATTAGAAACTGGTGCTTCAATGTTTTTCAAGGCCTCGTATACATGCATCAACATGGCTACTTCCATCGTGATCTTAAGCCAGGTATTTTCTTGAATGAATAGAGTCGCTTTATCATTTATTTTGTGTTGTAAATATTTTCTGGCTTATAATGAAAAGATTTCATGTTGTCAGAGAACTTGCTTGTTTCAAAGAGTGTGATAAAAATAGCTGATTTTGGTCTTGCTCGTGAGATTACATCCCAACCACCATACACCGAGTATGTTTCAACACGCTGGTGAGTTTATATATTTTCACACTGGAATAAAAACCATTTTATGAAAAAAAGATTCCTTTAGGGATCAAAACCAAAGAAACTTGGAAACCACAGGGACCATTTTGCAATTTACTCATAGAGACGTTGCTTTTCAACTTAATTATTTTAACTGGTTAAACTTAATCTCGAGAACTATACATGACATGACTGTTTCTTTTTTACTTAATCTGGACAAAATAACTTAATGGATAAGCGAAAAAAACCCGACTTAATTTATTAAGACATTAACCTTTTATCTATTTTCCCTTCTTTACCCATTCTTTTACTCTCCTTTTACTAGCTTTCTAAATGTGGATCGTGCAGGTATCGGGCCCCAGAGGTGCTTCTCCAGTCACCAACATATGGTTCTGCTGTTGGTAGGTTGATGGATTTTTATAGTGATATTTCTTGAGATCTTTTACAACATTTGTGGAGTATAATATATTTTTGTTTTTATTTCAATTACAGATTTATGGGCGATGGGTGCAATCATGGCTGAATTATTTACTCTTCGCCCTCTTTTTCCTGGTTCAAGGTATATGGCCCTTTAAACTATATAAATAAAAATCATGCCATATTCTTAAATCTTAATTAATGGTTTTACATACTAATACTATCTTGTTTTCTTTTATGCAGTGAAGCAGATGAAATTTACAAAATCTGCTGTGTGATAGGCAGCCCAACGCAAAGCACATGGCGCGAGGGACTCGAACTAGCAAGTACAATCAATTATCAGTTTCCAGAGGTTAGTTTGTCTTGTTTTAGTTAAAGACTAAATTACATTTTTGGTCCTTACATAATAAGTGCAGCTGATTTTTTTAAATTTGGTCCCAAAAAGTGTTCTTTTGCAATATTGGTCGTTTTTTAAGGCTCTTATAATGTTTTTTTTTGTCCCTGTTCCAAGTAAAATGACTATAATTGAGACAAAAATCAGCTATACTCGGGGATAAAAAATAGTCAATATACGTGGAACATGGACAAAAAACGCTGTAAATAAGGACCAAAATTGCAAAAATCAGCTATACCCGGGTACCAAAATGTAATTTATCCTTTACAACTATTAAGCTTTATATCTTCAAAAAAGTATTTATCATTTTGTTTTTGATTTATAATCTAACCAGAAGTACAAATGATCAAATATTAAAATACACATTAAAAAAAACGAATCCGACACTTCATTTATGGATTCTATTTTCTTTTGTTTTGTTGAGATAAACATGTAGATGCATAATTAAATAATTAAGTTCTTTTACATAATCTATTTTCTTTTGTTTGATTAAGATAAACATGCAAACATGCATTGAATTATTAAGATACATGCAGATGCATAATTAACTGAAGAGCTGATTCTACTTAATCATGCATTAATTTAAAAATGCAATATAAAGTTTTGTCTTGCAATTTTGGTTATTATTTGAAGTTTTTGTAAAGCTTTTGGAGTAAAATGGTTTGCAAAAGTCAACTATAGAAAGTCAAGTTTATTTGTAAATTGGCATTGCAGGTTGGTGGTGTAAATCTCTCTGCATTAATACCATCTGCAAGCAAGGAGGCAGTGAATTTGATTTCTGTAAGTAGTGTAGTGGTTTTAAATTACCATTTTGGCCTTTCAGAACTGCCTGATAATATGCAATCATATTGAACACGTAGGCTCTCTGTTCTTGGGACCCATGCAAGAGGCCGACAGCTGTAGAGGCCCTTCAGCATCCTTTCTTCCAGGTATCCCTGCCTGCCATTTCTGTCAAACTATAAAATATCATAATCATCAATCAATAACAAGAGATGCCTTTTTTTTATTTTTTTAAAAATAAATCTGCAGAGTTGTTACTATATTCCCCCGTCTCTTCGCCATAAGCCTGCTTCTACTGCCAGGATGTCTCCATCTGTTGGAATAAATGGGAGAGGAGGAGGCATGGAGCAGAAATATGGGTATTCTGGTCATTTGTCTAGTGTGAAGCCAGCTGTGCATGTTACTTCTTCTGCAAAAGTGCATGCGGCCTTAAACACAGGTATTTGTTTTTGTTTTTATTTTTATATTTCTTTTTGGAATATTTTAAAATAAAAATTAAAGCTTGATATTTATAAATTTTGGTACAGGGGTGCATCATAAAGTGGAAGTGAATAATAATAATTATGAGGGACCGGGTGGAGTAAAGAAGGAAAAGACCTACAAGAACAGTGCTAGTGCTGCTGCCAGACAACCAAAATATCGACCTCCTCCTGGAAAGTACAATACTACAGGTAAGAATTGTTTCTTTTCTTGAATAAATAAATAAAGTGTCTGAATGACCATTTTACCCTTACATTCCAACCAACGCTTTTCACAATATTCATCAAATGTTATCGTGAGGAGTTGGAGAGCAAATTCCGTCCAGATTAACTTCAAAATAAAGAATCATTGATTCAGTAAAAACGAAACAACTCCTTACTGGAAAAACATTGTGTTTTGTGTAGTAACAGGAGGGGGAGGTGGTGTTTCTGAGACTGGTGACAAGTTGGGACACATGGCTATGGTTGGTTCAACCAGAGTGGGTGTGGGTCCCATTCCTATTCCCAGACAGCATCAGCAACAGCATGCAAAAGTTTGGGTACGTAATGGGAGATCTGACTTGTTTCCTGGGAGATCTTATGATAGAGGTTATTGCGGTAAGGTGGCTGGATGAATAACAATAATAAATAATATCACCTCACTTCAAACTCAAATGCTATTAGTTTGCTTTATTTTTACTTTTAATCATAAAGTATGCGTGTGAATGTTTTCCTTAATTTTATAAATTTGTGTGCTTGTTCTCTACTTTGACATACTATCTATCTTGTTTCTATAAAAATATTATTTGTATTGCTTGCTGTGTTTCTTGCAATCTGAGTTTGTTGACGGATAAAAAATTACAGGTTAGAAGTTAGAGCAAAACATTAAACATTCAACTACCAAATATCAATTGAGATTTTAAAACTTTGATTAATTCATTACTACAACAATCCTTTTAATTAGTAAGCAACTGTGTTGTGAATTGTTGGAGCAAATTTGGGATTTTTCAAGTATGATTATATTATGTTATGGTGGGGTTAGTTGTAATGTCAGCACAAATGTAAGTGAATGGCTGGCAATAGGCATTATAATGTCTAAGATATTCTATAAAATTTTAAAAAGAAATTAAATATCATTCTATTTTTCTTCTTAATTCTCTTCTTATACTAACAATTACAAGTATTTTAAAATATAATTAGTTTTATCAAAATATTACATGAAAGATAAATAGGAAGAAAAGGTTGGAGGATATTTAATTTTTCAATTTTAAATGCTTTGAATTAAACAATTACAAACCAAAGTTAATAAATTTGAACAACTTATCGAGCCACATAGCATCAAAAGAAGAGAATTAGTCAAGCTCTTGAAAGTTTGTTCTTTTAATTTTTTAAATAAATATCTATTTAATTTGAGGGGAAGAATTTGTTTACCAACTTTATTAATCAATAAGTTGTATAATATCAATTTTTTATAAATCAATTAAAAAGTAGTGGGCACTACCGACAACTGTGTCAAGTAATGTATATAATTGAGAATTCCAACAGACTGCTAACTTATGTTTTCCGAGTGTAAATAAATACAACATACCAAATAAAATAACCAAAACATATAGATGGACAAAAAAACGAAATAAAATATGGGTGGCTAAGTATAAAAATGCCCAAAACCAGGGCTATACCAACAACAACAACAACACAAAACAAGTCCGTTTGAAATGGATGACAAAGCAGAAAGAAAAATCTTAGTATATCGTTAGATTGGAGTTTTTTAGTAGTAGTATATCCATCCTCGTTAAAGGTATTGAGATTGTATTCTCTCCCGGTTTTGTTCCCACCATTGCTTTGCATGCACTTCCCCAAACTTCTCACGACTACACACATTAACAACAAAATACAAAAAACAGTCAACTACTCATCAATCAAGATATGAATGGATGGGATGACAACGAGACTGGAGCTGCGATTACCTGAATCTGACACGCCGAAGCTCACGTGTTCCATCCACCAATTGTCTGATTGTAATATAAACACCGGGCTCATCTTCCTCTATCCACTCCGAATCAACATCACTCGCATTACTAATCGAAACCGACCCCGCCTCATCTCGAGACGATGTCGTGGTCCTCGATGCATCCATGGACATTGCCGACGGCCCACCATACACACCCCCACCGGGACCCCCATTATTATACTGATGGCTCCTCATTGGGTTCATCATCGGGCTGTCCTTCACTGATCCAAGCTTCGAATAACACGAATCCCTCTACACAATATATTCATCATATAAAATATACAGATGAAAACAGATAGATAGACAGATAGATAGAGAGACAGATGGATTAGATAGATTACCCCTCCATCCTCCGACCTAGAAGGCGTGTCAAGCGCTTGACAATTGAACCTCTGCACATTGTACAGCTCCATAATTCTATCGTAATTCTCTCCCCACCATCTTTGCGCTTGCCATTTGTCAAACATCTCTCGGCTGTTTTCATTAATTAATAATAAAATTAAAGATTTTCATACGATAGTGAAAAATACAAGGACCATTGTAGTATAATTTGGTCCCCACATTGATTAACGGGACCATATGCATTGCATGTAGACAAGTCACACGGTTTAATTATTGCTAAATCAAAATCAAATAATTGACAACCGACTTACTTGAATCGAATCCGTTTGAGGTCGTTTCCACCATTAGGCAAGGACACAAATGTAATTTGAACACCGGGCTCCACTTGAGCCATCCATTCTATAGGGTCATCATCCTCATCCAAAACCAAATGACCGGATTGTCGAGGGGGTTCATATCCCCCATCCCAAACTGGAGGGACTGAACTTGAACTTTCAGGTGGTTGTATCGTGTAAGGATAATTGATTCCTTTAGATAATGTGGTGTCATAATCTGTGTAGGCTCTGTAGTTGTACCCTTTGTTCCCTGGCCCTGTGGGTGGCTTTCCCTTTGAAGACCCAGAAACTTTCAACGCCATGTCCTTCATCTGTTTGTTTGTTTGTTAATTTCTTCCAATTTATTATTATTCTTAAAAAATAATTTAGGTTTTAATAGTACACATATTATCATGTACAAATGTGGAAAAATAATGAATTAATAGCGAGGGGTATTCAATTATGGGTCTCGTGTCGCTTTTACCAACATGGAATTCGATGTTTGTCTGTCTTTTCCACACATCCACTTGTTTTGTAGGGTATATATCACAGGGAATATAACAAACTTTAAACCATTCTCTATAAAATTTGTTTTTTGAAATCTAAGGGTAAAATAGTCATTTCATTAGAAAAGAAACATATATATCGTGACTTGTATATACAGCATTCTATAATGGTCCTTTTGAACAAACAATCGAGTTTTAGAAGCTTCTCAATTTAATCATTATCTTGTAACGATTAAATACACTTGTCATAAAATAATATTTTCTTCCAAATAAGAAAAATACAAAGCGAAAGATTCAAATCATACAAAATTTTTAAAAGAAAGAATCAAATATATTGGGATCTAGTATGAAAAGTACAAGTCTCTCTTTTTGACAAAATTTAGGTTCAGAATTCATTTATTTTGTCCTACAGCTTAAACAGGGGGAATTGTCAATTATACCCTTGGTTGAATAGGCTGGAGCCAAATCTACCGAATGACTAGAGCAACTGCCAAAAATTTATTTACTGCCATCACACTATTATTTGTGACAGCACTGTAAAAAGTTAACAACACCAACACATGAAATAACATAAAGGAAACACACCCATCCATCAGCTTTCTTGGGCAGTTAAAAGAATTTGGTTCCTTCATTTTGTATTAATAATTACACCTACTTCCGTATCTTTTATCTTCATTACACTCACACTTTCAAATTTACCTTTTTTTTTATATATATATATATATATATAAATATTTATTAATACCATCCCTTTAACTTTAAACTGCGATTTTTTAACAACTCTTTCACGTAACCAGCTTCACAGTTTCAATGCTATTCTATTGATATGCATTGGTTTTCTTTTTATTTTAATATTTGATTATTTGTGGTTCTTGAATTGTTTATCTAGTCAAAGATTTAAGATTATAAATCTTTTTTGAAGATATAAAACATGGTCTTATTTAGACACTCCTAAAGGGAGAAGGTAGAAAGTATGCGGGTGTACATCTAAATATAGACGACATAACAGCTTTTTTTTTCCTACTTGTAACTAACAAAAATTTAGTCCAATTAGAACTACGACTAGAATTCCAACTAGAATTATAACTAGACTTAACTCTTTTTTAAAAAAAGGAAACAGTAGCTATAAAAACTTTTAACAAGAATAGGATCTAAAATAATTTTTTTGAAGCTATCAACAAAACAAACCCACATATTCGTTTATCAAGATTTTACCAACATTAGAATGATAAAAGAAATATTAAATATTAAACTTAATGTGTTAATGTGTATATATACACGACAATGGTATGGTAATGGAATGAAGGAAAAGAAAGAGATGTGTTCGAGAAGATTAAGGTAAGGTATATAGTATTAACCTGCGTGGTGAGGGTTTTGACGGCGTCTTTGGTGGCGGGTGCCCCACGCGCCCCCACTTCCTCACCTCCATCGTCTACCTGCTGCTTTGAGCACGTTATACACGTCAGCATCTTCTCTATTATTCTTCTTCACACTTCACACTGCAACAAAACAAATGCAATGGCAATATGAAGTTATGAACCATTTATGACGTCATCATTCTTTGGGGTCCCTCCCTCTAATCTATTGTATAGTATACGAGGTAAAATGAAAAATTAAGGTTAACGTGAAGGTGAAGGTGAAGAAAGGAATGAAGAGGTTTGAGTATGTGTAGGTGTATGTGTAAGGGATTTCTCGAATAACCATGGAAAAAGTAAAAGAAGATTTTGATTTTTGTTGGAACCAAGGAAAAAAGTGAAAACGAGAGTAGAGTGTCCCCGGGATCCCAAATTCTGCACACAACTTTGCTTTACCCTTCTTTTCAAGCTTTCATTATTGATCGCAAAGTTGTCTCCTGCATCTGTTGCTGATCGTATCAATATCAATATCATTATCATCTCTCCCGATAATAGGACCACAGGACGCAATACCCCAGCTAAGTTTATCAGACGAATTTTGAGGAATTTATGATTTTGATTTTGCTTAGAAGAAATCAGAGACGGGAAACAATGCAATCTTGGAAGAAGGGATGATACTGATGATGAATCACTTTCACAAGTGTGGAAGGGTGCCGAGCACATAAGGTGTTCGATGAATTGACAAAGAGACAAATAAAGTTATACCATTGAAAACGACTCACCTTTGGCTGACCCACACACTCTGTTTCTGTCTCTTCTTCTTCTTCAAAGCCTCACACAACTATCTGTTCTTTTACTTTTGCTCGTATATAATATTCATCACAATCTTTTCCGCTTCTCCTGCAAATCAATGAACAGCAACTCCAAATTAGTAGCAAATCGAGCATAAAAACAGTATCAACTCCGTTCAAAGTGCTTAAAATGTATATAAATTAAGAGTTTTCAGTTCTGAAAACTCACGAAACTTGTTCGTCGGTGTCTGTGCTATGAAATAGGATAGAAAATGGACATGGAATCCGGTGATATATGGGAATTGGTACGGGTGGGTTGATTCTTGACAACACTGGCAGAAGGAAGGTATTGGAATGGCGCTGTCTCCTAGCACGGTTGCAGGTGGTTGTAGCATATATATGTATATACGTTCAAATACGTGCGAAAGAGAGAGACAGAGAGATAGAGAGAGAAAGAAGAAGCCAAAAATGGTGAATAGAGACAAGAAAGCAGGAGCATCTCTGGTATTTATAGAAAAGGAAATTTGTATCAATTTATTATTGCGAAATTCCTCACAAATGGTCAAATGTAATGGCTTATCACTTTTTATCTGTTATGTTATTTTTTTAAAATTGGGTTACGAAATGATTTTATCTGGAAAAAATCAGGTTTGTTGTGGTTTTGTTATTTTCAAAATAAGATCATTAATTTGTTGTTTATATTAAAAAAAATGATTAATTTGTCATTTATTTATACATTGAAATTTTTATTTTTATTTTAAAAAAAATTAAATATATATTTTTTTTAATTTTTACTTGTTATCTATCTTCCTATTCATTATATCAAAACACATATCAAAATTGAGATTAAAACTAATAAATTCAACATGTCATTATATATATATATATATATATATATATATATATATATATATATATATATATATATATATATATATATATATATATCACAGTTTTTTTAATAAATTCGATGAAAGAGAATAAAAAAAATAATTTTTTTTTGGTTTTTTTTTCAAAAAAAATTTCAACGACTTTATTAAAAAGCCTGCGATCGTAACATTCTGTTTATTGGATAAATAAATAGATTAAATTAATCAATGAATAGTAGCTCTAAATCCATAATTTAGCAAGACGTTGGTTTTGAGAGTTAAATGTCATAACTTCTGAATATTGGGGGTTAAGTATGATTTTCGAATTTGTATGTAAAGATTTTCAGAAGTCACGGGGTATTTGGTAAATATTGGATTTAAATTGAAAGAATTTTGGAATGCTGATGGTTGAATGGTAATTTATGGATTTGTTTTGAAAAGATTATGAGTGGGAGGGACCAATTGTGTCAATTTCGAATAAAGTTTGAATGGATCACGAGGTTAAACCCGATGCCTTCATTCCCTCTCGTTGCATCACTAAACCCTAACCCTAAAATATTTCTTCAGCCGCCACCCTTGTTCCTCCACCCCTCCAGCCGCCACTACCTCCTCCGTCGAGATCGTAACCCCGAGTTGATACCACCGCTGTTGTTGTCGGTGTAAGTAGAGACCGACGAGTCGACATCGTGTAGTCGGAAGAGCAGAGCTCATTGTCGTTGTTGTCCCCCTCCGATAAAGGCACCCACCCCTTACACCGTCTTCACCTCTTTTGTCGTCCCCTACATCGCAGTCGCCGCCATGCAGCTATTCCCTCTCACTGTTACTCTCCCTTCACCGCATGTCACCATGAAATAGTGGGTGTGTTCTTAGCTCGTGAAGTGGGTGTGTGTGTGTGTGTGTTGTTGTAACGTGTTCAATCGTATGTGTGTGTAGATGGCCGGAAATCATAAACAACCACCATGGCAGCCAACCATGGTGGCTGCCGCAATGCTGTCTACTTATGCCGCCACCAGCCACCGTAAGGGGGTGGCTGTGTATGTGATATGGTATTGGTGTGTGTTATCGGTATGGAGTTGTATAAGCATTCTCAGCTAGAAAACTTAAAGAAAACTCCCACTACCACCGTGAGGTGGTGGTTGCCACCATATGTCACCGTTCTGCCACCACCAGTCGCCACTTTGGGTGGTTGTGTGTATATATGTATGTGTGTGTTTGGGTGAATGTTTGAAATGATTTTCTCCATTTTAGCCTAAAATCATAACCACTACTACCATGAGGTGGTGGCTGCCGCTGTGAACCGCCATTGAACACCACCACTCGAGGTGGTAGTGGGTGGTGCCCGACTTATTAGACTCCAATTAATAATAATAAAAGACTTAACCATTCGACAAATTGGCTTGTGATTGGGTTGGAAACCCTAATTAGGGATTAGAAAACCCTAATCTGGGAGATTTTAGTTTGGACTTGTCGGGACCCACGTTTTGGACCATTCGATTGAAGTTATGACTTATGCCCGATCACATTATATGATTGGCCGAGTGGGGTGATGGACTTAATGAATTAAGTCATTAATAGGTTCAGTAAGAACACTTAACCCCAATTGTCATTTTATAATATTTGCTTTATAATTTAGGAAAAAATATATAAAAGTCTTTATAATATTTGATTTCGTAATCGCTTTAGTTTTTATATGTTTTTTAATTCAATTAAGTCTCAAAAATTAAAAATTGTATTTATTTTGACCCTTTTACAGGTTAACAGATCATCAAACTTTCCAAAATTATACTTTTAACCTATATTTTAAATTTTATTACAAATTTGGTCCAAAATTTACACTTTTGGTCTAGATTTCAAGATTTTGTCACAAATCCATCATAAATTTAGTTTGTTACATCTTATATATATATATATATATATATATATATATATATATATATATATATATATATATATATATATATAGAATATATTTTGCATGTTATATAAAATAATATTTATACAAAAAAACATATTTTTCACATAAAAATTCTTCTTTTTCTATATAATTTTAAAAAACCATGTTTGTATGCAAAATGTCTATATAAAAACCTTTCTAAAAAACATTTTTATTTATAAAAATATATATATTTTATTTTAAATACATATTTATAAAAAACATAGGGATATGAAATTGCTTGAAATACACTTATGTAAAATGTGTTATTATACATATATATACATTTAAAAACTTTTATAAATTATGTATTTATTAAGTACATAAAAATATTTTATGTGCATATAAATACATAAATATATACAAATCATTTTTTGTAAAAAAATATATACAACGACATATTTTAAAAAATATATATATATATAAACATCTATTTTATAATAAATGCATTTATATACAAACACATTTTTATAAAGAAAATATATACAAACACATATTTTATAAAAATGTATACAAACATACTTTTGTAAAAAAAAAATATGTACAAACATCTATTTCAAAGTAAACGTATTTCTATATATTTACATATAAAAACGTGTATGTATATTTTTTTTTAGGAAAACGTGTTTGTATACATAAATATATAAAAATATGTTTACTATGAAATAAGTCTTTGTATATTTTTTTTATATAAAAACATGTTTGTGTACATTTTTATAAAATATGTGTTTGTATACATTTTTTTTTATAAAAACTTGTTTGTATATACAAATGCATTTATTATAAAATAGGTGTTTATATATATATATATATATATATATATATATATATATATATATATATATATATATATATATATATATATATATATATGTATATATATTATAAAATATGTGTTTACATTTTTTTTATAAAAATATATTTAGATATATTTATGTATTTATATACAAACAAACTATTTTTTGTGTGCTTAATAAATACCAAATTTATGAAAGTTTTTTAAGGTATATATGGTGTAACATTCATAAAATCATAAGTAAAAATTTCACTTTTAATTCAACCCATAACCACCAAATAACCATATCAATCATCCAGAAATATGTCAAAGTAAAAATAGTTATCAAAGTACAATCCAAAAATCATAAAAGTGCGGAAACATTGGTGGATGCGCTACGATGAAGCCGAGCCCCTCCCCTTCGAACCAGAAATACCTGAAACAAAACTTAAACCGTAAGCACAAAGCTTAGTGTGTCCTCAACAAAATACCACATTCCATACATACAATGGGCCTCCCCCGACATCCTTTGGGCCCTGCCCGACATTAGGCTCCACCCGTACAAATTTGATCCTAACATGCCATGGGCCTCGCCCAACATATTCCTCAATCCCCGCCCGATATGCACACAAGCATATATCATACATGAAAGAGTCACACAGACATGTAACAATCTACATAACACATTCCAGTGAGCAGACATTGGTGCCTTCGACCCACAAGTACAGTGAGGAGAGTCACCTCAACTAAAGATAACCAAATCACACGCGCTGCTGCTACCAGGCTCTTTACACCGAACACATACAAATATCCCTTATCAATAAATAAGATAATTCCCCATAATCCATGGTCCACTTCATATCTTCTCACACTAATTGGTAAAAGACTATTTTACCCTTCCTATACTTGGCCCAACAAAGAAAGACCCAAACCCAAAATGTCTCAAGGCTCAAAAATGGCCTAAGAGCCATTCAGGTGCGTACGCCCCGCGTACGATGCTGAAGCCCAAATTCAGCTCCAAACCTCTTAATGCCTTAAGACAACATGCATAACTTCCAGATCTGATTCTTATGCGACGTCTTAAGTCATAAAGTTCCTGAATTTATGACTTTTCATGGCTTAATGGTATCCAAACCTAAGCCCTAAATCTCTAACTTCATCAAATGACCACCAACTCATGCATGGAAGGATTATATTCATAAAGATCCGATTTTCATAGCTTAATGACCTTAAAAATGACTAAAAATGGGGCTCAAAGGTTCTGTGGTAACTTCTATTAACAAGATCCAAATAATGGTTCCAAAACAGGCTCATAACATAACCTAAGGCTAGATCTACATCAGATAGCCATCAATTTTGAAACTTTATACCTCCAAAAGATAGATAAAGGTGAATAAGGCATGGATCTACAAGCTCCAAGAAAACCAAAACTTCTCCAATGAGTTCGTTTTTCTCCAAGGTGCACCAAAACACACAAGAGACTCAAAATCTTCACAATGGGGCTAGGGTTTCGAGATAATTGCTTTAGGGAGATGTATGTTGAATATTGAGAGAGTTCCCAAAAGTTAACTTGCTTAAATCGGGCTCAAACGCTCAGTATTAGGGTTTGATTTTGCACCGCATACGCCCATCACACTCCTGGTACACCCAACGTACCAGGTTTCCCTCTGCGATCACTTGTGCCTAGTATGCCCAACGTACTTGACTTAACCAAAAATCTTCATAACTTCTGACGGTCACAATTTCCGCATCCCCAATCCACTTTCGGTGTTATTTATATGTTCGTAAGGGTAATGAGAAACCCTACAATTTCAGTTAATCTCCTTTAACTTAAAATCATCGAAACTTAAAACCCTAATTCAATAAAAGGCCTGAAGCATCACTTCTACCATTATACCCTTGAAGTCCAAAGCACTAACCGGACTCTTGGATCATATAATCTACATTACACACATCCAAATGGGTCTAAATCCATCTTTCCTCAAATCCCGAAGCCTTGTGATAATTGATCTTTAGGTAAGTGACCTAAATTAAGAAACGACTTGAAATAAGGTGTTACAACTCTCTGTCACTTAAATTAGATTTCATCCTCGAAATTATTCCTTACTACTTCCTCTACCATCCTAATCGATCATGCCCGTACTTCCTGAATTCTGTTTAAGACTGAAGATTCATCCCATATAGACGACCACCTTCCAACCCTACCATCCAAACCCCA
Organism: Lactuca saligna; assembly: GCF_052625555.1. Taxonomy (NCBI): domain Eukaryota; kingdom Viridiplantae; phylum Streptophyta; class Magnoliopsida; order Asterales; family Asteraceae; genus Lactuca; species Lactuca saligna. Next base: position 16,277,133 of record NC_136422.1, on the reverse strand, counting down.
TTTTAACAGAATTCACTTATCATTCCAAAAGAATTAACCTTAATACTTTTCCCTGAGCCAATGAAAGAAATCCAATTGCTCTGCTTGAGAACTGAAACAACTACCTTACTGATGGGTTTTAGCCATAAGAACATCCTATGTGCTAATACAAACCCTAATGCTTGGATCTAGGTTTCTTTATTGTACATGTTATTCATCCAAGACTTTAAACCCTAAATCTAGCATATGATAATTAATATTAACATAAGAATGGGTTTAAGAATTAACATATTAACTTGATTGTTATGTAGCAATAACAATCACAATTCCTCCTTGTAATGACTTTAGAAAGCTTAGAGTCACAAATATCACTCCTCTAATGATTCACAAACACCAAGAGCAAGAGGATGAAGAATAAGGAGAGAGGAGGCTGCCCAAAATGTGTGGAAACCCTAGAAAACAAGTTCACCACGTTTTTAGGGCTTAAGGGTACTATATATACATGTAGGCTATTAGGGTTTTCAACTAGGAAACCCTAATTTGGATGCTTAGGCACTAAGCAACCCATGGACCCTTCTTTAATAAGCCTTGGACGATTTCTAATGGGTTTCTCCATAGAATTCATCCAACCTTATATTATAAGGTAATCCATAGCGTAATTGCAATTATCTTATAATTACAATTCTAGTCCCTTAAGTTTAATTAATCTTTTTTAGCCACAAACTTAATTCTTATTAATTTTTGACTAATATTAATTAAACAATATGATTTCTACTTTAATATATTATTATCATAATATATTAATAAATCATATTTTTTCCTTTCTCTCCATAATTCATCATATCAAGCTGCTTTGGTGAAGGCAACCCAAAAGGACCATGCACCATCGGGTCAAGTACATACCAAAATAGTTATGGACTTAGACACTAATCCAACACTTACTCCTCCTAACTAGAATACCTTAAATCACAACGATAACCCCTCAAAGCAGTATACTTCTCAAAAACTGGAACACATCAATTTAAACCCTATAAATTATTCCTTAGGACTTTTGATCATCCATTTATCGTACCCTCCCCTAGTTCCTAACTAAGAACACCACTTAACTATGTAGAAGCAATACTCATAATATATCGACCGTGAATTTTACCTAATCCTAATCCAAAGATTGTACCCAATAACCTTAAATACATACTTGACTTCTTGGTAAGTCATCAATAACTCGCTGATCCCACAACTATAATGAAGGCCGACCCAAGAATATCACATTGCATCCAAATCCCTCATCAGTTTAGGTGTACCTCCACCTGAAATGACACTTGTGGTATTACAACTAACTTTCATGACTCAAGATTTCAGAACCGATATCCGCCATTTGTAACCAAGAACCTAACAGACAACCCACAAGAAAATGGGGTTCATAATGAAAACATTCAACAAGAGACTTTGGATGATTATTTAATATTTCCAACAAACTTTTACTGTCCCCATGATCCAAATCGGCTGGTCACTGAGTCACTTGACTCCCAATCAATGCACTAAGACCCAAACATGCCAATAAGACTAACAATATGAGACCTAAGAGTCTTAATAAAATGACTATCGGGTCCCACCCATATGAATCATACAACTACTGGTTTACGATACATTGTGACACCTTCTAACCAGTAAAACGATAGGCTTACGGTTCTACAAAGATCTTGTCACCATTCCATTATTGACCTAAAGACTTACGACTAATATCACAGGGGCTTAAAGATACACAACCATCAACCTACCGACTTGTAGGAACCCCATCAATATCTGTCAACACAAACCAAACACCCCATGAGTTATAACCTTCTATAATGCACAATTCTTTTCACAAAATGGGTTGCAACCAACACAAAATCACATGAAAACATGATCACACCAACTAAACACCCCATGAGTCATACCCTTTATAAAGACTTTTATGGAGTTTTCCCTATAGTTTATATGAATCTTGTTAAATGTGACTTGAACAATTGGAGCATTATCATGAAGTATTTGAGTTCAATGGAGAAGTTGGAAATAAATGGAGCACTTGGGGTTCATGAAGCATGTAACAAAGTAACGGGTCATTTGCAAAGGGAATTGATCATCTAACAAAGGGACAGATCAAGTGCCAAAGGAACGGATCATCTAAAATACGGTATGGAGAATCTGTAAGAGGTTTTGAGCACTAAGGAGTGGAAAGGAGCAACTTGATGCATAGTTACACAATTTGATTAGGTTTTGGGACAACTAGAAAGCATGTTGCACCATTGGCATACATGCTGTGCCACTTTGGATGATGTTGTGCCACTCTAATAGATGTTACGCCAAAGTGGAAGAACTTACACCAACCTCGAAGATCTTATGCCTCCTTGGAAGGAAGTTGCGCCTTCCTTGCATAAGATGTGCAATAATCATGCAAGATGCGCCATCTTGGTGCAAGGTGCGCCATTTTGGTTCCTTGATGAGTCACGGTATCTATAATGAGCCATGTATGCTATGAAGTCCTCTATGATGCTCAAGATTGTTCAAGGATACTCAGAAGTTGGTAATGCTCAAGGAATACACCATGTTGTGCTAGCATGATGGATTTTGGGTCAATAGTGCTCATGATGCACCGCCTGTTAATCATGATGATCCATTCTGGTTCAATGTGCTCGATCATGTGCATTGTTGATGCTCATGTGTTGTATGACATGGATGAAAGCTTTAGAAGATGTTGCATGGAGGATTGTGATTGGTTGACCTATTTCATGGGCCTATGGGCTTGTCCCAGTAGGGTTTTAGGCCTGATCCCTTCAGTATAAATAGGGGTGTATGCTAAGTCATTTGAAGTATCTTTTGTATTCTTAGTAGGTAGGATGAATCTCAACTAGTTGTATTTGTAACCTTTGTTTGAGAACTCTGTGAATAATGAATACTTTGCTCCTACCCGTAGACGTAGGTCACCTTGACCGAACAACGTAAATATTGTGTCTTTGTGTGCCTTTTGGTTTCGTGCGTTATCTGCATTAATTCCTAACAAGGGTCATCAGAACCTGACAAGTGGCATCAGTTTTATTATGAGTCATAACAAGTATCGTCTGAAACCCTAACATTTTTTTTTTCAGAATTTGGGTTTCAATATACTTTCATCAAATAAACCAAACAAGATTACATGAATTAGAATCTACTGAACTTTATATAATTAATCGACTTTTCAAATATATATCATTGTTAGATGAAAAATACCAATGTTTATTTGTATATTTGGCGGATCACCCACTACGCATAAAATATAATAAAAGTTTCTTTAGAACAGTTTACACAAGTATCCACTATTTTATTCATAAATATATACATTCCGTCAACAACGGGAATAAAATGAAGGTATTGATATGTTCGGATCAAATATATAAAAACTATAAGTTATCTTCTAAAATTTCATATTACATGTTCTTCGGTGAGCAAGACTCAATACTTGGTAGAGAAAAGAAATTTTCACCTGATTATTTGCATCATGTAAATAGAAAAATATGTAATTTTAGTTTTGAAATATTTCTTAAAGAAAAAATGATGTTAAAGTTTAAATATGTTATTAGAATGGTGAGTTATCCGAATTTTTGAATGATGCAAAACTTATCATATTTAGGTAATTGTTTCTTACGAATAATAACAATAACAAAACCCCAAATCTAATATATTAGGTAAAGATGTTACTAAATATTTTTCAGTTTGTTTAGATAGGAAAGGAAAGGACATGGTGTGACCATACACCTACATCACTGTTATGATTCTTTTTAAAGACTTCTGTTGGTTTTATGATATGTTGTTCGATACTATGCTTTATGACTTTTGAATAAATGAGTTTTATGTACTTTAGAATTGTGGTTTTCAGCTTTACTTATGTTTTTAAAATGAAAATTTTGGGACATTACAGGAGGGTTGGCTTCGGTGGTGGTGAGACCAATTTCACCTGTGGAGTTTTCTCAACAAGGTTGATGATGTTGATCATGTTGGAGGCTTGGAACACGATATGGGATATGTCTTTATTGGGCAATATCTAGTTGGTGTAGGTTGTGTCGGTGTCATATTCCGACATAAGACCTCTAACTAGTTTCAAGACTAAATGTTGTTCTTTGATGGGGTTGCCAATATTGTTTAGTTGATCTGTAATATCTGATTCAAGGTAATAAACAAGATGATCGTCAGATAATTTCCCATAGACCTACTATAAGACAATGTCATTGATCTCAACCTGTTACTCATAATTGGCATTGGTTTTTGTTGGTGGTCAGGTATCATCAATTTGAGCCAGAACTTTGTACCCACGAGCATGTAACTTGAGGAGTTTTACCTATGATGAATATGTAACCTTGGTTCCATCCATAATGTAAACTTTGTTTTGGATATTGGTTATAGTATAGACTAGGCGAAGGAGGTTATTAGTGGGTTTGGTACGACATCCATCATTGTGGATGGCATCACTAGAGGGTTGCCAGAAACTATGGACACTCTTAGCCATCAAGAAGGAGAAGGATCAGGTTTAGGGTTAGGGCTTTGGCGTTGATGCCATAAAGGGTTCTAAAGAGTCGTTCACTCTTCTCAATAAATACAAATGAAAAGATATAGGAAACATACAATATACAATCTTAACAAAGTTTCATATTTACATTAGTTTTTGAATTAATTCAAATATATGATGTGTATCTAAATATCGTAGACATAAAGACCATATCGAACCGCTGTAATATACATTAACACTTTTTCTTAGAGACACAACCTCGACGAGGTTAGAAAAAGATGTGTTTAGTCATGGGGTACGAACGCTAGCTCCGATATGATGTGAGATATATTTGAATGCTAAGATTGTCTCTTCCAAATAAGCTCTTATAAAAAGAAGGGGACTCCAACACACACACACACACACACACACACACACACATATATATATATATATATATATATATATATATAAGGTATTGTATGTACTGATGTGTGATACATTAACATAAACAAAAACAACCCAAAAAATGTTGGGATCTATAATTTTCAAGGCATACCAACTATCGACACGATGTTTATGTACGGAACCACACATGCCAAGTAGGACCACACATACAATGAGATATAATGAAGGACCTTACGATCCGTTTATGTTGAAGGGGGTGATACCAAGTTTGCCATGATCTACGTAGGCATCACCTATGATTTGCCGCAATGCTTCAAATTTTTTCCATTTACATGGCATAAGTTGCCACACTTGCCATGCTATTTATTAAAAATATTAATTAATTTAAAAAATAATCCTTTCAAACATACTACTTTTTAAAAACTAAAATTTCGTTAAACTAGAAAAGAAAATTACAACACACCACTAGAAATTAAAAACATCGCAAGACCACTACAAAGTTAAAAAGGTCACTTGAAATTAAACTAAAACACAAGACCGTTAGAAATTTAAACACACAATCCACTAGGAATTAGAAGACAACGACTTTAAATTTGACACCATTTCGGTGACTACCGTATAATTTGACAAAACTCAACATGCTGGAAAGAGTTGCTCTGTACTTTAAGGAACATTGAGGATTAATGATTTAAAATTTGAAATTTTGAAAAAAAAAAAGGGTTATATTTTTGAAAAGAGGATATTATTTTTTGAAAATATGGTATTTTTTGAAAATTGAAAATGGATTAAATGGTAAAAAAAGGAAAAATGGTTGATTTTCTTTCTCTCTTTGGTAGATATATATCGAGTTGCCTTGCCGATCCAAACTTGTCGAAGACAATGCACGGTGTTTGCCGAGCTTTGCCGACGCCTAATCCGTCGAGTCTTAGTGAATGACTCTAAAAAAGATTTGTGTAATTTACTTTTGAGATTTTATCTTTGGGACCATAATGGTACCATAAGAAGAGGTTTTGATATGATACGGGTATGGTGCATGAGGAAACCGTGGGGACAAAATGACAGTCTGGCTCTAACATAAATCATAAATGGTCTTTGGTTTTGAAGACACGATGGACCGGGATGTCCCAGATGGACCAATACACATGACACGTGTGACCATATAATTGGATGGAGTATGTTGTTTAAGAATCAACAACAATCATCATTTAAGGACCTTGTAATTAAGGTGGAAACTATGATTATGCAAACAACATTTAGATTTTTATTAACATATACATATTTGCAATATTACATCAAATATTTTATCTAATTCGTACTTAGAATATATATATATATATATATATATATATATATATATATATATATATATATATATATATATATATATATATAATTCACAGAAGTTTAAATAAACTTCAATACATATTAGGTTTGAGTTTAAACCTTATAAAAATTAAGTCACAAGATCTATCTATCTGGTTTGATTCTTATGATTGAAGTATCAGTTCTACAGGATGTGATTCTAAGCTTATCCATTTTATTGTTTTATATAACTTCAGTGGTATTTATAAAGTAGATTTCCCCAAATAAGGGAAGTGGACATGATAACAATTTTGACATAATCAAAGTTGATTTTTTAAACATATGATATTTGATATTTGCAATATGCATAATTTTTTAATTTTTTTAAAGAAAATGGGAAAGAGGATTTATAATGTATTAGGTACGATGGTTATGTTCTATAATTATGTCCGTATGGACCCAATATGGTCTTCTGCCCAATATGTCATGCTAGGAATGAAACCACTAATCATATTCTTAATTTTATGTGTTGTTGTGAAATAACTGCAGAAAATGATTTGCAGATGGTGGAAGTGAGTCAAAGAAATGGATGAACGTTGTGGTGATAAGTGATAACCAACGTTTTGGACCATATGGTGCTGCATGAACAATGTTGCTACCTTCATGGATGACAAGATAAAACAAGATGTTCACTTTGATTATATTATATGTAAAAAATAACTATCATTGTGGTTAGTTATCTGTTAGTTTGTATAATAGAGTTCGGATGATTGTAAAAAAATAGAGAGAAAGATAAAAATAGTCTAATTTTATAAGTTGTAAGATTTAGAAAAAAAATTAAGCAAATTACCAAACCAGTCACTATTTTCTGGGGATCCCTGCGAAAATAGCAAAAAACATGTGAAAACACAACACAACGAATTGTTTTGTTATATTACCACTAGATTTTTAATAGGCTCATGAATTTGTTCCGTATATAACCTTTATTTTTGTATTTTATTTTCATTTAAAAAAATAAACCAAAATATCACTAAAACGATACTACTACCATATTTGTTAGTATTGTGAAAATGTCTGATAGAATTTGAGAAATTGCATTTTAACATGTTTGTGAGCCCCCCCGGAAGGTGGTTTAGTTTACTGTTAGAAAGCAAGAGTAATTGTCTTTAGAGTGCTAGTTCCGTTTCCACCCCGTTCCCGAATTCAATTTAACAAGAGAAAAGAAAGGAAATTGGTGGAAATGAGAAGAAAATATAAGAAATTTGTGTTCCCGAGTTTCATTAAAGGAATGAAGTTGAGGGAAATGGTAAGATCAATTTCCCTCCTAACTTTCCTTCCGATTTGGGAGGATTTGGAAAGAAATAAATAAATTATTAATTTCCTTCCACTTCTCTCCAACTCGGGAACACAAAAGAAAATTTTGTTTCCTTTTCTTTTCTTTTCTTTTCTTTTCTCTCATGACTTTCGTTTCTCTTCTTTTCTTTTCTTTTGTTAAACTCGAGAACTAGACGTTCAAGAGTCCAACTACTCCACTTCAGCTTTACAAGAGTCCAACTCCGATACTCCAAATTTCCAAGAGTCTAACTCTTGGAATCCAGCTTTCCTACACACTCTTTCTCAATGCATAACTTTCAAGACCATGATCCTACCTTTTTATAGACAGTGGCCTTTCAAATTGAAGGTCGAATATCAACATTTAACATGCTGATGATTAATTAGTGAATGACCAAATGTTAATATAAAAACTAGGTACACCACTTGTAACATCCTAAATTTTCAGGTATGAATTTAAAAGCTTAAATATGTATTTTCAGGGCAACTCGACGAGTGTATTTTTAGGGCAACTCAACGAGTTGGAAGGCTCCAACTCATCGTGTAGAATGTTTAATGCCCGCGTATATTTCAAAGTCTACTCGACGAGTTGGAAGGCCCCAACTCGACGAGTTGAAGGCTGGACATTAAAACCCTAATTTTTAGGGTTTTCACCATATTTAAAGGCCTTAACTCTCATTATTGGCCTCCTTCATCGCCTCCTTGTCCAGAGAAAAACCCTAGTTCGTGATTTTGCCCTTTTGTGTGAGTGTGTGTGAGCTTAGAAAGTGATTTTGGTGCTTTTTTGGAAGGAACGAGAAGCTTGAAGAAGTTGGTTGAAGGGAGAGGCTATAGATCCAGTGTTTACTCTGTTGTGGCAACCATTTTGAGGTATAAAGTCAAACCTTGGCCTCTTATTGTTTAGATCTACTTCTATGAAAAGATATTTTTATTCTTGGTCCATATTGGAGTCATTCTTGGAATAATGCATTGTTTGAAGTTGCCACTTCATATTTGGATGTTTTATAGCTCTTTGAGTCTAAAGTTCTAAGCTTTATCAAGTATTGGCCCTCCTTCATGCCATAGACCCCTTACTAAGCTATGAATGAGTGTTTTAGCCCATGATTTCATGCATGGACGTAAAGCTTGCAACTTTACGTGGTATCTCAACCCTAGAGGACCAGATTTATAACTTGGAGGCATTAGACTCACTTGGAAAGCGACTGAATGGATTAAGAATAGGACAACTCGATGATTTACCTAGCCAACTCAACGAGCTGAGTCGGGTTTTCCCGCTTTCTGGATGATGAAGAACTCGACGAGTTACTGTGGTAACTCGGCGAGTTGTATCGAGCTTTTCATGATTTTGCTGAGATAGGAAGGAACTCAATGAGTCAGTAGATGCACTCGAAGAGTTGGGTCAACATGAACTGTTGACCTTGACCACTGACCTTGGTTGTTGACTTTGACTTTGATCATGGTTGACCAAGTTTGACCTTGAGGGTATTTCAGGATTTTGATGAGGTTAGTCACATGGTGGTTGTAGGCAGTCGAGATCGGAGCTGAGAGTTGGGGTTTGATCTTCTTGACTCAACACTACTTGTGAGGTGAGTTTCCTCACTATACTAACAGGGTCTAAGGCACTAAGGCCGACCCTTTTAGATTGTTATCATGGTTATCGTATGCTTGTATGTTGTAGGGATCTGTTAGATTTGTATCCTGATAGATAGGATGATGTCATGCTTAGTGATCTGTAAGATCTGCCTGTTTGTATGTTGGTCGGTTATATGTTTAATTGTTATGTATATATCGACATGGTTTGTGTATGGTGGGGTTGAGGCGGTCCTGCTTGGTGCTGAAGGCCAAATACCCTGGGCGGTCCCGATAAACTGTAGGCCCTGCGAGATGGTCCAGTCAGGTCACAGGCCCGACGAGCGATTCAGATAGGCTGTAGGCCCTGCAAGGTGGTCCAGATAGGCTGAAGGCCCTGGGAGGCGGTCCAGTCAAGCTGAAGGCTCATTATGCATGTTGTTATTGGTTATATTTATGTAGTGGTACTCTGGGAAGAACTCAGTAAGCTTTGGGCTTACTGCTGTGGATTTTGTTTCAGGTACTTTAGTTGATCGCGGAAAGGTGAAGGCTTGATCGTGCACCTCCTCGTTTTTCATGTTGTGTTTTCTGGGAAAACTCTGTTATTAGATTATTTTGAAAACAATTTGTAAAGAATGGATGATTTTGAAATGTTTAAATTTTACCTAAATTTTATGGATGTTACACCACTCGTATGGTCATATTCCTGTTTTTGTTTTATTGTCTTTTATATCTTTACTTTCTCGGAAAAAGAAATTAAATACACAAAAATTCATAAAATCTTATCTGATACAAATAGACATGCATATTAATATATAAACCAGTTTATAACCCACAAGAACCATGATCATAAAATTAATTAAACTTTCATATTAAAAAGTCAAAACTATTAATCAATTATTTTAAATAAATTATTACTTAATAGACATTTTTTAGTTATATAAAATTCTAATCGTTGATTTAAATAAATACGTGAAGTTATATCACCTTATATTCTGTATTAATTTAATTTAATTTTTTAATCTAATGTTATTAATTTAATATAATTAAAGTGAAAAAAAATTAAAATTTAAAATTTAAAATGGATAATCAATTATTGATTTAATGTAATTAGTGTGGAAAATTTAAAATTTAAAATGAATAATTAATAGGTTGACAAGTGACATGATATATTTACAATCTTACATCAACATCGATCTACAATTACCTATTTTTAGTACTGAACACACTAATGAATGATATCTTTTTAATGCCGCTATATTAATCTTTGTATACAACTTAAATTTTTGAAAAAATATATTAATATGACTGTTTATTGAATAGAATAAAACTTATTACCTTAAGTATATATTTTTCGTAAAAATAAAGCTTTAAAAGAACAAAAAGAAAAAGTATATGGTTCATAATTATACCTACTTTGTAATGAAAATTCGTTAACGACTGTTTTCACTAAATTTTCCCATGCCAAAATGGAATACAAATACAAGCACTTTCCCAAATCCTTTTTGTGAACGTTATTCTTGGAAGATCTATCAAAACAAGAAAAGCATCAATTTGTAAAAGTATTCTCAACAACTAGCAAAGCTATATTATATTTAGAGTTCATAGATACACCATATTATATTCATGTTTTGTGAATTTAAAATATAATTAGTTTAAGTTTGAAAAATAATTATAGTGTTTTTATGGGTAGAATTTCATCTTTATTTTATTGTTAATATCTTAAACTTATGGTAACATTCTCAGTAACCTAAAATCTTGAACTAGTATTTTGGGATTATCTTCATATTTATCATGATACCTTATACATGAGCAAAAAATTGAATGGAAAGGGATGGACGAGTCAAAAGACACATGATCAAAGTAAAATAGATATTGAATTAGTGGTACCAGTGTAGAATAGAAAACCACATAATTCATTCATTTTTCTATATAAATTCAAAGATTTTTATTGATAAGGTAGGTCTTAAATATTCTTTAAGATAGGTTCTTAAAATTTTTCTATAGAAATTTTATATAAATTAAAAAAATTATATGGATCCTAGGACCCACCTTCCATACTCTTAGCCTGGCTTATGACAGGAAACTATAAATTTTTTCCAAAATATCAAAAATCCTATGTACTTTCATAGTTTACGTGATCCATAGCATATGTTTAAATAAATACTTAGTTTTATAGTGTTTCAGTAAATTAAAAAATTAATCATGCAATCTTGGTGCTTCTACCAAACATTCCACGGCATACGTACTTTTTATAGTTTTACAGTGATTCATGAGTTTGAGGCTTTGAGTCTTAAGATAGGTGGACATGGAATATGGATACTTCTAGTAGTTTCATGGCTAGTGATACTAAAAAAATTGTCGATGATGCTTTGTTACCAGATAGTCAGATGGCTACTAGGTATAACCGGTTTCTATCTAGGAAAATCAATATTATGTATTGGAGAATTCGTTTGGATAGATTACCAATTTGCATTAACTTGGTAAGTAAAGAGGTACGATGTAGCTTCCATGATTTGTCCAATGTGTTCTTTACTTAGAAAAGGAGAACGGAAATTTGTCTAATCATTCGATGTTCTTAAAGAATTTATCAAAAAAAAATTAATATCTTATAAAGTTTAATAACGCCTCCTTGTTAGCCAAGTGACTTGAGCATAATTAACCTAATAACCGTCATCCTATTTATAATTGCTAAAAGCCCAAGACGTTCGAATGTATAAGAAAACAATTACTCCTATAATGCCTCAAAATTCGTAAAGGGTTTGAAATGGTGGGACGACCCGTTTTGGCAAGGCTTGTGGATCCGTCTGTTGGGGCTTTGGGGTGTTGATCGGATAATTTTTTAGGATTTCGGGTAATTCAGGTTTTTCATGTTAGAAAAAATACCTGTTACCCTACCCAAACTAAAGTCAGGTAATTCAAGTATCGGGTCGGGTTTGGGTAAATCGGGTATTACCCGAAATATAAAATTTTTTATTTAAATTTCACCTAAAAATAAATTTAATGAAATAAATACGTCGTGTTTTATTAGTCTTGTTTATATAAATAAACGAGACATAAACGAAATTATTCAAACTTTGAACATTGAGATTTTTTAGGTTGATAATACCTGAGATATCAAGTATTTTTTTTAACAACTTAATCTAATCAAATAAGATGTTAAAAAACAAATACTTAAAGATCTTAATTTAAAAGTTTAAAATGTTTAAGATAATTGTAGCCATAAATTTTGCAATGTTTCTGAAGTTTGGTCAAGATAATGAGTTTGTTAGTTGCAATAAAAACTATAATATAGAAAACAGTTAAGTTTTAAAGAACATGATGATATATAAACAATTACTTTTAATATTGTTAGTGTCATATTGTCATGATAAATAGATTCATGTTTTACAATAATGATATTTAGTTTAAGATGATCAAATACCTGCTATATAGTACAAGCTCTACAAAAAAAAATTAAAATTAAAATAATTCGAGTATACCCGGAACCTAAAAAATGTACCCTTTACCCTACCCGGAAAAAAAATCGGATTACCCGATTACCCGAAAAAATTTACCCGATACCCGAAAAAATCTGACGGGTAATTCGGGTATTTTTGACAGGGCTTCTGGGGCTCATTGGATTATTCTATCGAATAATAAATAAATGTGAAATATAATTGACAAGCAAAAAACTTATGTGGCTTTTATAGGTGATGTTAGTTGTTAAATATTTGAATTAAATTAAATTTTAAGTAGATTTGTATTTATTTATCCTTATTTCTTTATTTTTATTTTTTAATTTTTTCAAAACATTCTAATTTTATACAGTAGCTTTCCAAAGTCATTTAAGTAGTTTATTGTATTGGTGTAATCAAGACAAAGAAAGATTCATCACAATAACCTATTATAAAGAAAAATTTCAGTGTCTTTTTTACATCATTATGAGATAATAAGCCATTCGGATGGCTTTGGAAAGTCATTGTATAAAATTATGATGTTTTGAAAGAATAAAAGAAGAATAAATACAGAAAAATGAATACAAATCTACATAATAGTTCAATTTAACTCAAATGTTTGTTAACTAGCATCATATATGAAAACCACATCAACTTTTTGCACGGTCAACAAATAAAAACATAAAATGACAAATGCAAAACATGAAATAGTTGAAACAAACCGGTCCATTGGTTAAATTTGTAATAAAAATTAAACTTAATGACTTAACTGGAAAAAAAATACAATATCAAAATCAAATTTTATGTAAGCTTAGTGTTTTTATACAACTTGCCCTTCATCAATTAACAACAATAAGAAATTTAATTTTAATTTTAATCGTAGAATTTCAGAAAATAAACAAGCATAATGTTCTCTAACATTTGCATCTAATTCTTTTGTTATTAACAACTGGTTTATTTATTGATTTCTCATTTTATAAATTTTATTATATTTAGTGTGTTAAAAGAAGAGACGAAGCAAGGTAGCGAAGAAGGCAAGAACTCAAGATTACTTTGGACTTATACTTAGTACCATATGCTTTTGAGTTTGAACAATCAAAAAGCAAATTAAGCGGTCATTTGCGGGAACATGAGTCATCAATCAATGACTTAACTTGGTTGATAACTTGCGACAATCTTTTGGTATATTAAACTTTTACCCCAATTATTTTCATCAACCTTTATGCTCTTCTTTATGAAGCTAGTAATTATTGAATCATTCATTATTTTATAAAATCTAAGGTTTGCAAATTCATTTTAGTGCCTTTTTACCCCCTTATAACTAATAAATCATATCAAATCTTTCATGAAATATTTATTTTATTTCATGTAATTATAGACCTGAAGTAATAAAATAAATAAATTATTTTACCGATCAAGATAAGTATTTTACTCGTACGAGTTAATATCATTCTGCCGGATTGTATAGATGCAAATGTCTATTTAATTTACAGAATTTTGTCAAGGTATTAGATATATGTATAAAAAAACATATATATATATATATATATATATATATATATATATATATATATATATATATATATATATATATATATATATATATATATATATATATATATATATATATATATGGGCTAAGGCCAAAGGCATCAAAAAAAATTGAGGGCAGATATTTAGTTCAGTTATTAATACTATATATGATTTAGGCCCATAAAACTTAGCCCAAATATATCTTGACGTAGGCGTGGGCGCAAAGAAACACGACGATGCTAAGGATTTTTTTTTTTTTTTTTTTTTTTAATATTGCTTTGGGTCATTTTGGCGTTTGAGAGATGTTCATATTTATTGTTTTTACTTAATTAATTTGAAGCATGAGAGAATACATACTTTTATGAGGGTACTGGAGGGATGTTTTTCAATAATTTTCATTATAGTTTCAGGCTAAAATTAGAGTATACTAAGGTAATTGCGTTAGTAACTTACTAAAAAACTAAAATTTGTGATGTGTAGGTGGATTTATTAGCATGGAAATGTATGGATGTTTTTGTTACACTAATACTAGTATTGTTAACGGTTTTTGCACTATGATACTTGATAACCAAGTAGTGCCTTCATATTAGTTTCAAATACCAACTTTGGAATTATGATTAGTCATCCAAATTTTGTTCATGTTTTAAGGTTGTCTAATGTTTTGTTTTCATTTGTATTTATCAATTTATTCCCAACAGGCAGTCCTCAATATTACTGGATGAAGAGATAACTAGACTCGCAAAACCAAAACATGGTGGTGGAACAGAGGTTATGGAATTATAGGCTTGGAAGGGCTTATGCCACACTCTCAAAGATGTTAGTTTGAAGTGATATTACTGATTCATTTCATACCATATGCTTATTCTAGCCATCACATTGCTAATTTTAAATGTTATTTACAAAATATATGGCCAACAGGCACTGTAAAATAATTTGTTGTGCAATAAAACATTCAAGTTTATTGGTGCAGTTGTTGCAAGTTGGAACAACTTCATTATGCTTTGCTATTGTAAATATGTTAGGTGCTACACCGATGCTCCAAACATGAAATCTATAGCTGTAATTTTTCTTCATTTATTCTCTTTATAATGGAAGTCCGTTTTTAGCCGGTGTCTATCTACTATGGCAACACCTTTTATATATATATATATATATATATATATATATATATATATATATATATATATATATATATATATATATATATATATATATATATATATATATATATATATATATATATATATGTATATATATATATATATATATATATATATAGAGAGAGAGAGAGAGAGAGAGAGATGTGTTTATTTAAGACTATGTTAATTTTTTGAGACATGGGGACGCAATCGTAGCCGATTATCATGGAAATCAATATATATATATATATATATATATATATATATATATATTACAAAATAAAAGAAAAAAAATCCAAAAACTTTTTTTTTAAATATTATTTTTGTTATTTAATTTATCCAAAAATAAAAACACATTTTTTTTGTAATGACTAGCATGGAATGACGCACCAGAATCCATGATCCAGGATTCTACTAGGTTTTCAACTGCACAGATAAGAACATCTCCTCCAGAATCTGATGCAATGTTCATCTCATTCTTTCCTTTGTCTGCAAGAGGCTTCATACATTGATTCTTGAAAATGCCCTTTTCTAGCAGTTCTAACAGGTGATGTCCTTCCTGTTTTTCTATACACCTCTCTTTCTCTACTTTGATCTTCCTTTAACCCTACTCCCTCTTTTGAACTTCCTTCCTCTTTCCTCGGTACTAAGAAGACTATTAGAGGATTCTCCAACACTTCGTCTTCGCACATCTTTACCAAGGGTTAGGTCGCATGTGCCTTCGAATGTCAGCTTGGCATCTCCAGTTGAGCTGTTGACTGTTGTCACTGTTCCTGACCAACTTTTGGGTAATGATGATAATAGTAGCAGTTCTTGGACTTCATCTTCAAATTTAATCTCAACCGATTTCAACCTTGATATGACTGAATGAAATTCATTGACATGATCAGTCACTAAGCCGCCTTCCTTCATCTTCAGATTTACCAATTATCGAATCAAGTGAACCTTATTTGTTGCTGAAGGTTTCTCATACATGTTAGATAGCGCTTTGATCAACATATAAGTTGTCTTCTCATTTCCAATGGTGTAAGCAACGTTCTTTTCCAATGATAAACACACCACACCAAGTGTTTGTCAATCTAATGACTCCTAATCCTCCTGCTAAATAAGGAATAACTTATCTTCTGAATGGTCTTTTACCCTTCTGAGGGTGTCTATAGAGGGTTGAGTCTAGTTCTGAGAGTTATATTTATGAGAGTATTACTTTATGTGATTAGGTGGAGGCTAGATCGTATTTCTACCGAGTCAGAGATTTACCGAGACATCTGAGGTGAGTCTTCTCACTATACTTTACCTTGAGTGGTAATTAGAGTTATGTGACAGAGTTATTGTATGCTTTTATGTGATGTGTTGCACTGCATTATTTCTATGTGGTTTATGTCATGTGTATATCAAAGTTAGAACCGGAAGGTTCACAGAGCTAGGACCAGAGGGTCCACAGAGTTAGGGCTCACGGGCCCACAGAGTTATAGCCTCGAGTGGCTAGTATGTGTTATGTATGGTATTTTATGGAACTCACTACGATTTATGCTTACAGTGTTATGTGTTATGTGTTTCAGGTACCAGTGATGATCGCGGGAAGACGCCGACATGATTCGTAAACACGCATGGGTTTTTATGTATTTTGATCTTGGGAAATATTTTGTGAAACAAAGTTATGATGCAATGGGATTTTGTTGATAAATGTGTTTAAAAATGTGAAAAATTTGTTTTAAATTTTACGGTGTTACAAATCAATAATATGCCTCATTCACGAAGCTACACTATAATAGATATATAAGGAAACGACCCATAAAATGACTGTTGAATGGGTGTCCTTTTCACCCATCGCTTTTTTGTGTTGTGGAGGGTCCTTAGCAGAAGGAGTTTTAAATTTGTCTACTCGTTGAGTGATTTACGGGAAACCCTAACCCTACTCGCCGAGTCTGATCTTTGGACTCGACGAGTTCATGCCATGCAAACACTCCATTGACCTCCTGAGGTCAGATCTTTTCCTTAAACTCATAGATCTGACCTTCCCAAGCATGATAATCACGTAAAGTTCAGACCTTGACACTCATATAACATCTAGATGATCCTACTTGGTGATTTAGCCCCAAAAATCAACTCCTAAGTTCATGGCTCCCAAAATAACCCATAAATCTCCAAGGGTTAAGGTCTCTGGACCTCTTTGAGTCTACATCCAAAGCATAAACTCGAGAAGGGACCAATTGCTCCACATATCCATTCTCTAAAGGGGTTAGAAAACCCTAACTCTAAGAATCAACACCAAAATTGAAGAAGGTCTGAATAAATACCTCAAGATGAAGTCTCTGAACTCTAAAATCACCAGATCCGCTCCTCCTTCAGCCTCCACTTGCCTTGGTTACCTCCTCTTTGCAATCACACCAACAAAATGATCAAAAGTGGCCTCTCCTCCCTCACAAACACTCTAGCTCTATTAGGGTCTCTCTCTGGGGTTTGGTAGCCGCAAAGGACGGCCCTAAGGGCCTTTAAATAGGTGCCAAACCTAGGAAATTAGGGTTTCATTAAACAGAGTGGACTCGCCGAGTCCGATCATGAACCCGGATGAGAATCCGCAACCCTACTCAGCGAGTTTAAGCACCAACTCGCCGAGTCCCTCTACAAACCCCAAAATAAATGAATAAAATAATATACCTAGGAATCCGTATGTTACAATTCTCCCCCACTAGAATCATACTTCGCCCTCGAAGTCCCACTCTGCAAACATCTCTGGATGCTGCTCACACATCTCGCACTCTGACTCCCAAGTCAGCTCTGATCCTATCCTATGCTGCCACTGCACCTGCACCAGCGGCACTTCCTTATTCCTCAGAACCTTGATCTTCCAATATCTAATTGCCACCGGTCTCTCAACATAATTCAGGCCCACATCCACCTGAATATCCTCTAATGGTACCACTATCGACTCGTCGGCTATACACTTTCTCAACTGCGACACGTGAAAAATGTCGTGAATCTGACCCAACTCCGCAGATAGCTCCAAACGGTAAGCTACCCTGCCTACTCTCGCGATCACCCTGAAAGGTCCAATATATCGAGGCCCCAACTTGCCCCTCTTCCTGAATCTGATCACTCCTTTCCAAGGAGAGACCTTCAGGAGCACGAAGTCACCGACCTGAAACTCGAGCTCGGACCGACGCCTG
The DNA here is from genome assembly GCF_052625555.1 of Lactuca saligna. Classification (NCBI taxonomy): domain Eukaryota; kingdom Viridiplantae; phylum Streptophyta; class Magnoliopsida; order Asterales; family Asteraceae; genus Lactuca; species Lactuca saligna. The sequence continues at coordinate 16,258,769 of NC_136422.1, read as the reverse complement.
TCCGCATAACTCTTCTAACGACTCTGAGCGGTCAACAACCTCTGTCTAACCTGCTGTATCTGCTCAGTCATCTGAAGCACAATCTCTGTACTACCCATCACACGTTGCCCTACCTCTCCCCAGCAAATGGGGGTTTGACACCTCCTCCCATACAACAACTCAAAGGGTGGCATACCAATGCTCGAATGATGGCTATTGTTGTAGGAAAACTCCGCCAAGGGCAAATATGTGTCCCAACTCCTACCAAAATCCAACACACATGCTCAGAGCATGTCCTCGAGCGTCTGAATTGTCCGCTCACTCTGCCCATCAGTCTGTGGGTGATATGTGGTACTAAAATGCAGCCTCGTACCCAACTCCTGATGAAATTTCTTCCAGCATCTGGAAGTGAAACGCAGATCTCAATCTGAGACAATCAAGATCGGTACTCCATGTCGCGATACCACCTCTCTCACATACAACTCTGCCAACCTCTCCGTAGAAGATCTCTCGCTAATAGCAAGGAAGTGAGCGCTCTTCATCAACCTGTCTACAATCACCCAAATTGCATCAACGCCCCTCGCAGTCCTCGACAATTTGGTGATAAAATCCATAGTAATCTGTTCTCACTTCCACTCAGGAACCTCTAACGGCTGCAACTTACCATGCAGTCTCTGGTGCTCGGCCTTAACCCTACAACAGGTTAGGCACCTCTCAACGAACCACGCGACGTCCCTCTTCATACAGGGCCACCAATACTCTTTCTTTAGGTCCAAATACATCTTAGTGGCCCCGGTATGGATCAAGAACTTCAATCGATGTGCCTCTTCCATCAAAATGGTACGTGTCCCACCCACAAACGGTACCCAAATCCGACCCTGAAATGTCATAAGCCCCCGGCTATCGGTAACGAACTCCGATACCTGCCCGATAACTCGCTCCTTCTTTTGGTTTTCTGGTCTCACAGCCTCAGCCTGGGCCCCTCGAATGGTGTCCACCACAAGAGTCATTACTGTCAATCTCATGCAAACGTCCCGCATCGGGGCGCTTTCCTCCCCACGACTCAGGGCATCGACTACCACATTAGCCTTACTCGGGTGGTACAGGATCTCGTTATCATAATCCTTTACCACGTCCAACCATCTCCTCTGCCGCATATTCAAGTTGGGCTGATCCATCAAGTATTTCAGACTCTTATGATCCGTATATATGGTACACCGGACCCCATACAGATAGTGACGCCAGATCGTAAGGTCGAACACCACTGCCCCCAACTCTAAATCGTGGGTGGGATACCTTGCCTCATGAGGCCTCAGCTACCTCGATGCATATGCTATGACATTCCCCCTCTGCATAAGTACCGCTCCCAACCCTGATATCGACGCATCACAATATACCATGAAGTCCTCCATTCCCTCCGGAAGGGATAACACCGGGGCTTCCCATAACGTCCCACGAAGTGTCTCAAAGGAGGCCTGCTGCTCTAGGCCCCATGAAAAAGCAACGCCTTCCGGGTCAACTTGGTGAGTGGCACGATGATCTTGGAGAAATCCCTGATAAATCTTTGATAATAGCCTGCCAATCGTAGGAAACTCCTGATCTCTGTAGGTGACCTCGGCACCAACCAACTCATCACCGCCTCAATCTTGGCTGGATCGACCAATATCCCTTTCTGGTTAACGAGATGCCCTAGGAACTGGACCTCTCATAACCAAAAATCACACTTGGAGAATTTGGTGTAAAGCCTCTCCGATCTTAAAACTCCGAGGATCTCTCTCAGATGTCCCTTATGTTGTTCTTTGGATCTCGAATACACCAATATATCGTCAATGAACACGATCACCGAGCGATCCAACATCGGCCTACATACTCTGTTCAGGAGGTCCATTAACAGTGTCGATGCATTGGTGAACCCGAAAGGCATCACCACAAACTCGTAATGCCCGTAACGAGTCCTGAATGCTGTCTTCTGGATGTCCTCATCTCGCACCCTCACCTGATGATAACCCGACCTCAAATCGATCTTGGAGAACCAAGATGCTCCCTGTAACTGATCGAACAAATCATCGATACTCGGCAACGGGTAACGGTTCTTGACCGTCAGCTTGTTCAATTCCCTGTAATCAATGCACATTCGGTGTGAGCCATCCTTTTTCTTAACAAAAAGGACAGGCGGTCCCCATGGCGAACTACTCTGCCGAATAAACCCCTTCCCCAGCAGCTCCTGAAGCTGTGAGGATAACTCCTACATCTCTGGAGGCGCAAGGCGATAAGGTGCCATGGTGATAGGTGCAACTCCCGGAACCAAATCGATGTTGAACTCAACCTACCTCTCGGGAGGCACACCCGGTAACTCTTCCGGAAATACATCCGGGAACTCACGCACTATCGGAACCTCATCAACTGAACTGGGTCTCTCTGAATCAACCCTTGTATCCATCACATATGCTACAAACCCCTTACAGCCCTGCTGTAGACTTTGTCTTGCTCTAGCGGCTAAACAAAATGCCGAACCAGAACGCATACCCTCGCTGTACACGGTAAGAACTCCCCCACTAGGGTCTCGTATGGTCATCATTTGTCTCTCGCAGTCGATAACCGCTCTAAACTTGCTCAACCAGTCTATGCCCACGATGAAACAAACATCTCACGTCGCAGTAGGAACTAGATCAATCGGGAAATTGACGCCGAAAATCTCGAGTACACATCCTCGAATCACCTCGGTGGCATACATCGCTCTCTCGTCAACTATGGAAACTTTCAGAGGTCGACTCATCACCTCTCGACTAATACTGATGTGCTGACTAAAATCCAAAGATACAAAAGACCGACTCACACCCGAGTCAAGTAACACCAAGGCAGGTACAAAATTCACAAGAAAAGTACCTACGCATATCATAATATAAACACAATATCTCAACATAAAAATAAATATACGAAAGAATACATACCAGCCACGACATCAGGCGCTGCGCGGACCTCCTCTGCAGTCAACTGGAAGGCTCTCCCTCGCGCCTTCGGTACCTCGACCTTCACTAGCCGGCTCTCAGTAGCTGTGATAGCAGCAAGGGTAGATCCCTGAGGTGCTCCCTGGGTAGTCCTTTGTAACTGTGGACACTCTGCCTTGTGGTGTCTGATCTGGTTGCAGTGAAAGCATACTGCAAACCCCTTGGGGAAATCCTTGGCCATATGCCCCTCCTTGCCACTTTTGTAGTAAGACCCCGCTCTGCACACCCCCTCGTGGCTCTTGCCACATATGCGGCCCTTCTGACTCCCAGATCGCGAATCAGCAGGCTTGGCCCGCTTGGCTGCTGGCTGAGACTGTGTCGGTCGCTGATCCCTCGCCTGAGACTCAGCCTCCTCCCTAACCTGGGTCTCCAGCTCTATCTCCCTCTTCCGGGCATTTGCCTGAAGCTCAGCAAATTTCCGATACGTCGAGTTCGCCACGAACTCCTGTATATCCCACCTCAAAATGCTCAGATAGCGGCTCATACGTGCCTTCTCGGAGGACACGTGCTCTAGGCAAAACATCGCCCGCTCATGGAACTTCCTCGTAATCACTGTGACAGAATCAGTACCCTGCTTGAGGGTCAAAAACTCCTGGGCCAAATGCTCCCTCTCCACCTGGGGAACGTACTCATCTCGGAACATAGCAGTGAACCTCTCCCAAGTCACTGCAGCAAGCTCAGCATGTGAATAATGCGCCGTCACAAACTTCCACCAATCCTTCGCTCCCAAGCGAAGCTGGTTCAGCGCGAACCGGACTCTCAAATGCTCAGGAGATGAGAAAGTAAAGAAACATCTCTCCATGTCTGATATCCACCTCATCGCTGCAATCGGGTCCTGGGTCCCATCAAACTCCGGTGGTTTTGTGTTGCTGAATTCCCGGAACAGCAATGCATCACCACCCTGCGGTCTAGCCGCAGCTACAACTGCAGTGGCCACAGCAAAAAGCAGCATCATAAAGAGCAGCGTATATCTCGTTGAATGTATCTATCAGGGTGGTCTTGATAAACTTGAACATCTCTGGAATCTCATCGCGGATGGAAGCAGCCATCTCATCATGAATCATTTGGCAGAGCTCCTCGTCGCTCACACCCCCTCCACTGGTCCCTGGTCTGTGGCGTGTCCCTACCATGATGCCTCTCTAAAATACAACATAAGATATCAGAAATTTGCTCGGATGTACACACACTCGATATCCTAACCCTACTTGATCTCTGGTACCCTAAGGATTCTTACTTGGATTGCGCACTGACCCGATGCCTTCGGTAGTACGGGCCCAATACTACCGACCACACCGACTCAACATTCATACCAAGTCCTCCTCCCAGAGTCCCAAATCCCAAGTACGCTATTCTCTCTAATCTTGTGTTACTCACTAGCAGATCTCTCATAAGCTCCTTGCTGCTATCTAAACACTCTCAAGCATCCCTAGTAGCAAAATCCCTAGACTAAGGCATCATATATCAGGCCACTCTAGTCCTAATAAGAATACCTAGTCTTACTCTAGCATGCATAATATAATTCATCACATAGCATAGCATAACATTTTTTTTTAAACTTATTGTAAGGGTATTTTGGGAAATCACCGTTCGGGCGCTGGCTGATCGTACACACGGCTCTGCTCTGTTTGTCTCAAAACTATTTTTAATATTTTTAAAAATTTACTTTATTATCAATTTTTTCCTCAAATCCTCAGTTTGAGTTTAGATACGCCCGAAGAGGCATCCGAATCCCTCAAACCAAGCTCTGATACCAAGTTGTGACACCGTAAAATTTAAAACAAAATTTTCACATTTTTAAACACAGTTTCCAAACACATTTATCAACAAAATCCCATTGTATCATAACTTTGTTTCACAAAATATTTCCCAAGATCAAAATACATAAAAACGCATGCGTGTGTACGAATCATGCCGACACCTTCCCGCGATCATCACTGGTACCTGAAACACATATCACATAACACTGTAAGCATAAATCTTAGTGAGTTCCCCAAAATACCATACATAACACATACTAGCCACTCGAGGCTATAACTCTTTGGGCCCGTGGGCCCTAACTCTGTGGACCCTCTGGTCCTAGCACTGTGAACCTTCCGGTTCTAACTCTAATATACTCTGATATACACATAACATAAACCACATAGAAATAATGCAGTGCAACACATCACATAATAGCATACAATAACTCTGTCACATAACTCTATTTACCACTCAAGGTAAAGTATAGTGAGAAGACTCACCTCAAATGTCTCGGTAAATCTCTGACTCGGTAGAAATACGATCTAGCCTCCACCTAATCACATAAAGTAATACTCTCATAAATATAACTCTCAGAACTATACTCAACCCTCTCTAGACACCCTCAGAAGGGTAAAAGACCATTTTACCCCTCATTTGGCTCAAAGGCCCTCATTGTTGACCAAACCCTAAAAGTCAACCAAAGTCAATGGTCGAACTTTGACCCGACTCGTCGAGTGCACTTGGGCAACTCGGCAAGTCCACACGTGTCCACTAACTTCTAGTCTCGCTTGGCATGTCGAGTCCCTCCTCTTGCTCGACGAGTCACACCTGGCATGAATCGCGGGGCTACCCCGACTCAACTCGCCGAGTCTCAAGATCAACACGGCGAGTTCCATCGTGAAATCCATTCCTCTAATCCCTCTCTGACTCACTGAGTTATTCCCCCAACTCGGTGAGTCTACTCGCTGAGTGATTTACGGGAAACCCTAACCCTACTCGTCGAGTCTGATCTTTGGACTCGACGAGTTCATGCCATGCAAACACTCCATTGACCTCCTAAGGTCAGATCTATTCCTTAAACTCATAGATATGACCTTCCCAAGCATGATAATCACGTAAAGTTCAGACCTTGACACTCATATAACATCTAGATGATCCTACTTGGTGATTTAGCCCCAAAAATCAACTCCTAAGTTCATGGCTCCCAAAATAACCCATAAAGCTCCAAGGGTTAAGGTCTTTGGACCTCTTTGAGTCCATATCCAAAGCATAAACTCGAGAAGGGACCAATTGCTCCACATATCCATTCTCTAAAGGGGTTAGAAAACCCTAACTCTAAGAATCAACACCAAAACTGAAGAAGGTCTGAATAAATACCTCAAGATGAAGTCTCTGAACTCTGAAATCACTAGATCCGCTCCTCCTTCAGCCTCCTCTTTCCTTGGTTACCTCCTCTTTGCAATCACATCAACAAAATGGTCAACAGTGGCCTCTCCTCCCTCACAAACACTCTAGATCTCTTAGTGTATCTCTCTAGGGTTTGGTAGCCGCAAATGACGGCCTTAAGGGCCTTTAAATAGGTGCCAAACCCATGAAATTAGGGTTTCATTAAACAGCATGGACTCGCCGAGTCCGGTCATGAACCCGGATGAGAATCCGCGACCCTACTCGGCGAGTCTAAGCACCAACTCGCCGAGTCCCTCTACAAACTCCAAAATAAATGAATAAAATAATATACCTGGGAATCCGGAAGTTACATGATTTGACTGACTTTTAATGATACATGTAGTAATAGACATTTATACATGTGTATAGGGTGTATTTTAAAACTTTTGAAAATAGAAGGCTCAAATCATATGAATTCAATTTACATTTAATAATTAATATTTGAACTAAATAGGATTTAAGAATTATCTTTTAATTAGACTTTTGTATAATTTTATTAAATCTTATTATGATAATTATATAATATTATAATAGATAATTATATTATTTAATCTTCCTTTTATATTCAAATTAGGATTCTTAATTACCTAGTTGATACATTTAAATTTTATACATTTAAAATAATATATATTAATTAGTAATTATCTTATCTTTTGAATTAAGGCAAGAAAATCTAAATATCGCATTCAAGACAGATTTCATGTCGTGACACACAAAAAGTTGAATTTTTGTGTATTCTGGTATCATCTATTATATGTCATCAATGTGAAAATCAAGGCTCTTATACCAATGATGGGAATTTATGGTTATAGTAACAATGTACTTAAAACATCCCAAAAATAATACCATAAAAATTTTCATTTTTAGATTAATAAACCATTAAATCATATCATATTCATAAAACTAGGGTAATCAAAGTATTATCAATACATCATCATTATCAGAGTAAATCACAAAATGCTTAATCGAGTGATGTGTGCCCTCCAATCATCCCAATCTCATCCCTTTGAAACCAGAACTACCTGAAACATAAACTGAAAACCGTAATCACAAAGTGTAATATCCCAAAAATTCAAGACCAAAAATTTTGTTTTTGATTAATTAAAACCACTTAGTAACTTTTCTCAAAACATCAAATAGTATTCTAAATAAATCAATTATCAGAGTTTTAATCCCAAAGATCATATAGTACGGAAAGACATAGTGTGATGCGTTGCGATCGCCTCGAGCTCCTTCCTTTGAAAACATAAGTACCTGAAACAAAAGTTGAAAGTCGTAAGCACGAAGCTTAGTAAGTTCCCCAAATACCATATACCATACATATCAACTGGGCCATACATGCCATACATACTATGAGCCATACATATCAATCATATATCAAATAAGGTGCTATGTGCCACACATAGTCTTGTTGATATGTCAGGGCCGCCATGTGGTCTTTCTTGCCAAGCTGGGGGCCACCCCTGGGTCTTACAGACAAGTGCCAAGAGTCGTCTCCTGGTCTTCCATGCAAGTATCACAAAGACATCTAGCATACATACGACTATACTTAGCTAATGAGCATACAGTGTTCCAGCACCTCCTGGTCTTTCAAGCATATTGCCTAGGGCTTACCCCCGGGTCTGCTTGTCATACATAATAGGATACTGTGTGCCAGGAGCCACCCCCTGGTCTTTCATACATAGTGCCAAGGCCTAACCCCCGAGTCTTTTTATCATACATAATAACATATTTTATGCCAGGATCTACCCCCTGGTCTTTCATACATAGTGTGTAGGGATAACCCCCGGCTCTTCCTACCATACATAAACTAAATGGGCCAGCATTGTGGTCGTAGACCCATACAAACAGTGAGGAGACTCACCTCGCACTACAGAAGACTTACAGATAATCCTCTGGTTGCTAACTAGCAATTCCCTAACTGCTAATTCTTTGGCTCCCCGAGCTATCAATACCAAATACCACCTTAGTCCAAAACCAATAATCCTTCTTAGGGTAAAATAACAATTTTACCCTTGCTCTAATTTGGATCATATCAAAGGCCCAATTCCATCTAATCTTTCTAAGTCCACTAATGGCCCTAGTTGCTAAATTGAGCCCAATCCCTCTAATAGGCCTTACCCTAAGCCCAAACATATTCTTGGCCCAAATTATATGACTTCATATGGCCCACTAAATCCCAAATAACTAAAATCCAACGCATGGCCCAATCTGAGGCCCAAAACATGCCAAGCCCATATCTGTTGAGTAAGCGGGGCGTACTCCTCTGTACGCTAAGTGTACTGGGTGAATGGTGTGTACGCTACGCGTACATTTATTTACGCCCAACGTACTCCACTGTTAAGTAATGTTTCCCATTAAGTGCTTAATACTCTAATCCAGAAGCTACAATCACATATCCTTTTCCTTTTCAACGTCTTGATCCATATAGTCACTGACTTGGTGACTTTGCACGTCCCAAACAAGCCCAAACTACAAAAATGGTATTCCACTTCCATGAAAATGGTATTAGCTCTTGCATGAGCCCATTAAGACCACCAAGATGACAACTTTCTGTCTTAATGAGTCAATTAGCACCAAAGGTGGCAACCCTTAGTCTAGGAATCAGATTTGGACCATAAAGCTTCATCATTGGGACCAAAAGATCCAAAACTCCATCATAATAGATCTAAGAATTTAAGGGACAAGTTCAAGACTTTATACCTCAAGAAAGTCTGAAATGAAGCAATAACCCTAGATCTATATCTTCTCCTTTAATCCACCGCCTTGCTTTGCTCTTCACTTTCTTGAAAAATGGATCCAAAACACCAAAATGCTCTCTAATGGCCTTCTAAGCTCCAAGAATACTCAAGGGATGTTTAGGGTTTCGTGGTGGTTGTCTAAGAATGAGATGGAGGCTGACAATTAAGGCATATTATTCTTTTTAAAGTGGTATAGCCCTAAAATTAGGGTTTAGAAACTCTAAGCGTACGTTGGGTGTACTTCTCATACGCTGGGCGTACGCCTCCAAGACCCGCGTCCACTTTACACCCCTATGTTGGGCGTACTCCCGCGCCTAACACCTTGCATGCATGGTACCTTCTTTCCACTTTTCTCCATTAGGGACCAATACTGCCAATAACTTCAAAGTGCTATAACGTCTTGGTCCCAAGTCCGTTTCCGACAAACTTTATATCCACGAAAAGGTGGCGAGTAGCCCTACGCTCCTAGCTACACCCTCAAGCCTAAAAACCTTTCGAATAGAGCTCAAGACCCATAAAATACTGAATCATTAGATTACGCTTATTCCCTTGTCCTCCGAAGCCACAATCGAACATTTTCAAAATTGGGTGTTACACAAAGCTTAGTGAGTTCCCCAAACTATCCCATACCATACATAATAAATCACATACTAGGTCCCCGCTTGGTATCGAGTCCCACTCGGCCTCGGGCTCCGTCCGACATCAAGCCCCCGCTCGGTATACAAATCTGTTACTCTTAGGCCCCGCCTGACATCGGGCCCCACCACGTACACGCATAATCATACAAACACATGCAGTAATGACAAAGACAATAACATACCATACAGTCATCGATCCCCGCCTGCCATTGGGACTTGCCCGGTAAGCATAAGAACACATACTGATAACTAGCATACAATATACTCATCAAGCCCCGTCGGGCATCGGACCTTTCCCAGTAAACATATAGTCCACAAACCTAGGCAAGATTCATGCAAACATCATGCATCCTAATAATAACACTCATGAGTAAACTCACCTTGTACTTCTTAATTCTACAGATAAATATTTGGCTGATGGCTCGCTAAAATCCTGGCACTATAATCACAAAACATAATCCAAATAAATACTTGGATCCCAACTCACACTAAGAGTATGAACTAGGGTAAAATACCTTTTACCCTCTCCATAACTTGGCCCAAGGCCAAGGCCCAATCCTAGTTGTCCACCCAAGGCCCAAATCATGGCCCAATTTTCAAAATAAGGCCCAAATTCCATAATGAGCCTCTTCAATAAATATCAGTCCAAAACATGATGGCCCAATAGGGCCCAAAACAACTAAGCCCAAAAGATGGCCCAAACTAAAGCCCAAAGACCGAATGTCATTCTGTTGAGTACGTGGGGCGTACTCAGCTTGTACGCTAAGTGTACTGGCTTAAGGGCTTGTACACCCAATGTACTCCTCCATTCATGTAACGTCTGATTCATGGTATGCATTTTAAGAGATCAGAAGGCTACTCGACGACTTGGTGCCCCTAACTCATCGCGTAGAAGGCAGAAAAGGTGTGGGTTTTAAGTGAGCTACTCGACGAGTCGAAGTCCCGACTCGACAAGTAGGCTAGGATGGATGAAACCCTAATCTTTGGGGTTTGCACCCTATTGAAACATCATATCTGGCCTCCATCCCAACCTCCATCACCTCCAAACCCTAATATCGAAACCCTAATCAACCTTGAGTGATCTTGAGCTATTTCTTGCCATTTTTGTGATTAAAGCTAGAGGAAGGAAGAAAAAGGCTTGGAGTTGCCGAAGGAAGGTTAAAGATCCAGAGCTAAGGAATCAGTTCTATCTTCATAGAGGTATAAAGATTATACCTTGGCTGTTATTCACTTAGATCCCCTTCTTAGCTTGCATGTTGTTATTTTTAGGTTATTTCCAAGGTCATTCTGAGTTTTGGACCTTAGGGGATGTAAGGACTTCAGATATGGGCACTCTTGAGCTTTGGAAGCTCAAAGTTGCCACCTTTATTCAGCCATGGCTCCATTCTACGACTTAGACCTTCAATTTGGCTTGGATTGGGTGTTTTAGCTTCATACCACCATGCACGCAAGTAAAGTTAGCAACTTTACGTGTAATGCTAGTCTAAGAATCCAAATCTATGAGTTAGAATCATTTGGAATGGATTAGAATCGACTGAATGGATATGTCACATGAAGGAATCGATGAGTTGTTCTTGGACTCATTGATTCGGGTTGTGAACCCTAACTCCTTTTCTGGTTGTGAGTGAAACCGTTGAGTTTTTTGAGATGACTCAGTGAGTTGGACAAGATTAGGACTCGGAAGCTAAAGAACTCGATGAGTCCAAGGAGGGACTCAACAAGTTGAAGTCGATATGTCCCGATATTATGACAGGCTGAACTCGACGAGTCTGGGAAGGGACTCGAAAAGTTGACTTAGTTGACCATGGGTCTGAATTTTTCATGAACTCACCAAGTTAGGAGATGACTCGATGAGTTGGGGTTGACTAGGAGTTGACCATGACTTTGACTTTGACCAAGATGTTGACTTTGACCAGGGGTAAAATGGACATTTTACCCTGAGAATGATTATCAAGTTTAGACTAAGCATTTTTGAGATACTGATAGTCAAGGAGTCGTTGGAGCATCTATAAGATATTCCTCACCGCGAGTTTTTGCAGACAACTTTGCGAGGCGAGTTTTCTCTAGTAGGAACGGGTCTAAGGCACCAAGGCCAGCCCGTTTAGATAGCAGTAGTTCCAGACCACGATAGGATTCCAGCCAGGGCCCAAAGTAGGTTTATATGTTTTCCGGATTCCGATTCGATGTCAGGGCGGTCCCGAGGAATTCTTGTATGCTTGTATGCTTAATGTCTTTGTGATTTTTGCATGTGTTGGTTATGTGTTATGTGTTTCGGGCTTAGGTCCGATACCGGGGAAAGATAGAGGAATGTCCAGTTATTATGTTATGATAGTATGTTTCGGACTCCGGTCCAATGTCGGGGTGGCACCTGAGGAATGTTAGTATGTTTCCGGATCTCAGTCCGATGCCGGCGGGGCCCGAGGACCGTTTTCATGCTAAGGTTATGTGCTTATGTTATATGTCATTGATATGTATATGTATGTCGAGATCTGCTCGATGTCGGGCAGGGCCTGATGCCAAATAGGGTTCGATGCCGGGAAAGCTGATGCTCAGCTGGACTCAATGTAGCAGGGGCGAGGGCCAAGATATGTATGTGATATGTGTATGGTATGTGGTAGTTGGGGAGACTCACTAAGCTTCATGCTTACAGTTTTCAGTTTTGGTTTCAGGTACTTCCACTAGCAAGGGGAAGGGCTCGAGATGATCGCATGGCACACACCACAGTCTTAGTCTGGGATGTTTAGACTCTGATATTTTCCCATATGATTTTGATACAGTATTTTGACACAATGTTTTGAGATACACGATTTATGGTTTTCTTTATGATGATGGATGACTTACGGTTTTATTATAATTGTTGTTAAAAAGAAATTTTTGGTGTGTATTTTTGGGATGTTTATTCTGGTCGATCCGGTCAAGATAGAGGTCGTGATGCAGTGGGAGGTTCCGAGGTCTCCAACTAAGATTCGAAGTTTTCTTGGTCTAGCGGGTTATTATAGGATATTCATCCAGTATTTCTCCAAGATCGCCGTTCTCTTGACCCGACTGACCAAGAAGTCGGTTATATTCCGCTGGGGGCTTGAGTAGCAAGCGGCCTTTGAGACTCTCAGACAGTGGTTGTGCGAGACACCGATTTCGACTCTGCCCGAGGGAGTACATGTAACGCCCGTCTACGGGCGTTATAGTACATGACTTCGTGGTGTATTGTGACGCGTAGATCATGGACATGGGTGCAGTTCTGATGCAGAGGGGTCATGTGATATTCTACACGTCGAGGCAACTGAAGCCTCACGAGGCTAACTATACGACGCATGATTTGGAGTTGGCGGCAATGGTGTTCGCCCTTAATATTTGGCGGCATTACCTATACTGGGTTCGTTGTACCATTTACATGGACCACAAGATTTTGAGGTACCTCATAGATCAGCCGAATCTGAACATGAGGCAGCGCTAGTGGTTAGATATGGTAAAGGATTATGATTGTGACATCTTTTAACCCGGGCAAGGGCAATGTGGTGGCCGAATCCCTGAGCCGCAAGATATTAGCGGCTCTGATTAGAGACATATGTTTGAGGATGACGATGATCACTCCATTGTTGGAGCAGATTAGAGAGGCGTAAGTTGAGGGCCTAAAGGAAGAGCGCCATAAGTGTGAGAGGATTGTAGGCCGGGTGGCCTTGTTCGAATGTGATAGCTGAGGATTGTTGACCCCATATAGGAGGGTCTGGGTTTCGTACTGGGGCGGAGTACGACAGGTTCTTATGGATGAGGCCCATAAGTCGAGGTTCTCCATCCATCCTGGGGGGAGGAAGAGGTATCGAGATATTCGTCGTGGTTATTGGTAGCCCTGTATGAAGCGGGACGTAGTGTGGTATGTGGAGAGGTGCTTGACATGTAGAAAGGTCAAGGCTGAGCACCATAGACCGCACGGAAAGATGCAGTCGTTATACATTCCCGTGTGGAAAATGGGAGTATATCACCATGACTGCACGTGGAGTAGATTCGATATGGGTCATCGTGGATCGGTTGACCAAGAGCGCTCATTTTATCCCGATCCAGGAGAGCATATTGGCCGAGAAGTTGGCCGAAATATATGTGCGTGAGATAGTGGCACGCCTGTCTCGGTGGTGTTAGACCGAGATGTCTGTTTCATTTCCAGATTTTGGAAGCGGTTTCACGAGGAGATGGGTACTCGTCTCCACTTCAGCACCGCTTTCCACCCTCAGACACACGGACAGAGCGAGAGGATGATACATACTCTTGAAGACATGCTACGCACACGTGTGTTAGATTTCGGTGGCAGTTGGGATATGTATCTTCCGTTAGCAGAATTTTCCTATAACAACAGTTACCACGCCAGCATAGATCGACCTCCCTTCGAGATGGTCTATGGGAGGAAGTGTAGGACCCCAATCTGTTGGGGTAAGGTCGGTCAGAGAGTTATGGGGAGTACTGAAGTAGGACTCAAGACTACTGAGAGGATCCAGCAGGTCCGGAGCAAGCTCCAAACTGTTCGGAGTCGGTAAAAGAGCTACGCAACAAGAGGCATTCATACTTAGAGTTACAGATGGACATAATGGTCCTACTGAAGGTGTCACCCTGGAAGGTTGTCATTCGTTTTCGGAAACGGGGAAAGTTGGGCCCTAGGTACATCAGTCTATTTAGAGTTTGGCCCAGGTGGGTCGGGTTGCTTACCAGTTAGACCTTCCAGCAGAGGTCAGCCAGATCTACAACACCTTCCATGTTTCTCAGTTGCGGAAGTGCTTAGTGGATGATTCAGCAGTGGTACCCCTTGAGGATATTTAGGTTGATGACGGCTTGAATTACATTGAGCATCCTCTATCTATCCTTGACATGAAGTCAAAGGAATTGAGGAATAATAGGGTGGAGTCGGTAAAGGTGCAATGGCAGCATCGCAAGGGTTCGGAGTGGACTTGGGAGCCCAAGGAGGAGATGAGGGAGCACTACCCAGAGTTGTTTTCAGAGGCAGCAAACTTCGAGGACGAAGTCTAAGAGAAGTGGGGGAGAATTGTAACGTCTAGTTCCTAGTACGCATTTTAACCTTATTATTTATTTATTTTGGAAGGGCTACTTGACGAGTTGGTGGCCCTAACTCGTCGAGTGGAAGACAGAAAAGGCACGGGTTTTAAGTGAGCTACTCGACGAGTCGAAGTCCTGACTCAATGAGTAGGACAGACTAGATGAAACCCTAATCTTTCGGGCTTTCACCCTATTTAAGCATCATATCTGGCCTCCATCGCAGCCTCCATCACCTCGAAACCCTAATCAACCTTGAGTGATATTGAGTTATTTCTTTCCATTTTTGTGATTAAAGCTAGAAAAAGGAAGCAAAAGGCTTGGAGTTGCAGAAGATCCAGAGCTAAGGACTCATTTCTATCTTCATAGAGGTATGAAGCTTATACCTTGGTTGTTATTCACTTAGATCCCTTTCTAAGCTTGTATGTTGTCATGTTGGGTCATTTCCAAGGTCATTCCAAGTTTTGGACCTTTGGGGATGTAAGGACTTCATATATGGGAACTCTTGAGCTTTGGAAGCTTAAAGTTTCCACCTTTATTCAGCCATGGCTCCATTCTACAACTTAGACATTCATTTTGGCTTGGATTGGGTGTTTTAGATTCATAACACCATGCATGCACGTAAAGTTAGCAACTTTACGTGTAATACTAGTCTAAGGAGTCCAGATCTTTGATTTAGAAGCACTAGAATGGATTAAAATTGACTGAATAGATATCTCACATGGAGGACTCGATGAGTTGTTCTTGGACTCGGCGACTTGGTTCGGGAACCCTAACTCCTTTTCTGGTTGTGAGTGAAACCATTGAGTTTTGGGAGATGACTCAGTGAGTTGGATAAGATTAGGACTCGGAAGCTGAAGAACTCAGCGATTTGTAACACCCATAAAAATCATGTCAAAGTTGAACTTTTAAAAACATTTCAAAACCATTAAATCATTACAACTTGTTTTCAAAATGTTTAATATCAGAATTTTCCCATAAACATAAACAAAACATGAGGAGTTGTACGATCACGCCTTCTCCTTGCCGTGATCCCCTGATGTACCTGAAACAATAAACTGAAACTGTAAGCTCGAAAGCTTAGTGAGTTCCCCCAAAATACTTATACCCACAACAATACACATATAATCATAAACAACACACTACAGTCAACCATCGGGTTGGAATACCCCATGCCCACAACCAACAGGTTGTAATGCCAACATACTATGGGCCCAATCATCCTCAGGATGGAATACCCCAGGCCCACAACCAACAGGTCGGAATACCTACATACAATGAGTCTGATCATCCTCGGGATGGAGTACAAACGGCCCACAACCAACAGGTTGGAATGCTTAGGTCTATTGACCTCCATACAAAGCAGATAAGCCTCAACCGCCAAACAAACATGTGCACATATAACAAATAATCACATAACAATCTATATACAAACAAACCGATATAACTGATCATAGCCACATAACACACAATACCATCCTATCTACCAGGATATCGATCTAACAAATCATACTAGCATAACATAACCAGACAATAATCCAAAGGGCCAGCCTTGGTGCCTTAGACCCTTGAGTCTAGTGAGGATAACTCACCTCGCAATTAGTGTCGAAGTACCGTAAATCTCTAACTGCTGTCTCACCGGGAATCCCAAACTATTACATAATAATTACTAAGTTAATACCCAAAATAACCTTCTTGACTAAGTGTCCACACAGCTCATTAAATCCATTCTCTTTATTGGGCCAAAGCCCAATACCAAGTCCTTAACTTGAAGATCCATATATATAAAGCCCATTATTGGCCCAATTTACTAAATTGGGCCTAATCCCATGATCCATTATCACTACTTGGCCCAAAATATCTTAACCATAAAGTCCAGAAAAAGCCTAAATCCAATTAGTCCATAAACAACTCAAAACCTGAAGCCCATTTGGCTGGAAAACGCATCACCTCTGGTGGTGTTTCTTGGCAGTGAAACGGAGAGAGAGAGAGAGAGAGAGAGAGAGAGAAAGAGAGAGAGAGAGAGAGAGAAAGAAAGAAAAAGAGAGAGTGTGTGTGTGTGGGGGGGGGGAGGGGGTCTCATTCTTGATTTGTTTAACATTTATAATTAAATAAAAGAAAAAGAATATTTAAGTAAATAGAAAAAAACAAATTAAAAGGGCAAAGTAGTCTTCTCAACTTTATCGGGGACCAATTCTGCAATGAAAGTAGCCTAAAAGGACCACGAAACCAAAAAAGTTATGGTTTGGATTAAAACCCCCAAAAAAATCATACCATAGAACTGTTTTTGTAATTTTTTCAATTAAATATAATAATTACAATAAATATAGTAATAAATGAATATCAATTTTTATTAATGAACTTACCTTCTTATTTTAAAATTTTCAAATTAAAAATTATTAGTTTATTTTGTTTATTTATTTATATTTAAAAAGTAAAAAAATCAATTTTAATAATTCATTATTTTTTTTTTTTTTACTTTTTTATAAACTCAAAATTTTTAAACATTTAAACATTCGTATTTAATTTTTTTAAATTAATCTATGTAGTACGCAGTTATTACTAACTAGTACTATACTTGCAACTACTGCTATATTGATAAGATGAAAATTTTTTAATCTTGCCAAATTCCTTAAGAAATATACATAAAAACCAAGAATATTATGAAATGTTGGTGGGACCCATGCGAGAAATTGGTGTCACAACATGCCAAAATGATGAGTTAGCCGTTGAAGCGTAACGTTTACACATGCCTCCACCCCTCCACGCTCTCATAAAGACGATAGTAGAATTAGAATATCCCCAAAACCCCTCGTTCACACTCTAACCTGCACTTAACAATGGCGGATGAATTCTCATTCACAGACAGTGATGACGAAAGGGCAGTTGAAGATGTTCTCTCACAAGCAATGGATCACTCTGTTCTAGAACAAATCGCAGCCATCAATTGCTCTTCTTTCTCCACCTCCGATAACCTCCCTTCCAACCTTGAAACCAGATTCCGAAAACTTAAATCCCTTCCTCCCACTACCACCATCACCGCCTCCGCCACTGCCGGTTCTCGATTTCCTCCCTCTAAGTCTAAATCCCTTGGGCCTCGACCCGGTGACGATTCTAATGTAGAAGAACCAAATCGTGACTTTTGCAGTTTCGTTGATTTAAAGCAAATTCCAGATGCGAAGAAGAGTCCGGAATCGTCTCCTTCTACCGAAAATCAAGAAGAACATTCCGACGGAAACATAGATGAGAAAAAAGGTACGAAATCGAATACGAAATCAAACTCCAAGGCGTGTAAAAAGGAGCGATCGAAATCAAAATCTCGGTCTGATTCGTGGAGTCTATCGTCGCCGGAGTCAGAATCCGAAACTCGGTCTCCTCCACGGCGGAGTATTGGTTGTTTATGGTGTTCTCCCAAAAAGGAGAAGAGTGTTCTGAGGAAACAGGGGAAGGAGAACCGACTTTTCTCATCATCATCATCATCATCGTGGGGGAATGATGCTGATTTTCTGAAGACGTTTTCGGTAGAAGAACAGAAGAAGATCATGAAAAAGGCAATGAAAGAGGAAGAGAAGATCAACAGAGAAGCTGAGAAGATCGTGAAGTGGGCTAAACAAGCATCTGCAAGAATGATGGATGTTTCTGGTCTTGATGATGAGCTCAGTGACTTTGAAATCACTAGTAAGTAACTTGGTTGTAATCAAAGTCATATACACAATTTTACACCAAAATTATATAGTTTTATGTTTTGTTTATGTCTTTGATGCTCGAAACCCGATCTCAATGTAGTAACCGACACTAAGAAAGATTATTACATATTGTCGATAGCTCGATTCAATAATATACACTGAAGGCTTCTTTCCACGCGCCTCTGAAGCTCATGATCTCAACCATTGTTGGATAGGTCCATATGAATGTAATACTTTTGTTTCCGTTCAAGAACAATTCTTAGGTCGTGTCTTAGGAAATTGGTCTCATATTATCAAGAAACTTTTGAAGTGATTCTTCTTTGGAGGTGTTATTGTGTTTGAATTACACTAAGAGATTTATTTTACTTTGACATGTACCCAACTATTGTACAACCAACCTTCAACTTTGAGCTATTTAGGTAGGTTAATACTTTACCAATTGTATCATATACAATTCTTGGATCTTTATTGGACACCTTATGTATAACCTAGTCCTGTGATAACCTTCATAAGGGCATAAGATTGGGATCAATAAACCTACTTGATTGGAAGCACAAACGAATAGAGCTTCGACAGAGAAATATACCTTCAAGAAAGAAGAAACACATGTAGTAATCGGATCCCTGTAGAAAAACCCATTTTGGAAAAGTTAGTAAGCAACCAACGCCAAGATTGCTAGTCGAGGTCCGATTACGTGAAAATGACAAAGCCTCGATAAACTCGAAGAAGATCCGATCAGGCATTGTACGTTCTATTCCAAGTAAACCCTTTGTTATAAATACAAGAGGTATCATTTACAAAGTTGTTCAATACTTTCTTATCTGTGCATTCCATCCTTGAATGATCCTAGTGATGGAAAAACCAGTCACAACGGTAAATAACAATGCGGAAATAAACTTCGTTTGGTTAGACTTTCTCGACTCGAATGAACTTTTGAGGAGGGAACCAAATAGGGCATTTTATATGCGACCAAAACAGCCCAATGAAATTTGTATGACCAATATAATCATCTCAAAACAGTTGTAATCAACCATAAAGAGACATCGAAATTTTAGTATGGAAACCTCTAAAAAATGAGATTAAAACCATAGGACCACTAGAGCCGTTTCAAATCCACGATCACCAATATCAGAGAAATACAATTTATTTTCTTGATGTACTAGAGACATACAATAACATCATATACTCTGAAATAACAACTTCAAATATATGGAATCAAACAACATAAGAGACTAGAAGAGATAGAAATAAAGATTGCTAAAGAGACATCACATATGACTATTTAGATAACTTATGCTAAAAGGTACTACTATCCATATCTTTTTTTTTCTAACTTTACCCCTTCAATCATAACTTATACCCCTTTTTTTTCTAACTTTATCCCTTCAATCATAACTTGTTTGGAAGTTGATTTGTATATAATTTTTTTTTTTCAGCTTTTTCTTATTTTCATATTTTTTATCCAATAAATAGCAACTATTACATAGAAAACATTAAATTCATATTTTGCTATGTATTCAACTTTTCCCTATATATATCGATCATATAAATATATTGAAGACTGTGTTTTATTTTTTAAAAGACTAAATTATCAGATTATGAACAACTACAATTACATTGAACATTGAACACCATTAATCCATTTAAACAACCAATAAACCACAACATTTTATATAAACTGAAAATAAAACATTTAATCAATATATTAATAATAATCATCAAAAAATATGTTCACCACCGAACCAACTTCAATCATCGAACTGCCACCGACAAAAATTAACCGGCGGTAACCAAACCACGCCGGAGATAGAAAGGGAGAGAGAAATCGAAAAAAAAGCATCGGAACCACCTTTACCATTGTTAAACACTCTTTATCATTGTCAGCCTTCATTTACGCTGGAGACATAAAGATAGATTGTCAAAAAGAAAGAATGAGAGAGAGAGATCGTGAGAAACACGACAAAAACGCTGTGAGAAAGACTGCCGACGAAGCTTCAGAAAAAGTAGGAGAAGCTGCATGAAACAACCTACCATTTGATCGGAGTAGAAAGTAAAAGGGGTGCATGAAATAACCTACCATTTGATCGGAATAGAAAGTAAAAGGGGGTATAGATAGCCTATGCGTATGCTAAATAGACAACCCATAATAATTATATAATGATTATCTAGATTATTATTTGTTATTTCTAAATAACTATTTTTATTAACTTTTATTAACAAACATAATTTTTTTAATCTTATGTACATGTGCTTTCTTTTCTCTATTGGAACAACTTTTTGTTTTTTGATACTATAAAAATAACAAACACTATTAATAAATATATTTATAAAGTTTGTTCTAATTAATTTAAGTATATGCTTATAATAGACTACGAGTGTTTAATCATTTTTATTAAATTTATAATCTAATTATTGTATAAGTAGATAATTATTGTTTGTTATTTCTAAATAATCATTTTTATTAACTTTTTATTTTAAATGATATTATCTAATAATTAAAAACAAATAAATACATAAACATAAAAATGTGAGACAAACTTTAATCATTCGATAATCATCTAATTTAACAATTCTTCAAATACTAGACACAAATAATATTCTTTAACAATCTTCTATAGTTATAAATCCACGATTACGAGGTTTCAATTGTCTGTAAAATTATAGACGTGACATAAACATCGTTTCCCATCCAGCTGCACACAGGGCTCTGTGGCGGATCCAATAAGACCGAAATGGTAGGCATCAAACAATCTTCTTTTAGTTGTACCATAACATAATGATTACCATGTACAAGTGAAATCGTAATAATCTAAGGGTACAAAAATTCTTCCGGACCTTTCCAAAGAGGAAAGAAAGTTAGGTAACCATGCTCGGTTAAGAAAGTAAGGATCACACCAAACCTGTTGGCAATTAGAATACTAAGCATTCGATGTTTCTTTGGTGCACGAGATCCAAAGAAATACAATGAAGTCCACAGTTCATGAATTCCATTTGTGAAAACCGTAGCGTATGCATCGAATGCACTCTATAATTCGTATACCAGTTGTTTTTTTAACGTATAGCCATTGATTTTCGCCATACCCAAGACAAACAGATATTGCTCGAAATCAACAATTTCCATCACCTTCAACATTTTGTATATGTAAGACGTATGGATGAAACATGTGTGGAATTTCATCCGTTAATGGATGAATGTAGTATGGTTGAGGATCTTGGTTCAAATCCGGAATTTCATTCAAGTCTGGAATTGCATCATTCAAGTTTGGAATTGTAGTTACATATGAACTATGTCTAGCCAGTTCCTTGTCCATCCGTGTTAGATCTAGTCCATTATATTTCGATGTGGTTAAATTGCTACGTCTTCTGGGAGCTTGATTTGTAGAATCAACCCATTTTTGTTGTTGTTTCTCAAGCCTGGTCAAGGTATTTTTTTTGAACTGCGAGTTCCTTAATACATGTTTTACTTGGTAGGAGCATATCTCTTAGCTTTCATATCATACTTTTTTCCCTACTTCTTTCTGCTAATAGAAGTTTTCTTTAATCATTTCTAAATCATCCTCATAACGACTATCATTATTTGTTACAGAAGCTGACTCTGGTAAATCAAGTTTTCTCCTGAATATATCTATTGAATCCAAAAGAATATACTCACTTGTATTAAAATACCATTATTATATAAAAATTCAATATATTAATTAAATTTAAAAATTATTTGTTGAATATACTCACCTAAGTTCAAGTAAACCGATAACATGCATGGACATGGTAAGCCACAACTAAGATGTAGTTTACAACCACAGTTTGAAGAGTCAATTTGATTTTCACTCAACCGATGAAGTTCCCCAACTAGTTTACTGAGAGCTTCATGTGACACAAAACCATGTAATATTCTAAAACATGACAAGTCTTGTTCCCGTTTAGAGACAATTTTGCTCTTTTCAAGACTATCATATATCGACGTAAGCTGATACCTCACAAATCGATCAAGACAACCAATAAGTTTATCAAGAGAAGAATTTGTGTCATCCAAGTATTTCTTCAAGTGCTAAATGTGCGCTCTCAACTATGTTTGTAGTTTGTTGTCCAAAGTGGAGATGTTGATCAATCCTAAGACAAACATTTTCTTATATTTGTTTAACCAAAATTCATCCAGGTAATTTAAAAAATCTGAACTTATATATATATATATATATATATATATATATATATATATATATATAATCAATGTACAAGTCTCTTTATTTTATAACTAATTATCTATGATTTTAGATTTTTTATACATAAATAATGTGTGTGTGTATATACACACACACACACATCTATATATATACACACACACACACACACACACACACGCACAGACACATACGTTTTTTATGTATAAAAAAATCTAAAATCATAGATAATTAGTTATAAAATAAAGAGAGTTGTACCTTGATATTTAGTCAACATCGATTGGAGTGTTTTGTAGTTTTCAGTGTACAATATCCACGTTGGAGAGTCAACAAGTATAGTCCACATTAGACGAAAGGATTTCCACTCATATTCCAACCTAAATCTACTCCTCCAACACTTTCTAATATTCTCAGCAATGTGGCATCTACAAAGTAACCGAGTGGCACCAGGAAAACTTGTTGACATGCGTTCATCAATGCTAATTCCCTGTCTGTCGCTCTAATGCATAGGTGGATACACTTGTCTAGTGTGGATTTTAGACACGTTAATACCTAACTATAGTTCTCCTACTTTTCATTAATGATGAAGGCAATGTTGTTAATCAAACTAATAGACGCGCAAGGAAACCGACAAATAATATTGAGAATTATATGTCGATTAGTTGCGAATAATAGATCCAATTATTATTATTATATTACCGAGTTTCGTCTGGAAACCAGATCTATCCTTCTCGATTAGATCCGATTATAAGAAAGGTAGAAGAAGACTGTCCTGTTATTGGACGAATTAAACACAAGACAGAAAAGTAAAACCGACATGTTGATTGCTGACTTGATCTTGAAGCAACTGCACGGATCAGATTCCTGTCCTTAAAGGTTTTTACTTTGCTTGTATTGGTTGTAAGTAACAGAGTAAAACCCCAGGATTTAATGCAGCTAGATCGATATTCCAACAGCACTGGAAATCGAAAAACACAAAGCGACTACTCGGAAACTAGAAGAAAAAACCGCAGAGAGAGGGAGAGCTTTCAGATTTTTGTAAGTATCCATATGGCTCCTAGGGAGCTATATTTATAGGTATCGTAATCCTAGAAGGCATCAAACGGGCCCCAGAAACCCTAGGGCGACAGCTTGCTCTCCAAGCAAGCTGTTTCCTGATCCTTCTAGAATACCCTGCGACCGATGCGTCGTGCGAAGTGCAAAGTGCGCCTAAATCGCGCCATTTCGCGCACTCGCGGCGTCGGCTAGTGCTAGGCTAGGCTAGGCGCGCGCGTGGGCTTGGCCCATTCCTTTGATCCACTAAAGCCTTTGAAGGCTTACCAAGGGAATAGGCTTATAAACCCACAAAAGTTTCTTCCCCCCACCAATGTGGGATACAAAGGAAATTGCCAACTTGCAATTCCTTTATATATAAAGTTCTAACAATCCCCCACCAAGTTGGTAAGTTTCCTTTCACTCAGACAGATGATGTCACTTGGGTGTCACGAAGATTAAACCCTAGTTTAATGAGAACAAACAAGAAGAGACCGATTCGATGGTATCCTTATAGGTTTAAACCATCAACCTCAATGACCTCTCCAGTTTACCCCCACACACCACAAGTCATATTTGTGTTCTCCCTGAGCGCTATTATGGCCATGCGCTATAAATCCTTTTCATGACCCTTTAGAAGATAAACCACTAATCTTCACTTGAGGCGGCACCACCTCTAGATCATATAGGCATAGTTTTACAACATCTTCGTTGCTTAGATGTCTCCAAAACTACGTTAAGAGTCGTAACTCAACCTCATTCTCGGCAACGATGCACTATCCTACCTGACATGGATCTATCATGAATGATAGTACCTTCTATCGTTAGTGATTTCGTTGTTACCCTTTAAACTTGAAAATTAGGAGCACTAATGTCAAGTTGGGTTTCCATCACTAAACGATTCTATTGTGGTTTTAGACCCATGACTCTCGTGGTAGATGTAACCAAATCTCTCGTCAGAGGTTTGGTAAACGGATCTGCCAAGTTCCTACTTGTCTTGACATAGACAACCTTGATGGTACCACTTTCAATTAGTTGTCTCACAAAATTGTGATGCAGACCTACATGTCTTGACTTCCCATTATATACCGCATTATATACTTTAGACAGTGTGGCCTCACTGTCACAGTACATGGGTATTGAAGGCATCGGAATATTCCACAAACGTATATCCATAAGTAGATCTTGAATCCACTCTGCCTCTTTGCCTGCTGCTGCTAAGGCAATTAGCTCAGCTTCCATCGTTGAATGAGCTATGCACGTCTGTTTCTTGCTCGCCCAAGAAATAGCACCACCAGCTAGAGTATAAATCCAACCACTTGTGGACTTTGAATCACTGGTGTGATCAATCCAGCTGGCATCAGAATAACCTTCAAGTATTCCATTAGATGACGAATATGTCAATTCAAAAGTACTTGTCCTTTTCAGGTATCCTAGTACTCTACCCACTGCTTTCCAGTGCTCCGTCTTTGGATTAACTGTATACTGACTCAACTTGCTTACAACGAATGCGATGTCAGGTCGCGTGCAGTGAGTAGCATACATCATGCTCCCAACTGCACTAGCATATTCTAGTTAGGCCACAGCTCGACCAGAATTCACCTTAAGTTTCACACTTGAATCAAAAGGAGTGTTAAATTCGTTAATGTTCAAATGTTGAAACTTTGTCAGAATTTTCTCTATGTAATGAGATTGACTCAGAGAAATATGACCACCTGTCCTCTTCACCTTGATACCAAGAATAGTATCTACTTCTCCAAGATCTTTCATCTTAAAGTTCGAGGATAGGTATTTCTTCGTCTCAAGAATACCTTCTAGGTGAGTGCCAATGATCAACATATCATCAACATAAAGACATATAACTACTATGTAATCAGATGTATGTTTAGAGTAAATACATCTGTCAACACTATTGTACTGAAAACCAAAGGCAGTCACAGTGGTGTCAAATCTCTCATGCCACTGTTTAGGACCTTGTTTCTACCCGTACAAAGACTTAACAAGTCTACATACTTTGTTTTCTTGTCCAGGTATTACGAAAGCTTCAGGTTGCTCCAGGTAAATCTCCTCTTTGAGATAACCATTCAGAAAGGCTGTCTTCACATCCATTTGATGAATATACAATCCCTTCAAAGCTGATATTGCTATGAGAGTTCTAATTGAACTAATTCTAGCAACTAGGGCATAGGTATCAAAATAATCGATCCCTTCTCACTGCCTATAGCCCTTTGCAACCAACATTGCTTTATAAGTAGATATGGATCTATCAGGATGATATTTCTTCTTGAATATCCATTTGGATTCTATGGGTCTTCTCCCCTTGGGTAGATCAGCTAACTCCCAAGTTCCATTACCCATAATTGAATCCATTTCGTCATTGATTGCTTCCTTCCACAGAGGAGCATCCCGAGACGTCATGGCTTCAGTAAAGGTCTTAGGATCATCATCCAAATTAATTGAAAAGATGACCTCTCTCGTCACTTTCTTTTGTGTTCCTTCGACCAAATAAGAATAGAAATCATCTCCAAAGGTTTTCTCAATTCTAGCCCTAGTACTTCTCCTTGGTTCCTCCACACTAGGAGGAGGTGCGAGTATTTCTCGAGAGGTACTTGTAAGTGTTGTATGATTAGAGTTTTCTTCATCCTTAGAAAACTTGTCCTCAAAGAATTCCACATCTCTGGATTCCACAACGACACCAAAATCAATATCTAGTAATCGGTAAGCCTTGCTATTTTGAGCATATCCAATAAATATACTCTTATTAGCTCGTGCTCCCAATTTGGTTCGCTTAGGATCGGAAGTCCGATAATAAGCAACACACCCCCACACTTTCAAATACTCTAGGTCAGGCTTTCTACCTTTCCACAACTCATAAGGGCTCGTAGGAATCACACGACTAGTGATCCTGTTATGAACATAACAAGCAGTTAATAGTGCTTCCCCCCACGGATTGTTTGGTTGACCCGATTGGTTCAACATACAGTTGACCATCTCACAAAGAGTTCGGTTCTTCCTTTCAGCCAAACCATTCTGTTGAGGGGTGTATGGTGATGTTCTCTCATGTTTGATTCCATTCTCTTCGCAGAATGTGTCAAACTCTTGGTTGAAATATTCTCCGCCTCTGTCCGAGCGAAGAATTTTGATGTGTCTTTCAAGTTGATTTTTTACCTCAGCCTTATATCGTTTAAATGCATCAAAAGCTTCATCTTTTGATCTCAGCAAATAAACATGTAGATATCTACTGAAGTCATCACAAAATGTGATGAAATACCTTTTTCCTCCTCGAGTAAGGATTCCATTTAACTCACATATATCAGAATGAATCAACTCAAGTAAAGATGTGTTTCTGTTAATTGATGGAAATGGTTTCTTAGTGAACTTTGATTTTACACATGTTTCACATTTTTCAAAATCTTTTGAGTCATATTTTAACATACCTTTAGTTTGCATTTTTTCAATGTTTTTAACATTAGTGTGAGCTAAACGTTTATGCCATAAAGAAATTGAACAAACAATATAACAAGAAAAGTTCACTTCATTCACATTAGCAACCAATCCATCAATTACATCATATCCAACACTCGACACACTAGCAACACCACTCTCAACACTAGGACCACTCATATTACCCTCATCACTAAGACATAAACGATACATTCCCGAAATATTGCTAGCCCTCCTAACATATCTTCTGCCTTTAGTGATCACAATTTTGCCTTTCTCAAGCACCATCTGGAACCCACCCTTGTCAAACTTGTCCGCAGAAACCAGACCCTTCGAGATAGTAGGAACATGAAGAACATCTCGAAGAGTCACCCATTCACCACGTGTGAACTTCAACCGAACATCACCCCTTCCTAGAACTTCAGCTCTATGGCCATCAGCACAGACGACAACCGTCCCATGAGGCATGGGTTGGTAGGTGCGAAAGCTCTCTCGTTGACCACAAACATACACAGTGGCTCCAGTGTCCACGAACTAACCTCGAGCACAGATTGCTCGAGTAAGAGAGGAGATCATGAAAATCTCTCCAAGGTTCACACTAGCCACCATGTCAGTTACCTTCTCGACTGCATGTGTGACCGGTATGGATTTGCGATCTTTGCATTCTCTCGCATAGTGCCCAATCTCTCCGCAGACGTGGCAAGGACCGGCCCTTTTTGGCTTTGAGTTAGGATTTTGATGACCCGATTTCTTGAAGCTTTGTTTCTTGGGCCCAAAATTCTTCTTGTTCTGTCCCCCAGATTTGCCTTTGTGGCTAGAACTCCCACCTGACAAATGATGCACACTCTGTCCAACTTTACCTCGCTTGTCCCTGATGCGAGTTTCCTCCTCAATGCGGAGGTGTTTCATCAGATCATCCAAGGAGTAGTCCTCAGATTTGTGCATCATTCTCTTAAAGAAATCTTTCCACGAGGGTGGCAGTTTTGCGATTATCGCACCAACCTGAAAGAGTTCTGGAAGAGAGATGGTGAGTACGTTCAACTTGTTGACCATGACTTGGAGTTCATGCACTTGCTCCATAATTGGTTTGTCATCAACCATTTGAAGCTCAAGATACTTGGACACAAGGTACTTATTAGTACCTTCTTCATGTGCCTTATACTTGAGTTCCAACGCACTCCATAGCTCTTTAGGATCTTTGACCGGCGAGTAAAGATCATAGAGCCGATCAGATAGGGAATTCTTGATGTGACCCACACACAATTCCTCGGATTCTCTACGCAGAATCCTTTGTTTTTCCAGTTCTGTAATGACCGCTGGGTCCACAGATTCCCCTTCCTTTGGAATTGGATCATCAGGAATTGGTGCCAGTTTTGGGTCCAACAAAAAGGAGAGCTTCAAGACATGAAGCATGAACTTGACCTTTTCGGCCCAACGAGTGTAGTTCTGACCATCGAATTGGTTAAGTTTGGCAAACTCTTGGTTCATGAAATGGAGGCTAGCAGTAGAGTCCATTAGTCTGTTGATTGATCACAAAGCGAAGTAAAAACCTTTAAGATTGTTGTTAATCAAACTAATAGACGCGCAAGGAAACCGACAAATAATATTGAGAATTATATGTCGATTAGTTGCGAATAATAGATCCAATTATTATTATTATATTACCGAGTTTCGTCCAGAAACCAGATCTATCCTTCTCGATTAGATCCGATTATAAGAAAGGTAGAAGAAGACTGTCCTGTTATTGGACGAATTAAACACAAGACAGAAAAGTAAAACCGACCTGTTGATTGCTGACTTGATCTTGAAGCAACTGCACGGATCAGATTCCTATCCTTAAAGGTTTTTACTTTGCTTGTATTGGCTGTAAGCAATAGAGTAAAACCCCAGGATTTAATGCAGCTAGATCGATATTCCAACAGCACTGGAAATCGACAAACACAAACCGACTACTCGGAAACTAGAAGAAAAAACCGCAGAGAGAGGGAGAGCTTTCAGATTTTCGTAAGTATCTATATGGCTCCTAAGGAGCTATATTCATAGGTATCGTAACCCTAGAAGGCATCAAATGGGCCCCCATAGGCCGGCCCCAGAAACCCTAGGGAGACAGCTTGCTCTCCAAGCAAGCTGTTTCCTGATCCTTCTAGAATACCCTGACTTGGCCTCCACGAAGTCAACGGCGGTAAACCATTTGACCGGATCGGTCAAACCGGCTTGACCCGAACTCGTCAAAAATAAAAGTTCCTCAGCTCTGAGCGACCAATGCGTCGTGCGCCTAAATCGCGCACTCGCGGCATCGGCTAGTGCTAGGCTAGGCTAGACTAGGCGCACGCGTGGGCTTGGCCCATTCCTTTGATCCATTAAAGCCTTTGAAGGCTTACCAAGGGAATAGGCTTATAAACCCACAAAAGTTTCTTCCCCCCACCAATGTGGGATACAAAGGAAATTGCCAACTTGCAATTCCTTTATATATAAAGTTCCAACAGGCAAAAGTTATGCTAAATGTCTTGTTGGTTGAAGTTGTGCCAACAATCTTAACAAAAGGCATATGATATTTGTTGGTCTTTTATGTTGCATCTATAATCCAAATGTATTGAAATGTTTTCCATATATTTAACGACCGTGGATTAATGAAGAATAGATTTTCCAATTCATTGAAATACTATTTATGGAGAACTCTATAACAAAATGTTTCTCGTTCAAACTTTCCATTAGAATCTACATTTAAATATCGCTAATTAATAAAAATTCAATATATAAATTAAATTTAAAATAGTATTTGTTGAATATACTAACCTGCATCGGAGTTTTGTCGTAACTCCGTGACGAGCAAAGCTTGAGACGTTCATTGTATATGGTTTTTAATGTAGAAATATTATTCTCGTCACACTCGTTTAATATCGAGAGTATGTCATGTAGTGTAACACTCTGATTTGTCAAGTCAGCCACCAATTGTTTCTAGTGTTCTTTCAACCGCATAGCAAAAGCATGTCCCTTCATATATTGTGTAGGTAGATGATTGTGTTGATCACATATCACCCTTAGGGTCCGACCATCATATTGTTTAATATACGAACCTACCAATTGAAAGTTACAATTGATTTTTTTTGGTACCATAAATTTTAATTGTTGTTTTACTTTCGTATTCACGACCACGATCACAAATAAGTATGATATAAGACACCAAACTATTTCTATCTGTCTTTGATCTTTTCATCACGATGACAGGGATAATGACTTGAAAGAGTAACAAACTTTCGATATTGTACACATTTAGTCACAAAACTTTTTTTCATCCTCTATTTGCCACTAAACTATTGAATCTGTTCACATTTTACCCTTATGACCGGTAACAACCGATCATAAGGGTAAAATTGTGCACATTTAGTCACTAAACTTTTTTCATTCTTTATTTGCCACTGAACTATTGAAATTGTTCATATTTTACCCTTATGACCGGTAACAACCGATCATAAGGGTAAAATGTGAACAGTTTCAATAGTTCAGTGGCAAATAGTTAGTAATTAATTGTAAACAAAGTCGAAAGTTTGTTACCCTTTCAAATCATTATCTCCACGATGACATAATCAAGAGAGAATACAATGTTTTGCACTCATTCCATTAATTCATCACGAAAACTCAAACACCAAATTGTTGTTTTAAATTTTTTTTGTTAACATATTGTAACACAGTGATAAAAAAGTGATAATATCATGATAAATATTATGCCCGGTAAGTAGAAAACGGTGATGTCACCGTAGTGATCTCAATGCCTTCGTTTGAATTATTTCTATTGGATCTCCACATGTTTTGCTAACCACTGCACATATAAGAAAAAAAATATAAACTAAAATTATACATAAAGATTAATTTAAAAATAATTATCTTTTATAAAAATTGAGTGTCTAATCCAATTTATTAAAAACATGTTAGCAGCTTATGTATTAGCCCAACCTTAAAGCACAATCCATTTTCCATATAAATACTAAAAACCCTAATTATTTGTCAGCCTCCATTCCACTTCAACTTTAGAATCAATCATAGCTCTCTCTCTCTCTCTCTCTCTCTCTCTCTCTCTATATATATATATATATATATATATATATATATATATATATATATATATCTCACTCGCCGGAACATCTTTCTACCCACTGTATCGCCGTAAAAAGATTTTTTTTGTTGCTCATCGGTCATAGCCTCCATTGCACATCAACTTCAGAAATTGATCATAGCTCTCTTTCTACCCTCTCACTCGCCGGAACATCTCTCTACCCATTGTATCGTCGGAACAAGTAATAATCGTATTTGCTGCTCATTGGAAAATCATCATCGTCTTGTTGGAATGAACGCACCACCACCAGATTCGACTAACGTCAGACTACCGGATTCGAACATTGCCTACATCTCTCTATCCTCTCTCTCTCTTTCCACACTCTCACTTGCCGGATTTATCGTTTGATCGGAAGAACAAACCACCATAGATGATGGTTATTGTGGAGGCTATTGTCGGACCATCGGGTTCGACCACTGCCTCCATCTCTCCCCTCCCTTTCTATCTCAAATCCTTTATGTCACTTTCTCATTCTCGACACTCATGACCACAGGTGGCAGAAGGTGGCGGAATTATGATATATATACTTCAAAAACTGATATAAGATTTAGAAGATATTTTTTTACCTTAAGTTTGGTTTGTTTACTGTTAATTTTGTGTTATTGTCTTATAAAATAAGAAAATTTTCTAAACAAGTGGTTAGTGGTTGGTTATAAACAAGTTTCAATATAACCAATTTAATCTAGTCAAAATGATATTATCAAAGACGCGGTATTCAAACTCGTGGTTAGTAGTTGTTTAATTGAAATTTACAAGACTTTATAAATATCAACAAGAATAGTACACATTAGAGTTTATAAATATCAGTTGTTATAGACTTCCAAAATAATAAATATAATAAGAGTTTATAAATATCAACACGTATAATCCACATTAGAGTTTATAAATATCAATTGTTATAGACTTCCAAAATAATAAATATAACAAGAGTTTATAAATATCAATTGCCATTTTGTGTTTTACAATGGGCTAAATTGTAATTTCTTCAAGTGTTTTAGTGAAATCGGCCCAAAGATGCACAAATTTCAATATTTGACTTTAAATTAAGATATTTAAGGATGTCTTATTAGCAACACCCAAGAAATATCACAAAAAAGGTTGTTGTCCAACAACAAACATATGCAATGATGCCTCAGGCCCCGAGACAGATTTGGACAAACCAATTAGATGATATGTTGGTATGAAATATGGATGTTATGAAATTGATGTCCAAAAATCAAGTCAAACAGATCGTTGGATCTACAATAAATTATGAAACAGTATAGGTATATCAAGAATTACGGGAAATGATGAAAACCTTCTCTCTCTTGGCTTAAATAAGCATGCATCAGGCGATGTGATGCGTGATGTGTTTCAAAAAATGGATATTGCGTGATTTCTAGAAAATGCAATCCAATATCCGATGCGATGCGATTTCATTTATGTGGTAGGATGTGCACACTTTCCGTTGATGCTTTGTAAGGCACACATGAGCACATCTTGTATACAATGCGTTTTAGGTTTTTAAACATATTTAAATGGGTTTAAATCAAAGTGGGCGTTTAATGGGTTAAATCAATTAGAACTAACTCGTCATTCTCTCTAGGGTCGCCAAGACACCAAATCTCCCGAACGATTCTCCTGAAATCAAGTAATCTTAATCAACATTCTTGATATCGTATTTTTGTTTGACTATTTGATTTTTTTCTTTTGTGATTTTTTATGATTCCAAAATCAAAACATGTTCTGCATTCCAAGTATATGTATTTGAGTATTTGATTAATTGAGACTTGTTTTCTTGTTAACTTGATTCTTGGGTTCTTGAGTTCTAATTCTTTTTCTTTAATTATTGATAACCAGAAATTAGATGTGAATAAATTATTTTTGACTGCTTCATTCATACTTGAAGCTAATGTATAAATGTATTACAGTAAACAAGAATGTCTCTTCCCTTGTGGTATTTTTTTGCATTTTCTATAATTGTAATATATATATATATATATATATATATATATATATATATATATATATATATAATAAAGAAGTTCACTCTAATGAATAGTACACTGTTCAGGTACTGTTTATAGGGTTAGTTTAATTGACCTGGGCTATCCACCACCTCTATCACCCATTAACTCCATAGATATCCTTGTTGTCTCTCTCCTTCTATCCAGTTATCTTGCTCTTCTCGATGCTTCCCACCGCTTCACCCTCAGGAACCCTAGATTCATTGTAGCACCTAGTTCTTGGTACGTATTCTTTTATTAATATTTTTGCATTTTGGCATTGGGCTTGGCGAGTTGAAGGACCAACTCGCCAAGTAGAAGTTGGATGAGACGCGGGGTTTAAGCAGTGGACTCAACGAGTCGGATCTCAGACTCGGCAAGTAGGCCCTGTTTGGACAAAAACCCTAACCCGAGGGTTTGCATCATATTTAAACACCTTAACTTGGCCTCCTTCGTCCCATTTGCTCCCAGAAGACCCCCATAGCAAACCCTAGTTGTTATTGAAGCAATCTAAGGCATTTACAGTGATTTTGGTGCTTTTGTGACCCAAGGAATGAAGGAAGAGATTGAAGGATCAAGAGGAGGTTGGAAGGATCCGATTTTGAGCATCATTTGCAGTCTTCAGAAGGTATAAATTCTATACCTTGTTTGTTCTTTTGATAGATCCCATTTTGGTCACCAACCATGATTGC
Source organism: Lactuca saligna (assembly GCF_052625555.1). NCBI lineage: Eukaryota > Viridiplantae > Streptophyta > Magnoliopsida > Asterales > Asteraceae > Lactuca > Lactuca saligna. Next base: position 16,225,052 of record NC_136422.1, on the reverse strand, counting down.
AAGCATGGTTAGGGGTTGATGTTTCAGATCTAGGCCCTTAGAGGGGTTACAAGGCAGAAAGGAGTGGCTCTTGCACTCAAAGAAGGCCCCATGCATTGTAAGAAATTGTATTAGGACCTTTTGAGCTCAAAGTCCCATGCAAGCACGTAAAGGTTGTAACTTTATGTGCTAGATCGATTGTAGAAGCATAGATCTATCTTTTGATCAAGGGTTGTACATCAGAAATCGAAGATTTAATGAGAGGATGTGACCAACTAGACAAGTCCATTCTTGGACTCGGCGAGTCCAAGGTTTCTGTCCCATATCAGTTGAGGGTCATAAGGACCCAGTTGAGTGTGGAAAGGTTTAAGGGGGTGGGGGGGGGGGGTCCCGGGGAGTGACCCAACATTCTGGACTAAACCATTGTTCTGGAAGTTCATGGGACTCGGCGAGTCCAAGGCAAACTTCTTAAGGATGAAGATGAACTCGACAAGTTGTTCGTACAACTCGGCGAGTTAAGGATAGGACATGTGTATCAGTTGAAGATGAACTCGTCGAGTTATTCATACAACTCGGCGAGTCGGATGAGGATTTAGTCGATGTTCATTTAGAAGGAAAACTCGTCAAGTCATTGCCTAACTGGACGAGTAGAGACGGGTATAAGGACAAATGGAAGGATAGGGACTCGGCGAGTCAGGTCAACTAGAAGTTGACTTTGACTTTGATTTGGTCAGGGGTAAAATGGTCATTTTACCATAAGAACAGTTAACATTGTATGACTAAGTGTTTTGTGGAAATTATAGCCGGAGGATTTCCGGAGCAGCAGCAGCAACAGTCAGAGGATTCCTGCACAGATCAGCAGCTATAACGAGGTGAGTTACCTTCCAGTAGCGGTGGGTCTACGGCCACAATGTCGGCCCACCAGTAGGAGTTGTATGATTAGATGATTGTCTTTGTGATATCATCTAGGTTTGCTACTACCTGATATGTTATATGCTGGCATGATATGTTATATGTAATAGTAGTAGAGTTCAGTTGTTAGGACCGAAGGGTAGGTCAGACACCCCAGATATGTCTGATAATATGTGCTGATATGTTTATATGATGGCATGATATGTTATATGTGATAGCGGTAGTAGGAGGGGAATAGTCCCCAAGTTTGGTTGTTAGGACCGAAGGGTAGTTCGGACACCTCATATATGTCTGATAGTATGTTTATGTTATTATATATGTGACGGTAGCAGTAAGGGGTGGAATAGTCCTCGAGGGTCAGTTGTTAGGACCGACGGGTAGGTCAGCACCCTAGAATGGCTTGACATGGGTAGGACGACACCCCATAATGGCCGCATGGGTATGTCGGCACCCCAGAATGGCCGTACCGGGTAGGTCGGGCACCCCAGAATTGCCCGGCAGTATGTATATTATGTGATTTCATGGTTTGTGGTACGGTAGGGGCACTCACTAAGCTTCGTGCTTACAGTTTACAGTTTTGGTTTCAGGTACCTCTTCAGCGAAGGGGAAGGAGTTGGCGCGGTAGCGGCACATCATACACACACTCTTTGTTTTCTGCACTATGAGTTATTGTGGGATTTGTACTCTGACATTATTATGTTTTTACGATTCGGTTTTCAGATACGAGACATGCTTTTATTAAATGATATGATCGGTTGATATTTTGATACAAATGTTGTGCAAATCACTTAACCAAAAATGAAAATTTTGGTCGTCAAAATTGGGTCGTTACATGCATGTTGATGTTTTTGCTCTAAATTAATGTTGCAGGTTGACGATTGATGTGGTTGTTAGGTTTATAACCCAGGTAGGTGGTTTCACCGCCATTAACTCCAGCATCCTCTACCTTTTACTTCTTCATTTTATCTATTCTTAATCATCGATGTTAGGTCTGATTTTTTCCGCTTCGATATCAACCACCAAGATATCATTTTTATGCTTCTCACATACCAAATGGACTAAGATCTAGCATTTCTAGCTTCTGGAGTTGCCCAAACTCACAAAAGATAATCCATAGACTAAAAGTGAACTTATAAACAAACCCTAATTCTAACTATCAAAAGGATCAACAAGGTATGAGCTTTTTACCTTCAAAATTTTCCAGGGATGATGTAGATTCAGGATTTTGAAGCGTAACCACATCCAAAGCTTGCTCACCAACTTCTCCTTCTTACAAACACACCAAAAAGGCCACTAAATTCACTTCTAGCTCAAAGATCACTCTTAATGGCAACTAGGTTTTTAAGGACATTCAAAGGCAATGGAGGCTGATAAGAGTGAGGGTCTAAAGGTCATAAATGTGCTTAAATAGGGCTCATGCCCTAAAATTAGGATTTTAGCATCTAGCTACATATGCCCCACGTAGACTTCATACGCCTAGAGTATGTGGCTCATAGTCCCGACTCCGCATGTCCATGTACGTTAAGAGTACGTTTGGTTAGCAGTAAAGGATTGAATTCGAGGGAAAAGGATTCCAATTCCCTCGAATTCCTATGTTTGGTTCAACTTAAGGAAGGAAAGGGAATCCTAAATGAGGAAAACATTCCTTCATCCGTTGGAAACTACATTCCTTCAAAAAACTGATGGAAATAATTCCATAGCATCTAGGAAAGTGAACTATTACCATTATACCCCCTTTATTTTAACAAAACCCTTCTAAAAACAAAACCATATCCGAATGTATTCCTCAAAATCGGACTCAGCCGACATCTCAGTGCTCGTCTTCTCCATTTTTCATCAAAATCGAATTGCAGGCTTCTCGTTCTCCATCAGGCTTCTTCTTCTCCATCAAAATCGAATTGCAGGATTCTCGTTCTCCATCTCTTCGTTAGGTGTGTGTACAACTCGTATTCTTAATTTCTCTCGTTGTCTCTCTCTAGCGCTCTCCCCCCCCCCTCATAATCTTGATTTCTTTTGATTCTACCCACTGTTTCTTGCTGTGATAAGTCGATTTCAGGAAAATCGATTACCTAGATTTATTCAGTGAAAATCGATTTCCTGAAAGATGTATCTAAAATTGTTTTCTGTTGATTCATACTTGTCTTCTCGATTTCCTGAAAATCAATTCCAGTGATAATCTAACTTGTTCCTTTTTAGTTTTATCAGTAACATTGATTATCTAGTTGTTTCTTTGAAGATCTATGCTTATTCAAAAGTCTTGTTTCTATGAAAACCATGTTGTTTATCTTCCTAAAAATCAAAGTGTTATTAATTAATCAATCAGAACATCTTGTAACAGCAGCAAATGTGAAAATAAATTTGTTCATCTGTTTTTCTTTTAACATCAACAACTGTTAAAATTAAATGGTGTTGTTTACACTCTGAACATGATCTGAATTTGTATGCACAGGAAAATGTCCCAACCTAGTTTAACAACATATAATCGTAGACAAAGGCAAAATTCATTGATTTTGAAATGGTGGAATGCGGTTTTGCACATTGTTGTACTCCTCCTATTAATGATGTCCAAAAACCATATAGATAAACGACGTATTAAGCAGATTTCTTCAAATATAGATTGATACCTAATACTGCATGAAATAGTTTATGAGAGTGACACCATGTCTATATCACAGATTATGATGTCTCGAATGTGCTTTAAAAAGTTGTGTCATATGCTTGAAACATTCGGAGGACTAAAACGAAGTAAGAATATGGATATTGATGAACAAGTTTCCATGTTTCTACATATTCTTGCTCATAATGTTAAGAATCGGGTTATCATAAGTCGCTTTCATTGTTCGGGAGAAACGATTAGTAGGCACTTTAGTCGAGTTTGTAATGTTGTCATACGATTGCATACTCGTTTGCTTAAGAGACCCAAACCTGTTCCCAATAACTCCACCGATCATAGATGGAAATGGTTTAAGAATTGTTTAGGAGCTTTAGATGGAACATATATAAAGTGTCTAGTTCCAACCGAAGAAAAGCCTAGATATAGAACAATAAAAAATGACATTGCAACAAACATTCTAGGGGTTTGTTCCCATGATATGCAGTTTATCTACGTGTTACCGGGATGGGAGGGGTCGGCTGCGGATGGTAGAGTTCTTCGGGATGCTCTTATTAGACCGCATGGATTGAAAGTTCCAAGACCGAGTATGTAAATCTTTTATATATATATATATATATATATATATATATATATATATATATATATATATATATAAATCTTATTTATAAAACGTTATTAACTATAAATCTTATTTGCAGGTTATTATTTAGTTGATGTTGGATATACAAATGGAGAGGGTTTTCTAGCCCCATATAGAGGGAAAATGTATCACTTAAATGAATGGCATCATGGGCACCAACCAACTATAGCAAATGAATTCTTTAACGTGAAACATTCATCAGCAAGAAATGTCATTGAAGGATGTTTTGGCATTTTGAAGGGAAGATGGGGAATATTAAAGGACAATTCGTATTATCCAATTGAAATGAAAAATAAGATCATAATGGCATGTTGTCTACTACATCACTTCATAAGACAAGAAATGGAAGTAGATTCTATTGATAATGAATGTGATCGGGACGAGGGAACCGGAGATGTTGGACTTGAAGATGTTCATAATATTAATTTTGTAGGGACTTTGAATGAATGGACCATACTTAGAGATAATTTAGCGGAGTCCATGTTTGCATCTAGGTGCGTGGCAAATTTAATTGGCATTTTGTTTATCTGTTTATGATGTATCTCTATGTTGGACAAATTGTTGTATTGTTTGCTTATCGTTATGTTGAACATTGTTGCTTTTTTAACGTTATGTTGGACGAATTATTGCTTGCTTAATGTTATGTTGGACAATTGGCATTTTGCTTATCTATTATTAATGTATCTAAAATTAGTTGTGATACTTATCTATTGGTTTTTGTTATGTTTATATAGGTATGACAAGTTACTTTAGAAATTATAAGACATGGACAAACAATGAAGAAGCAAACCTAGTTGAGGATCCGGTTTGGAAGGTGTACCTACATGTATATGATGTTATAATATTTTTATTTTTATAGTTTATAATGAAGTGACTATATGGAAATGTTTTGTTTTTTTTTTTTTTATATAAATTATCATGTTAGTAAATAGGTTCATAAAGAAGCGACTAGATGAAAACACAAATCTTTTCGTTACTATGAAGATCTTTGCATTGTTTTTGGAAAAGACCAAGCTCAAGGAAAATAGAGCTAAAGATTTCATTGCGATGGAACAAGATGTGAACTTAGAAGAAGAAATGCAAAAGTCGGATGATGACATACTTGAATCCGAGGAAATTAGCCATAATACAACAGTGCAAAATGAGGAAACTTCACCAAGTGTTCGCTCTAATAAGAGGAAACGGTGTGCCGATGATGTGTTCCATAATGTGGTTGGTTTGATTACTGAAAGTCTTAAAGAAATATCAAAAGATTTGAATCCATGTATTACATTTGACATGAAGATTAACGAATTGAGTGAGAAAATCCCTCCGAAAATTTTAAAGATGAGTTCATTAAGTCAAGTCGAGAAGTTCAAAGCTTTGACCAATATAAGAAGTGATCCAATATACGTACAAAATTTTTGGCAAATTGAAGAAGGCGATAGAGAAGTTTAGGTCATATACATTTTGGAAGGGTAGTATTATTAATTAGGATGTTAATTCATATTTTGGATTTTTAAGCTCTTTTGGGATGTTTATTAGAATGTTGCTTGATATTTTGGATTTGTAAGTTTTTGGTATCTTCGATAGGGATGTATCGAAATATTGATATGCTTTTTAGTAACGTTATTATGATGCAAAGTGGAATGAATTTAACTTATGATGTTTATTAACATGATTTTCATAATATGTTTGCATGAATGTTCAATCAATAAATTAAAATTTTACTATTTCAATAATTTATATTATATATATATGTTTACATATAACTTAAAAAACAAAGTAAAATTAAGCAAAACAAACAAAAAAATGATTTCATTTCCTGCTAACCAACGGAATGTGAAATTAATTCAAATTAATTCCAATTCTATTTCCTGAAAACCAAACGAGCATATTGAATTGAATTGGATTCAAATTCCTATTTCTTTTTCCAATTCTAATTCAAAAAAATTTCATTTTAATATGGAGGGGTAGCTCCCCAAGTCCCATTTCCCAACCCTAAAAATCGAATTTCGAATATATTGGGATTTAGGGCGAAGTCGTCTTCGCCGACTGGCACAGCCGACGTATTCCGTGTTTGTAACGTTTTTCTTATTCCTATATAATATCCCCCTCTATTCACTGTTCTCCTCTCCTCTCCTCTCTCTCGGAAAAATGGAAAAAATGGAAGGGTTGTCATGCAACGCCTGCAACAAAAAATTCGATAATGAAAACGATCAGAAGCCCCATTACAAGTCCGAATGGCACCGTTACAATCTCAAACGGAAGGTAGCGATTCCTCTTTTCTCCTTTCTTCACGGATAAAACTTATTTGATTTGAGATCAGTTCTTGAGTCGTTCAACTTCACAACTAATTGTGTTTATTTGATGTGTATCATTTCTTCTCCTCTGTTTAACCTAATACTTACTTTACCAGGTGATGTAAAAGTTGAAATTCATCGTGAGCGTTGTAAAAATTGGTTGATTGAATCGCAAAATGAAGTTATCGAATTATCTATTTCTTTCTCTTTTCCACGATTGCTCATATCTGAGCTCATTTTTTGCATCATTTCAATTGAAATTGTAACCTGATTTGTGACACTGTTCCTGTTTTGGTTATTAGCTAATGCCTGCTCTGGAAATTGCTGTTAATTACTGAATAGATTTGGTAGGTTTACTTTGGGGGTCGTATGTTCAACTTTGAGTCTTCCCCATGGTCATGTTGTATGAACAAATATTGCCTATGGATCAACAAGGAGACCTCCAGGTTTTCTTAAGAAAGAATTTCAGCTACATCAAATTGTTATATCATTGTGTACCAAAGTTGCATATTTGTGAATATTCAGTTGTATTAACCAAAAGATATGCTTAAAATTCTACAAAAGGATTTCAATTATACTTAAACAAATGCAGAGAGACCAACACATATACCCTTCAAAATAAAGTTTTATACTTCATACTGAAGTATGAAAACCAGCAATTAAAAGAACCATGAAAAATATAACTAAGAAAAAGATTTCAGTTCCTTGGATATCAACAATTTACACTTCTTAATTATACAATCCTTTGATGCCCCTTGTTACACTTATCATACTTTATTTGAAAAATCAGCTTGCAGGAGTTCCAGGAGTAACAGAAGCTCTCTTCTTAGCCAGACAATCCACACTTGCTGAAGAGAAGAACAAGCTAAACGGGCCCGCTATGATGTACAGCTGTCGCCTATGTGGCAAAGGGTATAGAAGCGCCAAGGCTCATGCTCAACATCTTAACTCTCGGGCCCACATAACACGTGCTTCCGAAGATGGTCAAGAAGAGGAAAATAATGCAATAATAAAACCACTTCCACCCCGTATTGTAAAGAAACCCCTTAAACAGCAAGAGGAATCAGATGAAGAAAGCGAAGATAGTGAATGGGAGGAAGTTACTGAGAAAGATGACATGGTCGGTGACATGGCATCACCTTCTACACATATGGAAGTCAATGATGATAGTGATGATGACATGGATGAGGATGAAGATGAGGTGGATCCAACATGCTGCTTTATGTGTGACAAAGAGCATAAAACAATTGAAAGCTGTATGGTTCATCTGCACAAGCATCATGGGTTTTTTGTACCTGATATCGAGTATCTGAAAGATCCAAGTGGCCTTCTCACATATCTTGGATTGAAGGTGACGCGTGATTTCATATGTTTGTATTGCAACAGCAACTGCCAACCATTCAGTAGTTTGGAAGCAGTTAGGAAACATATGGTGGCAAAAAGCCATTGCAAAGTACACTATGGTGATGATGATGAAGAAGAAGAAGCTGAGCTAGAAGAGTTCTATGATTACACCAGCAGGTTTACATTAGTAAAATTTAACCCAATTTTTAACTTTCTAATCATATTTAAAGCTAATAGTGCTTCTATTTTTCTATGTTATTAGTTACGTGGATGCAGATGGGAAGCAAATGGTTACAGCAGATGGGACAAGTGAGGGTATAGAACTTGGGAGTGGTGGGTCCGAGCTTATAATAAAAACAGTAAATGAAAATAAAGTATCAACAAAAGCAATTGGTTCAAGGGAATATTTGCGTTATTATCGCCAAAAACCACGCCCATCTCCAGATGGTGTTCCCATTACAGCTGTATTGGCTGCAAGGTTAGAACAAACTTTCAATGATAAGGATGAGATAAGGGCATTCATGTCTTTTTGGGTGGAACAAAAAATTGCAGTTTTTGTCATCTCCCACTACTTGGTACAAACACTTTTTGTCCCATTACCAAAAATAGTACAAGACCGTCTGTCCTGTGAGGATAGAACAATCGGTCTTGTACAAACAGAATCGGGACAAAAATTGCAACGTGCAATTTTTGTCCCATCACCAAAAGACAGGACAAGACAACCAGTCTTGTCCTGTCTTGTTACGGTATCTGCTTTTGTTGTAAACTTGGGAGAAATGTTGAAATGTGTAGGTATAGGAGCATGGGGTTGTCGACTGTGCAATCGAAAGAGAACATGGTGAGGATGAAGGTGATGAAGCAGATGAACAGATCAGGGGTTGATTTTATGCGTTCCAAGATGGGCATGAAAAGCAATGTCATCCGGAACCTTCCAAACAATGTTACATATTAAGTCCTCCATCTCCTTGTACTACCAGCACTTTGTGTCTTTTTGTCATATCCATATAATATTCTTACCAACATTAGGCAAAAACGGTTTCGGTTTCTGTTTCTGTTTCTGTTTCTTTCTTTTTTGATGTTTTGAATTGATGTTAAATTTGAAGTTTTATGGAGTTTGTTATCTGGTTTGGCTGTTCATGATGAATGTTTTTGCAACCATAAGATCTTGTATGAATAAGCATTTGTGTTATAGGGATATATGGAATGATTTTAACAGGGTCAACAGAAATTTGACACAATCTCTACCTATATTCATCTCATGAATATCAACAAGACTTTCACAATAGGCTTAAACTCATTTGTGATTCCCATGACAATGAATGGTTATGGACAAGTTAGACTAATCCTTGTTACTCTTGGATTCATAAACATGCTAAAGAAACAAATATGAAATGGCATTTAGGTTTTCACATATTTTGAAGTGTTCGATGCAACAACTAAATGTACTTTTCCCAATATGTTAGAAATCTCATCCTTGTACTCCCTTCACAACAGCCTTGTACAACTTGGCAAAGGCTTAGTTTATAGATTATTAATGTGATCTTTAATGTGTACTTGACATGTCTTAATATTGGCATTGTTGATGATCCAACTAGTGAGATGGTGTTTCCTCGTAATATGTTTGGATTTTTGGTGTGGCATTGGGTTTCTTTTCCTACAAAAGCTAACCACAATAAACATCAACTGGATTGTAGATACCGATGACTCATGTTTCACATATAACTTTTCATCTAGACAACTTATTTAGTTGCATCATACGTTGCTATACAAAACATATCTTTTGGGCATGTTTTGTTACACGTAATGAAATCAACAAAGTAATGAAATAAACTATTACCATTCTATCTTCAAGTTTGGTTACCTTGTCGGAATGAAATAAGTCAACAACTCATGTTGTTTGGTCAATATGAAAATACATAAGAATAAGATTCTCTCATGGATGTCTCATTCCTTTCCATTCGGTTAACCCAACACCATTTTTCTTAATCAGTGGCATATGTACATTTGATGTTTTCCATTCCTTTATCCATTGATGAGTATCAAAGAGCCTACTTATTCATTTGCTATTGTTCAACTATCAAAGAGCATACTTATTCATTTGTTGTTGTTCAACTTTTGAAATCGGGCAATGAGTCTTAGGTCGTGTTTGTTTTTTGTTTGCATTTCTTTTTGAGTTATTTTGTTTATGTTGTGTAGATCATGTGCAGACAATAACATTTACAGACCGATTGTTTTTTAGTAGACCGTGGACATGAAAATGTTTGCACATCCTCTTCTCGACACAGATTTGCAACGGACTTCTAACATCTTCGGATATATTTTAGTCTAAAAAACATCATCTCATTTTAGTTATTTAGTTTCACTTCAATGACGATTATATGTGCATTCACTTGCATTATGTTGTGCACCTAAAATCAAATTACTTATCTTAAATAATCAATACTGATTAAAATGGTTAACATTTTTTTGTTAGAATGCCTCTTTTTTATTTGTAGTATTTTTCCATTTTAACTATAATAAAATATAATATATATTTAATATATCCATTAATTCATGTCATTTTATTTTTATTTTTTATATTACAATACACTGTTTAAAATACAAATTTAGGCACACATTAATTATAATATAATGTTAAAATAAAGAAATCAAATGAAATTAAGTGGTTATGAAAAATCAAAGTATCAAACAATAATGCATAAAATTTGATCTAGATTTGTTAACTATTTATAATAAAATAATAAAAGTATTAAGTTCAAAAGAATATTTTATTATAGCAAATATTGACTACAGATAAAATATGTAGTTTATCATTTTGTTGATCTCTATTAATAAGTAACAAATGGTCCTTACGATTTCAATGCGGAAGCTCTTAAATGATTTTTTTAACCGGTCGGGTTAGTGATTAGAAGTTAGAATCACAAAATTGTTCACGTTAGGGTTAGAACTCGAGGCCTCGAACCTAAGAGGCAAAATCTCTACCAAGTGGGCTAGTCCCACATTGGCAAGCTTTTAAATGAATTGAAACCGAAAGAAATTTCAATTTGATGGAATCTTTCAGTGTTGTAAAGTATTGAAAAACTTTTTAAAGTTAAAAAATTAATTTATTTAAACAGTCTGTAAATGTTAAAAAAATAAACAGTCTTCTTCTTGCAGACTGTATACTTTTAGTCTATCTCTTATACTGCAGAGATCTACAGATGTAGTCTGCAGACTGCATACATTTTGCTTATGAAAAAACAAGAATAGTACTCAATAGTATGATATGTGATATATACCCCCACCCCTCGCCTCCAAAAAAACCATGTACACATGCATATATCCACTCATCTATCACCTATCCAATGAATCCATTTGCTTTATCCATCTCATTTACCTATGTAATTGATCCAAACAATCAATCTAGTATGGTCGTTTTATCCATCGATCACCTAATTTGTTTTTTATGCGTCCATTTACCTACTCCAACCATCCATCAAATCAATCAATTGGATAAATCCTTCAAATTGGTCTCATCAATCCATCCAATCGACCTATCAATCAATCCTTCCATACCCATCACCGATATGATATATTTGATATGTTCATTAATCCATCCACCATTAGACCATCCATTTGTCCAACACATCATATTCATCTAAGTGGTCCATTCAATATGTTCATCCATATAGCTAATCTACTAATCCAATTTATCCATCAAGATATGTCAAAATGATCCACCCATCTAATCCATACATATCGTACATTTTTATCAATATTCCATCCATTTTATCCATTAATTCGACCCACAAAGTTGGTATATCCATTTGATTAATCTAATTGATTTGTCTAGTTAGTTCATCAAACTGATCTACCCATCATATTTAACAATTTAATCAATATAATCGGTCCATCAATTCGATCGATCCATGCATCCATCCATCCTAACATAACTCGTGCATCAAATCTATCCATCCATCTACCATATTTATTTTCCAACACATCCATCAAGCTTATCCATCTCATTGAACTAATTCATCCCATCCATCCAATTGCTTCATCGCTTTGATCCATCCATCTACTACATATATTATATATGTCCATCTTATAGTCTATTTGATCGGTCCATCCATTTATTCAATCCTTATGATATATATTCATCAAATCATCTAAATGATCATATGATTTATCCATCCATCTAATACTTCTGTCTATCCTTCCAATCATCCATCTATCTATTCCTATATTTACCCTATATCCCCATCCATCACTTAAAATCAATATGATTAATTGATTTTATCTGTATGATCCATTTATCCATTTAATCATTCCATCTATCCAATAGGAATATCCGTTTATCTAATTGATCTATCCATCCATCAAGCCCATCCATATATTCATTATTGTGTTCATCCGATTGATCTATCTGATCCCTTCCTTCATCATAACACTCTTCCTATCCTATTTATTTGATATACTTAATTATTCCTTTCGTTCCATAATGTGAACTTATCGTACAACCTTTTGATAAATCCCTTGATTTATTCATGTGTTCTATCCATTCTATTACATATCCGATCCATCTAATTGATATATTCATATGATCTATCCATCCATTCACCTATCCATATATTCAGTTTGCCCATATGATCTACCTATCCATCTACACATATACTTGATTGGCCTATACGATCCATCCATCCATACAACTCGATTTATCCGTCCAATCCATTTATATGATACTTCCATTTATCCATCTATCCCTTTATACTACTATCCATTCCATCCATATATATGATATATTCAATTTATTTATTAAATCCATCCATCCAATATATTTATTCATCGATTTAATCCATCTCATTGCATCTATCCATATGACTTACAAAACCAATCCATCTACCCTATTATCTAATTAATCCCTCAATTTGTTTAATCTATCTTTATTTACTCATTTGATCAATTTACTAGTCTATTCAGTTAATCCACCGCCACCAAATCTATCTTTGATCCATTTAATTGGTTTATTCAATCATTCTAACCACCATCAAATGTAACCACCATCAAATGTATCATTCAATTCATCCATCCAATCGATCTATCTTATCCAATTTTTGATGCATTTATCCACCGTATCCATACATCCATCTATTTGATTTGTCTTATCAATGTATATATCCATTAATAACTAACACTAGTTAAGACCATGAAAAGGAGGTTGCATACCTTATAAATAAGAGTGATAACATATGCATTTCATCGTCTCAAGATCCAAGAAAATTTCTCAAAACTCATAAAAGTGTGTGAAGTAGTGTTTGGTTGTAAAATACAAATACACTAATACTTGTTTACTCTAGTAAATTACCATTGGATGCCTTGTAGTTGATTATGGGACCAAATATACGATATATTTTTACAAATTTTCTAATGTAGTTAAGCCTTTTTGTTCTTTAAGCTTTTTTTGGATTCGCTCACATGTGAAGAATCGGACTTGGTCATTCATAGTTATAATGCACTTTGCATTTAATGTTTTGGGAATCTATCATTTCAATGGTATTGTTTAGTTAATTGTCTATTTTTTAAAAATCATGAGCTCACTTAGCATAAGCTAATGTGGATGTATTATAAGTTCTAGGCGATAAAGAGCCTTAAATGTCGGTTTTTGGGCATAAAAGATTTCTAGAAAAATTTTAATATGTTCATACATTTTAGAAGATGGCTACTTTTAATGTATAGTTGTATAGCTGTTTCGAAGGATAGTAACATCTTGAGATAAATTAATTAGATTGAGGTGATAATCTAGTTTAGTTATTGGTTGCTAGTATGTATTTCATTATACATTGTAAGAAATACTCCATCTATCCTGATTTTGATTAGTTTTTATGGTAAAGGTCCAACACTCATTATGTAGTTACCATTTTCATGATTTTGAGTAGGGGTGAGCAGTGGAAGTGTGTATATGTCTTCAAAATCATAACGCATCAGAATTGTCAAATCGTTGTAAGTGGTTCCGTTTCTGGTTCTTAATTACTGAAACTGATAAACAGTGGTTTCGGTATTGGTTCTTGGTTTTTGGAACCGTTACCCGCTAAATACCCTAGCTAGGACCTATATTTGTGATTATTTTTGGACATCTCATGTATTGCAAAGTGTAGAACATTTTGAAAATATTTCATTTAACTATATTACTAGGAGTTATATATAGTAATGCTTATCTAATAAATAATGCTGCAAAAGTCGCTAGACGGTACTAAGTCGTTGACTAGCGACTAATGACTAGTCGGAAACCCTAAATTATAAATTCGTTAAATGTAAAAAATTGAATACGACTTATATCATAATAAAGTTGTTAAATACCATCATGTCATAACAAAATAGGTTAATATAATTAATACAACACTAATAATATTCAAAAAGTTTTTATTGAGTCAGCTTCTATAGCTTCACTCATTGTCTAGACATCGCCAAGCATCTTGAGTCGGTTGCATACCGCCTACTCGCCTAGGGACTAATCATAAATTAATCTGGGAACAATCAAGATTTTTACAACATTGTAATAACTATCCAACGCTAAAGTTGTGACTCATATAAGCCAAATCTCTCATTCACGAGTTAAATTATTAAATGTGGTGAATGTTATTTAAATTAAATATTAGGTGTAAGACTCATATGTTATACGGGTTTCATAAAACAAAAGATTAAATATGAAAGTTTAAATAAAAATTTATTTAAATTTGAAATTTTAGATTTGAAATTTAAAATTTAAAATTTAAATTTAAAAGGAAACATATAAATACTGAGTACTAATATTGTAATTTATTGGTTATTTTAAATTAAAGCAATTATTAATTGAGGTATAAATATGATGTATTAATTAATAAAATAAAAAAAAAATGAGAAAATAACAAATGAAAAAAATATTTGTTCAAAAATACTAAAAAATAACATGTGTCAAAGTTAATGAAAGAGTGACATGTGACAAAATTATTTTCATTTATTAGGAAGGATATATATCAATTGCTAAGTTTGTGATACAACATCCTTACAATAGGGGCTTACGATTTATAAATTAAAAAAAAAAAAAAAAAAAAAAAATTCTGATGATAAATTTAGCATAGTTGTGTCACGATTCAAATAACTTGTGACTTTTCATGCCTATATTGGAAGCTTGACAGTTTTAGCGGCTAAGTCCTCAAATGGTAAGATTGTAGTCTATGCTGTTGTTAACTGTGGATCCATTTCATATCTATATATGGCTAAAACGGTATGTCTCGTGTATCTCATATCGATTGAGGGAATAAGTGAATTAAAAGATGAAAGCATATAAAAGACGTGATGGAGCTTGTCAATAATTCTAGGTCCGAAAAGAATATTTTAGTTAGGTTGGAGGGAGTGGTGCCACCGAAATCGTACTTCCTCCCCCGTCACATAAACGTCATGTCACATTTTACCACCCAAGTGTGGTTTCATGCCACACTAAGGGTGTGATGCCACACTTTTTATTTCTTTTATTATTTTTGTTTTTTTTTTAAGTATTTTAATTTAATAAAACTTTTTTTTAAACTATTTTAATTTAATATAACTTCTATTTTAATAAAAAAAACATAAGTTTTCATTACTTGAAAATTAAAAAAAAACAGTAACTAAAAAAAACCCACACACATGACATTTAAATAATTGTAGAAACTTAAAAAAACGTAAATAAAATAACTAAAGCAAACTACGTAAATTTTTTTTGAAAGAGTGGTGATTTTAAAAAAAAATAAAAATTGAGAGAGAGAGGAGATTGTGTTGTGAAAAAAAATTAAGTTGGTATATATATATATATATATATATATATATATATATATATATATATATATATATATGAAAGAAAAAAAAAGTTTAAATGTTGAACGGATCAAATCCTTCCTCAACCAATCAAAACACACGTCTTTAAACCGCGGTCTGGGGGCGGTGTTCCCATCCTATGTGGCACGAAGTGCGGTCTTGGACCGCACCCACACCGTGCAGTCTTATGATTTCTTTTTAGTTAGTTCATTTGTTTTCTAAAAGTTTGTTCTTGGTAATTGAACCACCGGTTTTGGTTATAGGAATGGTTCTAAGAGTTTAAGAACCATTGTAACTGGTTGCGGTTCTCGTGTTGCATAACCCAAGATATATATATTATTGTGCAATGATTAAATTTGTTAAATTAAATCAAAAAGTTGGATAAAGGGTGAGAAAAACACAAAATAATGGTCCTTGACTCCAAGGTGTTGCATAGCCAAAGATATATATATATATATATATATATATATATATATATATATATATATATATATATATATATATATATATATATATATATATATATTATTGTGCAATGAGCTTTTAAAAAAGATAGATGGACAAATGAAAATCATCGACTGAAAAGATGTCTAAAAAAGTAAAGAAATATGTATTATTCATACTTTTGATAAGAGAGATATTCAAGAATTCTTATATAATGTGTCAAGTTCAAATTTGAACATCACCTTTAATTCCTTATTGTGCAAATATTACAATAACCTTCCCGTATTGACCAAATGACCAATTAGTGTGTGACACCTAAGGGTAGCATTTACCTTTTCCAATATACAAAAACTAACATGATAGGGCTAACGAAAAGCCAAAGAAAGTAAACTAAAGTGATGTTGAAACGAAGAGACTAGTAATTATCCGACCAAAGTTGGTACCAACTACCAAGGACGTGAAGGGAATGCAAAAGTGACACAGTCAAATGTAAGATTTGCAATCTAATGATAGCATGGTGGTGGATAATATATTGAGATAATGACCGATATTTAGATTTGATATCTACATCAAAGTGGTATGGTTGATGACATTTATTTAACCAATTTGAAAATGTTTGGAAATTTATAAGCAATTGTAAGTCGGTAATTTCTTTTTGTCCCATATTAGTTTGTAATAAGTAATTTGTGTGCCTTTTATAAGACTTCTGTTGCCTTAAATCTTCAAAGACTACATTGGATGTAAGAGGATGAAAGGTTTTCAATTTAGGTGCACACTGCATGGTTTGTTGGGAGTCAATGAGTTTTTGTTTTTAGCTAAGTTTAGGTCAGATTAAACTTGAACCGATCATTGATGGTTGACTACAAGTTTTTCGAATTCGAACTGAGAACCTGTCCACCATAAATAGGATCCACTCGTTCCCATTTATTGACTACCGCCACCAAACCTCTCTCTTTTTCTCTCTTGCGTTTTTGTTTTAGCTGAGTTTAGGTCGGATCAAGCTTGGACCGACCGCCGATGGTTGACTACAAGTTTTTCAAATTCGAATTGAGAACCTATCCACCATAAATAGGATCCACTCGTTCCCATTTATTGATTACCACTACCAACGGGAGATGATTTGTACACAACAATTTTTTTCACACACAACAATTGATACTTTAAAATGTTGTACTGTACAACTCTATAATGCATACATTGTTGTGTATGGTAAATAATTGTTGTATACGAATCACTTCCCACCACCAAAACCTACCACACTCTCTCTCTCTCTCTCTCTCTCTCTCTCTCTCTCCCCTTTATGATACAACTTTCTCTTGATTTCGTAGCATTTGTTTTTGTGTTTATCGATTCTTACATTGTTGTAGGAAGGAATGATAAATGCACTAAATCCGAAGGTTCTACGTTGCAACTTATGCCCATTGGAGTAAGTAAAAACATTTAAGAACATGAGTCATTACATGTAGTTACTAGTCAAGATCAACAAGTTTTTATCCATGTTGGTTTTAATTTTTGTCTAGTCTTTTTAGTTCTTCTGACAACATGAAAATCTTATTCTATCTTTCTTACAGTTAGATCTGATCGCAGAAAACTAAGTTTTGCATAAAACTTGGTAAACACATAAAAAGTAATACAAATTGAATTTATTATTTGCAACGAATCGATATATAATTATAAAAATTAATTGTTTGTCGATTCGTTTGATGTGGTTGTTACTAAAAATTCGAAATTAGTTTACAATACTAATCACACGATTGTTTGTCTATCAAGTCTACGATTAAAAGAAAAGTTTATTGCTTTAACTATAATTATGTTGATCATATATAGATTTATAAGATACTTAATTTTAGACAATATTAGTCCCTCGGATTTTTTGAAAATGCGTAAAACAACATTACATATTTCCATCACACTATGATTAATTAACATGTTACTAAGATGAGCTTAATTACACCACATTTGGTATCTCATCCATCTTTTCCTTCGATTTCCCAAACACGAAATCAAGATTATAAAGCATTGGTACCATGGTGATCGAACACACAAAAACAAGCACAGGGCCAAAAATCCAAAGCATGAGCGGAAGTGCTGAATAGAAGATCCTGTTCCCCATAGCATTAAGTGTGAAACCCTTCTCTAAAAGCTCTGAAACATACTCACAAGTAACTGTTGATTCAGGTGGGCAGTTAATCAAGAAGTTAACCTGGTTAATGAACCTGATTGATAAAGAGTGGCACATGAAAGATGCAAGGAAGACAAGCAAGAGTGTCACATATTTCAATGCTACCATAAATTCACCATGAGCCCCATAAAGAGCATCACTGATTGGTTTTTTAACGCTATATGTGCTGCTAATAACTGCTGCTAGACCTGAGCATAGAAGTATCGATGTTGTAGCCATGAGAGTTGCTCCCATTATTGTGTTTCGAAGTGTCTGAACGGCTAATATATTTTTCTTCTCGTTATCCTGTTAATTATATAGCAAAAAACTAAGCTATATCATTACACCTTAAAAGATATTATGCTTTATCATCCGGGACTTTAAATTAAACGTTTATTGGCATGTGTTAACAAAAAAAAGATGCATATTTGTGTTCGGATGTTTGCTGGCTTATGTTTTATTTTTCTAATTAATTACAAAAGCATTAACAAATCAAACTTGTTTATTTCATTTTATGCGATTTGCATAAAAAATGTCACGTTATGATTTATAATAAAAATCACACATACACATACATATGTTGAGATTAAACGGATACACAAACTTGTTGATATGATCTTGTCATTTGAATAGATAGTCAAATGGCCCAAAAATTAATTTTTTTTTGGCTAAAATATTAATATAAATGACGTGGTCAGCATTATTTAGTAAATGATCTACAAATAGAAAAGTACATATATGATGACTTCTATAATAATTCAATTATAAATTTTGGGCTTTTGATTTGTTGGCTGAAACTAAATGTAATTAGTAAATATGGTAATCATGAAGAATTGATGGATAATAGTTAAATAATGCGATCTTTTAACTTATAAATATGCCAAAGAAACGACTTTTCACTTTCAAAACAAAATTTAATAATTGTTTTATAAAATATAAACCTTAAAATAGTGATCCTGTAAATATAAATTATAAACCAAAAAATACATTAACATTGTATTTTTTATATTTGTCCAATAATTAGTCTTTTTACATGTAACATTAGAAAACACAAATATATAAAGATACTAGGTGTCAGATCCATGTATTACATGAGTTTAATTAAAAAAATAAATATAAAATTTTAACAATTTGAAAAGTTTGAATTTATAAGGAAAAAAAAATTGAATTATTAAAATTAATAAGATTTTAATGTATTGAATACATTACATATATAAACTCTTTCTAATAAATACTTTACATATATATTACCTTACACATTAAATATGGAATTTTAATTTAATAAAATAAAAAATACAATAAAATGACAAGTGGAAAATATAAATTTTAAAAATTCTAGAAAATATCATGTGTACAAATGAATAAGAAGAGGATATGTAACAAAAAAACTTTCATTTATTATAGGAGATGAATTTACATATACCATCAAGAATACAGTAATAATTGTTGTGTGAACTTTTTTTTTTATCTTACTTCTTCTAAGATTCTTTGCATTTACTATCATATTTAATGTATTTAATGCATTATATATATATATATATATATATATATATATATATATATATATATATATATATATATATATTTCTAAGAGTTTTTTTTTGCATTTATTATCATATTCAATGTATTTAATACATTACGTATATAAATTTAGTATTATGTGATATATTAATTGAACTAGGTATGAGACCCGTATGTGATAAAACAAAATATTAAATATGAAAGTTTTTAAAAAATTATTTAAATTTAAAATTTTAGATTTGAAATTTGAAATTTAAAATTTGAATTTAAAAGAAAATATATTAAATAATATATGAGTATTAATATTGTAATTTATTAATTATTTTCAATTAAAGTAATTATTAATTAAGGTGTAAATATGATGTGTTTATTAAGAATAAATAAAAAAATGATTAATTGATATCCTATAGGACGTAAGACATAATATCTTTGAAAAACTCATTATAAGAGCTACTTAAAAATCTTCTCTAATACGATATTCAATTTATTGAACATTTTGGGTGGGAAGAAGCTCTAAAAAACTGTCATAAACTCCACCAAATAATGTTTTATATGGGGAGAAGAAATTCATTCCTACTTAGATTTCCACTGAACACACTTTCTATCCACATGAATAAGTTGATATTTATTTATTTGTTAACATTATTATGCAAGAATAATAATAATAAAGGTGTTGTTTACATACTTTGCAATGTATATTTTATTAGATCATTCGTTATAGACACTACTAATAATTATAATGATTAGTGTTATATTATCATTACTAACTACCACTAAAAGATTATGATACACACCACTATATCCCTCTTTTTATATATATATATATATATATATATATATATATATATATATATATATATATATATATATATATATATAATTGTAGAGTGAGATGGAGAAATGTAGAGTGTTGTGGTTGTGCTCCCGATCATAAATAACCACAAAAATTTTCCACCACTAGTCACCACGAAACCTCTCGTGATGACCATATATACCAGATCGTCTTATAAGCAAAAATCATTTTTCACGCCGAAAGACCCTATGTGTATTTAAAAGTTGTGATTTAATTAATAGGTAGTTGAGAGTTTAAGTCAAATAGATAAATTTGTAAATTTATAGGTCAGGATTATAGGATTTGTGAGTTAGTATAGATAACAGAAAGAAAGCTAAAACATAATGAAATAAGTGTGATCGAACATTTCTCTCCAAACTTAAATCCAATTCGAAAACGAAGACACCAAGAGAAAGTGTAAAACATTTTTATTCAGAAACACAACTTCTAATAAAATATGTAGGTCTTTATATATTTTAAAACAATAATGTTATTTATAATAAAAAATCAACTATCGTGTTATTCACTTATTTATGTAATTATTTGCTCTCAATCACCAAGTTAAATCGTCGTCACATGAAAATAAACACATAAGAACTCAAAACCGTGAATGATCGAACTGCGATATAAATTGTGACCTTGAACATCGCATTCAAATTGTTTTCGGGATATCTATAATTAATTTAAGATGCTCAAAAGAAAATTTTTATGTAGTTATTTTTATCCAGAATGGAGAGTTAACACTGCATGTACCTTCATAATGGTGGATACCCACAAGCGTCTTCCATAGTTATTGGTGCCGATGATGGTTGAGAGTGGTTTAGTTCGGACCTTCTGCCATAGCCAAAGGTGGTAGCCAATGGTGATCATAAAGGATAATGGCACCAATATCATGTCTAGATAGCACTTCTTCCATTCCATTTTAATCTGCTGTTAGTTAATTAGCAAAGTCTTCTTCTGGTGTCATAAAGAAGAGATGATATAATATATATAGAATGACTGAATGAGTGCATCAATGAACAAAGACGGTGTTGGACGCAAGGTTCACAATCACAAAAAGCAAATCCTAAAGAAAAAGGGGGAACACCATTTTGATATGCCTTACAATCACTGTGACTTGATCATGCAACGAGGGTTTTGTTTTCATCTAAACTTTTTAGACTTCAATTTTATATATAAAACTTTTGTACTATATATATCGCCCATGTTTTTCGTTATATTTACTAACATGACACCTTGATTTTTTTTACTTTTATAAGCATCACTTTTGGACGTCTTGGTGACCAACACATGAAGGTAAATAACAATGTGCCTATATATGGTGGGATGGAAGGATGTTGGACATTGCCCTCTTTCAAAAAAAGAAATCATACAAAAATGTATAATTTTTAGGATTTATGTTATAAATTGTCTCCATGGATTTTTTTTTAATTTTTTTTTTATATTTAAGTTATAGGTTGTAACTAGTGAGTAGTGATTGCCATTTTTATTCAATAAATTAGAATCTAAAAATTCATTTTATTCATATGCATTTGATATTTTTAATATTATTAATTCTTTTACTTAGAACTCTTTTGGGTTTGTGGTTGTAAAATAATAACTTTACTTTTAAAACTACAATTTTACCCCTGAAGTTGCTTGAGGAAAACGATTTATCAAAAATCACATGTTTAGGGTAGTAGGGTTGTTACACATTGTCATTTACTTTCCTTTTTAAAGGAAATTTTATGAAACCGATTATTTCATTTTAGTTCTATACGTTAGTATCAAACAATACATGTGATACAAACTGATGACAATATGATTGGATTGAATGACTTATTAAAACTAATATAAACACAAAAATATATATATATATATATATATATATATATATATATATATATATATATATATATATATATATATATATAACTTCAAACGGATTTTTTATTAATAGAAGAAAAATGTCTCAAAAGTAAAGAAACCCAAAATACTTACACAAGAAAAAGATAAACTCCATTCCTTAATACTAGGAAATAGGAATTATTATAACAAGATTTCTATTCACATATCTACATCAAAACATTAAAATAATGTTTCGGAATGTTTTTTAAACAAAGTTCCATAAATTTTCGTTTCACATAACCTTTGTGAAATTCATCTAGTTCAGAGACTATCAAATCACCTCCACGGATTTGCTAATGATGACATTACACTTCCATTTCAAGTTTCAACGTGCATTAACACTTTTAAACCATGCATCATCCTCACTATCTCGAGTCTGCTTCATCATCATAATCTCCAACGAAAGGCGACAAGTCTTCAATATTGAATATAACAGACACATTCTTTATCTTATTGAAGATAGAAACATTTGTGCCAATACAATTACTTTTCTAGTTAGATAAAATATGTAATGGTTTGACCACTTATAAACCAAATTAAAAAACGTTGTCAATTAAGTGACAGAAGACTTGTTTAATTATATTTTGACTCTAACAAAACTCTAAATGGTTCATAACAAATATCATATTTTTATGATTTTGAGGGTTGATGAATAAATAATCTACATGTAATGGCAAAGTTGGTGACAATTGAGAAGTGGATGAGCAAAATGATGGGGAGACCGGAGTGAGATCTGACGCTGCATAGTCGACACTCGACACACCAAAACCTATGAAAGGTCAAGCCACCGCACCAAGTGACCCCGACAGTTTCTTGTTTCTTAACAAACGAATCATCATATTTAAATCTAATAAAAAGATTTTTAACTTGGTCCTACTATTGTCACCAGATAAGATGGTGCAAACATTTTCACTATTTTACAATAGAAAATCATATTCTCAATTGTTTAAGATAAAATTTAATCTTAAATCATTTCAATTTTTGATATTTTTAGCATATTAAACTTGTTTATTATTTTAAATTGAATGTTAACAATTTAATTTTCAATCTGATATATTTAATTTATTAATTTAAATATATTGTTAGATATAAATTATATATTATATTTATAGTTATCGATCCACTATATTTTATTTTTGATTTAAAGTATAGTATTAAACTTAAAACGTAGACCCAAATTTATATATCTAATTTATTTATGTGTAACCACTAGTATAAATCATTAATATAATGGGGTTATAGTAGTTGTCTCTTTTATCAAATGGTTTATAACACCATGTATCTTACCTGATAATTAACAGGGAAAATGATTTACAAGTCCAAGAAAGTTTTCAAATTATTTAAAAACCTCAATCATGTTTTGTTTGTCCAAAAAAATTTAACAAACTTAACATTTTGTCTAAAAACCCCAATTAAGTTACACTTTCCTGAAAATCAAACAAGAGAAATAGATGACGTAGCTTATTACCGCATCGGGAAAATGACTTGTTAGACCAACAAAGTTTTCAAAACGTTTAAAAAAATTCAATCATGTTTTTACTGTTAAAAAAAACTCCAATGAACTTAAACAAAACAAAATTGGGATTTTTTTGAATGTTTTGAAACTTTGTTGGACTTTCTAGACAAAAAGTTAAGTTCATTGGATTTTTTTGAACAGACAAAACATGATTGAGATTTTTTGAATGGTTTGGAAACTTTGTTGGGCTTTTAAATCATTTTCCCTAGATCAATAATGTCAAGTCCAAAGCGAAAGCCGGTTCATCATACAACATAAACAATTAACAAGAGACTTGTCCAAAACATGGTTACAAATTAAAACCAATCACAGGCTATAGAGAAGCTATGCAATACAAAATACCATAAGTTCAAAAGTGTTGTCTAAATATTTCTCTCATGCTAATCTTCAAGATACCAAGTCCTAAATTGCTTCAGTTATAACTTATAAACATGAATACATGTCACATGGAATAAAATATATAAGAATAAAATACACATTTACTTACAAGTTTAACGAAGGATGTTGCAACTGATTTTCCTTTATCAGACTTAGTTTAAGTTATGTTAGTGTTTTAACATCTAAGGTGTTAGGTGAGATATTTGATATCAATGTAAGGTGGGAGAGTAATAGCAATATTTATAAAAACTATTGGGTTAATTTAATATCAATATTTGATAAATGTTTAATATCAATATTAACTAGAAACTTAAAAAAACCAAATAGAGGAGTGAATGTATAATTTTTATGTTTGTTAGATTATATTTCACAGGCCAAAGGCCCATATAATCCAGTTCGCAAGCCGAATAGTCTATTTCGTAGGTGGATTATACAGAACCGGATCATTTCGCAAAAGATCCCATGTAAAACCGAAGCTATTACTACAAAATTTTCAAAATGACGTGATTTGAGCATTTCCTTTTTGGAAAAATGTTAAGAAAGGTAGTTTGTTCTTATTTTCTTATATTCACTAACACTCATAAATAACAAATTAATCTTTATTATTATTTTTATTAATAAAAAATAATAATATATTGTCAAGATATCTGTTTGATTTATATGGTTTAAAATAAATAATTATATTTTTATCACATTAGTGGCAATTAAAAAACAAAAAAACATATATTTTATTAAATATCATATTTGCTATAAATGTTAGTGTCGTTGTATTACTCGTATAAACTAGAGTAAATCATCATGTTTTTAATTTATTGCAATTTTGACTAGTTGATTGGTTTACTTCGGGTCACTCGTTTGTCACTGTTGACATGGCATAGGGGTTTTGACGCGGCATATTGACTTAATACTATTTGGTTATATAATGCTGAAGTGACATGACGACGTATCAGAAGCGGAAAGGAAAAATGATGCAAAAGACACTATGTTTTCATTTTTTTGCGATTTTGATACTAACTTTTTAAGCTTTTACAATTTTGACACTCCATTAAAAAATATGCAATTTACCCTATAATAAAAGGTCTAAACCCTACATACATGTAGTATAACAAAAATTTAAATGCAGATGTATTAGTTGTAATAACCATAAAATTCGAACCAATTTTAAACTCTTCAAAAATTTAAAATCAATAGTTAATACAAACTTGTGTTCAAAAATAGCCTAACATCAGAGTTTTCCTAGAAACATAAACAAATCATGAGGAGTTGTACAATCACGCATTCGCCTTGCCACGATCTCCTGATGTACCTGAAACAATAAGCTGAAACTGTAAGCCCGAGGCTTAGTGAGTCCCCCAAAATACCGATACACTATACATAACACATATACAAATAACGACATGAATTGGGTCCACAACTTTGCAGACTGGATTACCCCTGGTCCCACAATGTGAGTCTGGATTGCCTTCTGGGCCTACAGCTCACATATGGATTGTCACCGAGCCCACAGTACGAGTCTGGCATGCCCCACCTAGCCCTCAGCTCGTATCAGGAATGCTCCTAGGTTTGTTGGTTACAGCACGAAGCAGTATCCTCAACCCACCCCACATAATATGTCGACATATAAAACAACTAATGCGCATACAGATAAACACATAATAACACAGGTAGTCCTACAGATCTACCTAACTGTATAATACTGACTCATACTCAACAAACTACCAAATGATGGGATATCATATCCGATGGGCCAACCTTGGTGCCTTAGACCCCTTAGTATAGTGAGGAAACTCACCTCGTAAGTAGTGTTGAAATACTGTAAATCTCTGGCTGCTGACTCACCGGAAATCCCTAATTGTTACATAATGAAATTACTTGGTTAATACCCAACATTATTTCCTTAACTAAGTTTCTTCATTACTCATTAATTCCATTCCTTTTTGTTGGGCCAAAGGCCCACACCAAATCCCTAACTTGTTGGTCCAAGTCATAATCCACTATTTAGCCCAATTTACCAAATTGGGCCTAACCTCCTTATTGGGCCTAAACCCATGATCCACTACCACTAATAGCCCATGACATCTTATTTGTTAAGCCCAACAAAGGCCCAAACCTCGTTAGTGATGGGTTTTGGTCATAAGACATCCTATGTGCTCATACAAACCCTAATGCTTGGATCTAGGTTTCTCTATTGTACATGCTTTGAATCCAAGACTATAAACCCTAATTCTAGCATACATATAATCATATTAACATGAGAATAAGTTTATAGTGTTACCTTGATTGTTATGTAGCAATAACAATCCCAAATCTCCTTGAATTGACTTTGGAAGGCTTAGAGTCACAAGTGTCACTCCTCTAATGGTTCACAAACACCATAAGCAAGAGGATGAAGAGGAGAGAGGTTGGAGGCTGCCAAAAACGTGTGTAAACCCTTACAAGAAGCTTAGCCACGTTTTTGAGCCTTAAGGGGTCTTTATATAGTTGGGCTATTAGGGTTATCTAACAAGGAAACCCTAATTCGGATGCTTAAGCCCTAAGCAACCCATAGACTCCTTTAATTAAGCCCATGGACGATTTCCTTATGGGTTTCCCATTAGAATTCGTCCATCCCTTAATATAAGGCAATCCATGGCCCAAATTGCAATTATCCTATAATTACAATTCCAGTCCCTTAAGTTTAATTAATCTCTTTTAGTCACAAAACTAATTACCAATTAATTATTGACTAATATTAATTAAACAATATGATTTCTCCTTTAATATATATTATTCCCATAATATGTTAATAAATCATATTTAACCCTTACTCTCCATAATTCATCCTATCAAGTTGCTTTGGTGAAGGCAACCCAAAAGGACCATGCACCATCGGGTCAAGTACATACCAAAATAGTTATGGACTTAGACACTAATCCAACAGTCTCCCACTTGGATAAGTCTAATAACTATTCTGCGTATGACTTCAGATCCTGATCTGCAATCGTAGCTTTCCAAAGCCGCTGTCAACTCTGATCCTATCAGATACGCGTGTCCTTAGATAAGGGATCATATATTCCTCCATTCTGGATATCGTATGAGATATGATTTTTAATCATTCTCTTTGTACTACTTCTCGATTTCCGATTTATGACGACAGACTAATTGAACAAATCAAATTAGCCCTAGCCCGGCCGAGCATTTACGTATGTCATCACTAAACCATCGAGGGGCCCAAAGATATCGCTTCTATCCTACCTTGGATAAAAGGAACGGATAAACTTTGATACAATGCTTGCTTGCACTCACTAACCAAATCATGCACAACAATATGTTTTATAACACCAAGTTACTAGTGCGTTTACATATTATCAATGTGCAACCGATTAGCAAGATACAACTCACACATCTCGGTTTGAAGAATATAAGATGTTATCGTCTCACTAATCACTCGAGATAGTGATCCAAGTGAGCGTGGGTTTAATCCAATGCTCAAATCATATTCATAAGCACTCATGAACGTTGCAGCAAATATTTGCTTATGTCTAATACTTTTCTAGACAATCCACACACCAATTCATGACAGTCTTCATTCATATCTACTTCCAACATATGAACGACTGTGGCCCGTTTGAATAATTCGATTATTCTTAATAAACTCAATTATTCTGGAAGTCAAAACATGCAAGGTGAAACACAAGAATAATACTAATCCCATATGGCCTCAAACCTTTGAGTACAAACAAAACACGTTTTATTTATCACCATATAGATTACTCATTATTTGTCGTTTCGGGTAATCAACTTCTTACTTGAATTCCAACACTTGTCCCATGCTCCTAGCATGCACACAATGTTTACCTATGGTTCTTAATTTTGTGAAATAGACAAATTGAACACATTTCCAATCATTCTCATTTTACAACTCCAAATCCATTTTCTTAAATGTAAGAATATCAAATTCTTGTTACTTATAGAATATACTAGATTCTAACACTTTATGCAACGATACTTTTGTAATGTCACTGCACCAAAGTCTCAAAGACTATTGCCAATGATATTACAAAGTCCTCTATCGGAGATTGTTACAAGACAATTCCTTAGATATGATGTCTCTCACTCAAAGTACATTCCTTTGAACATCCTTTTGCATAAAAGTTTCTAATCTAGACATAGATTTTCAATATTTACTTCCTAATATGGACACGCTTCCATATTTTCCATATGACAACTCATTTCTTAATAGAATCTTATCTATTCGTAATGATGTCGATATTGTCCATCCAATATGGAAACATTTCCATAATTTCCAATACTATACTTCCAACTACTCACAAGCGACCAATCCTCGTCAAACTTTGGATTGTCCTTTGATAGTTGTTTAATTATTTTAGTCAAAACCGATTCTAGTCCCTTTTCCCTCTAAATGCGCTAGATATTTGGAAAATTTTAGAATGGTAAAACATTAAATCATTTGCAATCGATCCTATACTCGAAGCGTATAGGACACGACGCATAATGTTTTATTTACTATGTTCTCAAAATTCGAATTGTGAAGAGGAATGCCGTAATCATAATCGAAACTTTAAGAACACACTATGTACCCTTGACTAAATTTATTAACATTCCACAACCTAATCCTTTAGATTTGAAATGAAGCATAATATTCTCTCCCTTAATTATAGCAAAACAACTGTACAACCCTTACAACTTTGCAAAGTATGACTTTTGTTTTCTATAATTAATATTGCCAACTAAGCAATACGTGCCTTAATAATCATACAATCATAACATTTATGCTCCCACTATCATGATGATTATTATAAAACATAACACTTATGCTCCCACTAGCTTCGACATGTATTCATAAACATCTTAACTTCCAGAAAGACAATACCTATTGAATTTCTTAAGCCCATGTTTTTAATACTTAGTGCTTTGATAATCTTTTATCAAGGCTTCTTGAACTTATACACCTTTGCCTTAGATAGTTCATATGTGTGTCTTAACAATTAAGACTAATTGCCAAACCTCACAATTCAAATTATGGAAAGGGATGCTGTAACCATGATCGATTTCGAGAATGCAATTTTACAATCACTATCTTTTAAAATCTTTCTTAGTGAAAGCATTTTCTCACAACCATTTTCATGAAAGAGAAAATCTTATGACACTTAGATTTAAATGGTGTATTTGTTCCTATCCATGTGAATTTGTTAAAAAACCAAAGTTTACGACAAATTCAAACTCATATGGATCGAACTTTCTTAATCTTGATTTCTTGCCTTATGGTAGCACAGCTGCCCACCACGTTTTCCAAGTAGTTAAGCAGCTTACCTTTTCCTATCAATGTACTTTCCATTGATCAAGGTCCTTGCCTTTTATGCATTCAAATGAGAACTCATAGGACTCACATGCATAATTAACTCAATTGGATTGGCACAAAAACAAAATAATGTCTTCACGATAGGTTGTAAACCTCAACTCGTGTGCTAGTGATGATTGATAAGGTTTATTTGATTTGTTCTTGAAACTTTTCCAGACCAATAAGACTCCCACTGACTCCTTGACATATAATATTCTTTTGTCAATAAACATTTCTTGACAAATATTCAAGAGTTAGTGTAGTTTTTATCAAAACACTTCATAAATTGGTCTTAGTTGGTCTTTGTCTTATTCAAGACATCACAACTTTCCACAATTGATGAATGTTATAAACCTTCTTAATACTATTCACTCAATGTCACAATCTTGACTTTAAGACTTGTTTTGGAACGAAGTATGATTGACTTCTTGATTTGACCATTTCTTCAATCTTTGATTCCTCTTCTTGGACATACAATTGTACCAAGACTCACTTAGAGGATCAATTGAGATATGGTTCTTAATTATTAAGACCTATCATAAAGCATAAAAGTTACTCTCCCTTCTTCTTAGAATGGAGAAACTCTTATCTTTCTGCCTACTTGATTCTTCTTATTCGTTTTGCTATTGATCTAAACCCTTTAATCAATTCAAAATTACTCTTAATCTTGTAAGTGTAATCATATTTACTAAGCCTTTAGTAAATCATGACGAATATATTTGTTACTCTTATGGTGAACTTGATCAACACACAACTTTGTGTACTTGATCTCCTAATCCTTCACTTGACACTTTGTCAACGAATTTGTCTAAGTTCCAAATATGAAATTTCTCATTCATCATGTAACCAAGTTGCGTGATTTCAAATTTCAGTCCAATTGAAACTTGGGCGATGAGAAACTCTCCCTATTTGGTAAATTCTTGACATTTCCATAAATAACATAACTAAGAATCACATCCATTCGTTGTAGAAATATTCAAACATCAATTTTCATAACGATTTCATTGCAAACAAATAAATAAGTGAGTCAAAATTTATTTTATTTATAAAAGCAGCGGAAAAACATTTGTCCTTACAATGAAAAATCCATTGAAAACTATGTAAAAAATGAAAATTTTCTAACAACTCTATCATAACTATCTAAGCTCAAAATCCAATCTTCAAGTCCATGCGATCAAGATCCATCTCTTGTGATTAGATTCATCTTGCTTTCTTATCAAGCTTCCTTTCTTTTCACCGATCCTTCAAAACATTCAAATGCAATCTTATCACATCATGTATTAAGAATCAATGAATAGGAACTTAATGGAGTTAGATAGTGGATTCTTACCTAAAGCGTAGTCATACTTTTGACTCTCCCATCTCTTAGATCTCTTAGGTAAATAGGGCAACTTCGTCTCCAATGCCCCTTCTCTTGGCAATAAAAGCAAATTGACTCTTTTGGAACAACACATGGAACTACTTCAGACATCGCCATTCTCTTATGATCAAACTTTTCGATCATTGCATGTCTTTCATTGCCATTGTCTATATCCATAGAGGTCTTGAAGGCAGATTCACCAATCAACTTTGCTTTTCTATTGCGCCAAACCATTGTTGATTCAACAGCAATAAGCATGTAGGTGAGATCTCTAAGTATCACGTCGTGGTTCATCATATAGTACTCTCTTACGAACTCACTATACGAGTTAGGAAGTGACTGAAGAGCCCAATCAACAGCCATCGCTTCACCGACAACGGATCCCATCATTCTTAATCTATCAATGTGTGACTTCATCCCTAAGACGTGTGCACACACCAACTTGCCCTCTTTATGTTTACTTGCCAAAAGGGCTTGAGTGATATTGAACCTTTCAATTTTACAATCTTGTGGGTTAGGGAGAATAATTGGAGGAGGAGGAGGAAGTGAAGCATGATTTCTTGTTCCTCGATCGAATCGTGGAATATCATCTTCATGTGGAATGCTTGTTCCACGGGATTTGAGAAGACCATAGTTGTCGAACTTTGACATCGGGAGAAAAATGAATTCAAGTTAGTTGATTGATTGAGTCCTTGGTACATCACCCAAATGAAATTCCAAGGCTAGGACCCAACACAATATCCTACAACTCGGGAGAGGGATGCCGTAACCCAAATTGCAGAACATTTGAAGGTAAGTGAATGACGATTCACTAATTTCCACCATGAAAAACGAAAAAGAAATTTAAGTTTTAAATCTATGAAAACTCCTAGATCCTTTGAGATTCATTGAACATTTCAATGGCATGTTTAAATCTCGATATGCCCCTCTAGTTTGTGACTGGGATGCCGAGGATCACAAAGCGGGTGTGAATAACCATGCAAACTACATGGTGCCCTCACATGTTACAATCACCTATTCGATGTGCCGGTAAACCACACACGCTCCACCGAACTATGACAAACATTGAGTCACCCTTTGCTACCTTTGCTTAGAACCATTTAGTGTGCCGGTAAACCACACACGCTCCACTAACGTCTTCGCAAGGGCACAAAGTGTAATTTCATGGAATTGCATCAATTCACTTTTGCCTAAGTAACTAAGATTCGGAATTTGAAAAACATTTAGTTACTTTGTATTTCATTATACTTATAATGGAAGGTTTTGTCCTATCCTACCCATTCAGCTAACAACCCTCCACTAGTCAAGAGTGCGGTGGGTAAGAGTGGATACCCATTCAATCGCCATTTTATAGGCAATTTCCTTAAACACCCCTTATAGACCAGCTTCGCGAATGAGGCCTACTAACGGTAAGACTGACTTTTACTCATACATATATATAATGTTATACTTTTAATGTTATATATAGTATAGGGTGTATTTTATACCTTTAAAATACTGTATGGTAAGTTTAACAATTACACTTTTAATTCAATTAAAAGGTTAACCTAAACTTTTATGGATTTATTAAACCTCTTTTAATTATACTCCTTAATTAATTAATAAAACCATAAGGGTGTGATTTGAACTTTTCAAAACATTACTAGGGTTTTAGAATTTAACATTTCTAATTAAACTTTTAATCAACTTTTAAATTCCAAAACTTGAGGGCAAATTTTGAAACCTTTTTCAAAACATTAGGGTTTTAACTATTTAAATTTCAAAACTCCAAAACTTTTGGGTTCAAATTTAAACTATAAAACCTAAAGGGGAAAATATGAAACCTTTCATAACAACAAGGATCAAATAATAAATAATTTTAAATTAACATTTAATCACATAATTATCCATATTTGATTTATTTAATGATTTCTTGCAAAACAATTTATCAATTTACTCAAAATAATTAATCAATTATCTTATAAGGAAACAATTATCTTGTTAATTGATAATTATCTTTAATTAGATCAAGAATATAGTCATATATATCATAAAATCGGATTTATATTGATCTAACATGATAAGGTAACTATCCATATGCAAAAACAGCAAAAATCCCGAGATAAGCATTATCTGACGAGTTGACTCGTCGAGTCAGGCATGGACTCGTCGAGTCTGCATGGACTCGGCGAGTTCAGCCATGGACTCGGCGAGTCCAGCCTCCACAATCCAAAAAATCGAATTTTTCAGTTATACAATGCATCAATACAATTGAAACCAAGCTAGTCTCTGATACCACTGATGGGTTTTGGTCATAAGACATCCTATGTGCTCATACAAACCCTAATGCTTGGATCTAGGTTTCTCTATTGTTCATGCTTTGAATCCAAGACTATAAACCCTAATTCTAGCATACATATAATCATATTAACATGAGAATAAGTTTATAGTGTTACCTTGATTGTTATGTAGCAATAACAATCCCAAATCTCCTTGAATTGACTTTGGAAGGCTTAGAGTCACAAGTGTCACTCCTCTAATGGTTCACAAACACCATAAGCAAGAGTGTGACATCCCCAAAATCTCGGCCAGAAAAGACCGATTTCATTTATGCTTTTTAAAATAATTTTCAGAGTAAATCCTTTTAATTTTAAAAGAGATGCGGAATTTGTTCCCAAAAACAAAACATGATGAAATAGATATTTATCAAAACATTTCATAAAGAAATATGATTTCATTTCATAATCAAAAGTCGGGATGTCATGTTCCGATACAGATCATAAAGCATAAACGATAGCATTACAAGTCTTTCAACAAATATATACATATACAGACTTGTAAACAAAACAACTTGATGTTCGCCCATCTTAAGCTCTTGCGCCACTTCCTGTAAAATAAATCAACTGAGTGGGTCAGGCTTGGGAGCCTGGTGAGCATGTAGGGTTTTCAACCCACAATAAATAATTTAATTAATTATTATCAACCAACAATAACCCAGTTACCCATTCCCGTTATTCTCACTTTATGTCCCTAAAATAACTAACACAAGGGACCTAGTCTAAGAATATTTCATCGGGGCGACTACACATGCTTCGGGGGTTCCTCAGCAATATAAGTCAAATAAGGCAACCACGGGGGGGATGGAATACAGCGAATGAACACCCAAGTTCATTAACACCTACAGGTTATGAGCCTGCTAGCGTTCCACTGGACTATCTAGAAAAGTCCGTGGTCGTCATCTAAATTCCGCTAGATGACTGGATCAAAACAACATCGAGGCCTCTCATCTGTTTATTACACACCAACTATCTACCCAACATATTAGTAGATAAAATATACATTTTTATACGTAGTTTCAAAACCTGTATAGCATGCTCAATCAAAACATTTTTCACATAACAGATGAGGCATACACACATAACACGTATTTCATAGAGAATACTTCAGATCTATAAGATAGAAGAGAGTGGGTATACATTCACATATATAACAACAAAATATATACACATAGCACGTATTTTATATAAAATACTTCATAATATTGTGTTGGAATGAAAGTAACTACACACTCACATGATCAGAAGATGATCGGGCAGCACTACGGCTTGCAGAAGAGGTGTTTCTCCGTAGATCTGGAAGATCTTCACAAAACCGGGCTCCTCGCGGGCAGCGTTTCGGCTCGGGAATAATGCTCTTCGGGATTCTCGGGGCTTCGGATCTTGCTTCGGGGCTCGAGAATATTACCGGGGCTTCGGGGTATAAACGGCACGCAAAACGAGGAAAAACCTAGAGAGAAAGAAGAGTTTGAACAAGAGAAAATGGCTGAATTCGAGTTCTATTTATAGGCTGCTGGGTCTGGGATTACGCGGGGCGTACTCAAATTACGCGGGGCGTACTCGGGTTACGCGGGGCGTACTTTGACGTCACTGCGTGCGTCGACTGGTGGCACTCGAGTACTGGTCAGACAAGTTGCAACCGACTGAGTACGCGGGGCGTACTCAAATTACGCGGGGCGTAATTGACTTGTCAAACTTCTAATTTGCGTAACTTTCGCATACGAGCTCCGTTTTCGACGTTCTTTATATCCACGCGAAGGACAGACCGTACTCTACAACTTTCATTTAGACTCCGTCGGCTAATTTTCACTTTTATTTTTATTATTTATTTTTAGAAGGCCGGGACAGAAAAACTTCGTTATAAATTCATAACTTCTTCGTCTGACGTCCGTTCTTGCCTAACTTTTCATTGCTTCGCTACTAACAACAAGATCTTCGATTCTCATTTAGATTGTTTCAGCTAAAAACCGCTCGATCTCAAATCGAGTATTCGGGTTGCATACTGCCACGTCGAAACTTCAGAAAATCATAACTTCCTCATACGAAATCAGATTTGGGCGTTCCTTTTATGCACGCTCTCGGTTTAACGAAATCTACGACTTTCATTTAGATCGCTAAGGCTAAATATTGCTCTATCTTAAATTCATATTTTACGTCATTCGGCGTCGTGCCGGTTCTGTCTCGAAACTTCGACAAGTCATAACTTCTTCATTATAACTCGGATTTTGGCATTCCTTATATCTCCGAAATCCTTGTTTCGACCACTACAACTTTATGCAAAGATGTCGGGCTTATCTCACACTTAAATTTTGACGCTTATTTTATTCTTAATTTATTAAATTATAAAAATTAAGAAAATACACACATAAATCACATAATTCAAATAATTCACAAATAATACATTCTTATTATTTCAAGTTGAGTTACAAGGTTAACCTAGACTATTACATTGCTAAAAATGGCAAGCCCAGAAACACGGGCGTTACAAAGAGGATGAAGAGGAGAGAGGTTGGAGGCTACCAAAAATGTGTGTAAACCCTTACAAGAAGCTTAGCCACGTTTTTGAGCCTTAAGGGGTCTTTATATAGTTGGGCTATTAGGGTTATCTAACAAGGAAACCCTAATTCAGATGCTTAAGCCCTAAGCAACCCATAGACTCCTTTAATTAAGCCCATGGACGATTTCCTTATGGGTTTCCCATTAGAATTCGTCCATCCCTTAATATAAGGCAATCCATGGCCCAAATTGCAATTATCCTATAATTACAATTCCAGTCCCTTAAGTTTAATTAATCTCTTTTAGTCACAAAACTCATTACCAATTAATTATTGACTAATATTAATTAAACAATATGATTTCTCCTTTAATATATATTATTCCCATAATATATTAATAAATCATATTTAATCCTTACTCTCCATAATTCATCCTATCAAGTTGCTTTGGTGAAGGCAACCCAAAAGGACCATGCACCATCGGGTCAAGTACATACCAAAATAGTTATGGACTTAGACACTAATCCAACAGTTAGTCCATAAGACAACCCGAAACCCGAAATCCAAAATGTCCATGGCCCAACAGAGGTCATACGCAGGGCGTACTCCTCTGGTACGCGGGGTGTACTCGACCGGAGGTTGACGACCATCGGGATGGTTGACACAGTATGTTAGGTGTACCGAAACTAGGCTGGGCATACTCCATCTCTTGACAAAACCTTATTAAGTGCTTAATGGTTTAAGCACTTAACTTCAAATCTCAGATCCAGAGACCTAACATGCCTAAGGTCCATAAAGTCATGACCTTTTTCACTTTGGATGTCCATAAGATCCTAAATGCTTGGTCTTAATCCATTAAGACTTTATTCCTCTTGCATGGGACACTTATAGCTATGGGATCTTATTTTTATCACTCAAAGTCCCCTCAAGAGCCTGGAAGGACACCTCTTTACGTTCATAACACAAAATACACCACTTTATGGCTTTTGGGACAAAAGATGCCTCTAATAAAGTAAAAATTATTTGTTCTAAGCATATGTACATAAAGTTTAGAACTTTATACTTTTAGGAGCTTCTTGAGCACAAACTAACTTCATATCTATGAACTTGATTTTCTTCTCCAACACTTTAATGCGATGATCTTCTCTTGAAACACTCCAAAACACACACCAATCAAGATTACACCCACAAAGAAGAGTTAGGGTTTGGGGAAGGACACATGTAGGCTGTGGAGGCTGAGGATAATCAAGGGAAATGATCCATAAGGGTGTTTATATAGCCCCGAACCCCTAAATATTAGGGTTTGCTCCAGTCATTAGTACGCCCGACGTACATGAGTGTACGCCCAGCGTACTAGGACATGCCTAGTACGCTCAGCGTACCCTTATGTACACTCACCGTACTCTCTCTTGACTTAAAGTGGCAACTTTAGTCCTTATACTTCTCAGGCCCAACTCAAACATCTCAGGGGCTACAATTGGAAACTTGCAAAAGAGGAGGCATTTGAAATTTACCTGCGAAGTTTGGGATGTTACAATTCTCCCCCACTTGACCTAGACTTCGTCCCTTAAGTCTGCTGTAGCGAAAAGATTCGGGTAGTGCTCTCGTATTTCGGACTCTGGCTCCCAAGTCCACTTAGATCCCTTCCGATGCCGCCACTCCACCTTCACCAAAGGTATTTCCTTGCTAAGCAAAATTTTTATTTTCCTTTCCAAAATAGCCACCGACTATCCCACATAGTTAAGGTGCTCGTCAACCTGGACATCATCCAATGACACTACCACATCCTCATCCAATATGCTCTTTCGCAGCTGAGAAACGTGAAAAGTGTTGTGAATCTGGCTGAGCTCCTCTGGAAGATCCAGTCTATAAGAAACTTTGCCAACCCTGGCAATAACTCGAAATGGTCCAATAAATCAGGGTGAAACCTCCAGGAGCACCATATTACCTACCTGAAACTCTAATTTGGACTGGCGCCGATCAACATAACTTTTCTGCCGACTCTGAGCAGTCTGCAGTCGCTCTCTAATCTGCTAAATCCTCTCGGTAGTTTGCAGAACTACCTCAGTCTGACCCATCACCCTGTGACCCATCTCGCCCCAACAGACTAGGGTGCGACATCTCCTCCCATACAACAACTCATAAGGCGGGGCGCCAATGCTGGAATGAAAGTTGTTATTATATGAGAACTCAACGAGGGGTAGGTATGAGTCCCAACTCCCACCGCAGTCAATAACACAGGCTCTCAACATCTACTCAAGAGTATGTATGGTCCGCTCACTCTGTCCATCCGTCTGCGGATGGTAGGTTGTATTGAAATGCAGTTATCTGCCCAGTTCCTCATGGAACTTCTGCCAAAATTGGGAGGTAAACCGAACATCACGGGTCTGAGACTATAGAGATCGGAATCCATGTCGCACAAAAATCTCGCGGACATATAGCTCGGCCAATTTCTTGGCTGATGAGCTCTCCCGAATGGCCAGAAAGTGGGCACTCTTGGTCAGTCGATCCACAATGACCCGTATGGCGTCGAAACCTCTTGTCGTCCTTGGCAGCTTGGTGATAAAGTCCATCGTGATTTTCTCCCATTTCCACATGGGTACCTCAAGAGGCTGCATCTTTCCATGCGGCCTCTGGAGCTCTGCCTTGACCATCCTACAGGTCAGGCACCTTTCCACATACCAAGCGATCTCTCGTTTCATGCACTGCCACCAGTAACTCACACACAAATTCCGATACATGTTGGTAGCCCTCGGATGAATAGAAAAACAAGATCTATGAGCCTCCTCTAAAGCGATCTGTCTGATCCACCAGACATCGGAACCCAGACCCGACCACAACGGGTCAACAATCCCCTGCTATCCAGCACAAACCGGGTGTTTTCACCCTCAATCCTCTCCATTTTCCAATTCTCCCTACGCGTACCCTCTGCCTGAGCTTCCCTAAGTAATCCCATGAGTAGGTTATCCACTGATATCCTGAATGCCACTGAAATAGAAGATCTGGTTGTCTTGCAACTTAGAGCATCCGCAACCACATTCGCTTTACCAGGGTGGTAAAGGATCTCACAGTTATAGTCCTTGACTACATCCAACCACCTGTACTGCCTCGTTTTGAGGTTTGGTTGATCCATAATATATCTCAAGCTCTTGTGTTCCGTGAAAATGGTGCATCGGACCCCATGTGTGGGGTATCTCGTCTCGTGCGGCTTCAGTTGCCGCGAAGCGTAAGCTATCACTCTTCCTCTCTGCATGAGGACCGCTCCCAGGCCTGTGATGGATGCATCACAGTATACCACAAAGTCATTCATTCCTTCAAGAAGGGTCAAAACTGGAGCCTCGCATAAACATTGTCTGAGGGTCTCGAACACCCTCTGCTACTCAAGGCCCCACCGAAACTCCACCCCATTCCTCGTTAGACGAGTAAGAAGTACAGCAATCTTGGAGAAATCTTGAATGAACCTCCGATAGTACCCTGCCAAACCCAAAAAGCTCCTGATATCCAAGGGAGATTTCGGAACCTCCCACTGCATAATTGTCTCAATTTTGGCCGAATTGACCAAAATCCCATCCTAGTTAACGAGATTCCCCAGAAACCGGACCTCTCGTAACCAAAACACGCACTTTAAGAATTTGGCATAAAGTCGTTCTCGCCTAAACCCCCCCCCCCCCAATAACTCCTGCAGATGCTCATCGTGCTATTCTCGAGTCTTGGAATACAACAATATATCATCAATAAACACAATGACCGAGCAATCGATCATCGGTCTGCAAAACCGATTCATCAGGTACATAAATATCGATGGCGCATTGGTGAGTCCAAATGGCATCACCACAAACTCGTAATGCTCATACCGTGTCCTGAACGCAGTCTTATCCACATCCTCTTCCCTTACCCTGACCTAATGGTACCCGGACCTCAAATCAATTTTGGAGAACCACGATGGCCCCTGCAACTGATTAAATAGGTCGTCTATCATGGGGAGTGGGTAACGGTTCTTCACCGTCAACTTGTTCAACTCCCTGTAGTCTATGTATCCTGTGCGATCCATCCTTCTTCTTTACGAAGAGTATCGGTGCTCCCCATGGAGTATTGTTAGGTCGAATGAACTGCTTGCCCAACAGCTCCTGTAACTAGGATGACAACTCCTGCATCTCAGGTGGTGCCAATCGGTACGACGCCTTAGCAACAGGGGCCGCACCTGGCACTAGGTTGATCCTGAACTCTACCTTCCTCTTCGGAGGCACTCCAGGTAACTCCTCTGGAAACATGTCAGCAAACTCCTTGACCACTGGAACCTCTGCAACTGAAAGATCGCTGACCCATGTTTCCACCACATATGCTAACCTGGACACCCATGCTGAATATACTATCGAGCCCTGGCGGCTAAACAAAACCTTGATCCCACTCTGGTGCCCTCTCCATAAACAAACAGCTCCCCCACTTGGGGTTCAAACTACTACCCGCTGACCTTCGCGCTCAATCAGGGTACCGAATCGAATGAGCCAATCCATCGCCACAATCACGGATACATCTCGCATGGGAATCGGAACTAGATCTATCGGAAAGGACACTCCGAAAATCTTCAACTCACATCCTCGATAGACTGAGGAAGCAGAAACTTCATGTTCATTGGCGATAGAGACATGCAACGGACACTCTAGCTCACCTACCGGCACACTGAACTCCCTACTAAAATTCTAAGATACAAATGACCGACTCGCCCCGAGTCAAATAAAACCAAAGCAGGAAAAGAGTTTACTAAAAATGTACCTAAGCACATGTAAGACAGATAAGCATAACACAAATATATAATAAATGAGATAATAGAAACATACCAGCAACCACATCTGGTGTTGCCCTTGTTTCCTCTGTCGTGAGCTGAAAGGCACGCCCATGAGTCTTTAGGGACTCTTCCCTACCTGTCCTCCCGTCCGTAATCCTCAATGTAGCTGGAGCGGGAGCCTGTGCCGGCTTAGCGGAAAGCAACAGACAGTTGGCCTTCAAGTGGCCAACCTGATCACAGTGATAACATAACCTCATACTTGGAACCATGGTGGGCTGGCGAAAATCCTTCGCATAATTCCCATCATTTCCACACTTGTGGCATCCACTACCTGCTCGACAAACTCTAGAATGGCCCTTTCCATACTTCCCACAAAGGTGCATCTGCTGGCTCCCAACCCTAGAATCAGCGGTTTTAGGTTGCTTCGATGCCGGCCGAGACTGTGTAAGGGCCTGCCGCTGCTCCCTCGTCTGTAGCTCAATCTCTATTTCACACCGCTTAGCAGCCTCCTGCAACTCCAGAAGAGTATCGCATCGTTGTGTGGCAACAAACTGACGAATGTCAGTCTTGATCATGCTCAGATAACGCGCTATCTTAGCCTGCTCCAAGGAAAACTCCGGGTAGAACATCGCCCTCTCTGTGAACATCTGAGTGATCTATGTCACTGACTCTCCATCCTGTCTCAAACTAAAAAACTCATGAGCTAATCGTTCCCGCTCAACCTGGGGAATGAATCGAGCGTGGAACATATCGTTGAACTGCTCCTAAGTAACAGCAACTCTCTGATCATCAGTATATGACCCAGTCGCCAACCTCCACCAGTCCTTGGCCCCGGACCTTAGCAGGTTCATAGCACACCTGACCTTCTGGTCAGTAGGACATGAGCAAGTAAGGAAACATCCCTCAACATCTAAGATCCATCTCATAGCCTTTATGGGATCCTGCATCCCATCAAAAGTAGGGGGCTTCGTATTATCGAAATCCCGGTACTAAAAACCCCTACTAGCTCATCCCCCTACCGCGGATACAACTGATGCAGCTGTTACGACAGCTGTCTCTGCAAGGGTTGCGTAGCGCTCATGGAAGTACTCAACCATAGCGGTCTTAATAGACACAAACATCTCCGACAGCTGTGCCCGAAACATAGAAGCAACCTTATCTTGAAGGATCTCTTGGATCCTAGCATCCAACTCCTATGTACCCATCTGCACCACAGGCTCAGGTGTCGCTGGCCCCTCCTAGCCTTTGCTTCCTGATCCTGATCCTGAACCGGATCCCATCACAAAGCACCTCGTCATCACCATTCTGAAACAAACCAAACGATATTAGATAATTATCATAATAACTAGGAACCAATTCCCAACTATACCCTAGGGATTGTGACTTCCTTGCTACGCGTATGGGTCATGTGCTTTCAGTAGTACGGTCCCATACTACCTTCCACTCCTACCCGAATTTATCTCAAGTATCACCACAATACCCTAACCATATACATATATAAATATAGCGAGCACTCAATCCTCACACCTAGAGGAATGTTAAATATCTCAAAACTGGCCTCCCGGCCTCACACAACCCTCCCATCCATGAAACTTCCACCAACTATGCAACACTATTGTATACTAGTCATGCATAACACTGGACCCTATAGGCTTTCGAATATCCAATCCTGCCCTAAGCTCCCAATTAGACAAGAACAGAACGTAAGGCCAAATCAAACATTCTCAGGCTATAAGATCTAAATTATGTATAAATGTGATGCATACACAAGCATCTACAGTAATGATGTCAATTTCATATAAACAAAACCCTATGCTAGCAGGCATCATGTAATTAGGCAAGTCTATCATGCAATTCCTGAAGATCCCAAGCCTAGTACTAGCATGATGTTCTAGCATATCACACAATCAAATAACTGTATGGTATTTTGGGATCTACTTACTAGCTCCAGCTAATCGTACACCCTGCATCATCCTTTACTTATTTTGAAAAAATATTTAAAAAATCATTTTGAAAACCTTTTCCCCTAGTTTGAGACTGGGTTCACACAAGTGTTCCTCCAATTCGCTCAAACCAAGGCTGTAATACCAACTTGTAACAACCATAAAATTCGAGCCAATTTTAAACCCTTCAAAACATTTAAAATCAATTGTTAATACGAACTTGTTTTCAAAAATTTTCTAACATCAGAGTTTTCCCAGAAACATAAACAAATCATGAGGAGTTGTACAATCACGCATTCGCCTTGCCGTGATCCCCTGATGTACCTGAAACAATAAACTGAAATTGTAAGCCTGAGGCTTAGTGAGTCCCCCAAAATACTGATACACTGTACATAACACATATGCAAATAACAACATGAACTGGGTCCACAACTTTGCAGACTGGATTACCCCTGGACCCACAGTGTGAGTCTGGATTATCTTCCGGGCCCACAGCTCACATCTGGATTGCCACAGAGCCCATAATGCGAGTCTAGCATGCCCCACCTGGCCCTCAGCTCATATCTGTAATGCTCCCGGGTTTGTTGGTTACCGTACAAAGCAGTATCCTCAACCCACCCCACATAATATGTCGAAATATAAAACAACGAATGCGCATACAGATAAACACATAATAACATAGGTAGTCCTAAAGATCTACCTAACTGTATAATACTGACTCATACTCGACATACCGCCAACTACTGGGATATCATATCCGATGGGCCGGCCTTGGTGTCTTAGACCCCTTAGTATAGTGAGGAAACTCACCTCGTAAGTAGTGCTGAAATACTGTAAATCTCTGGCTGCTGACTCACCGGAAATACCGAATTGTTACATAATGAAATTACTTAGTTAATACCCAACATTATTTCCTTAACTAATTTTCCTCATTACTCATTAAGTCCATTCCTTTTTTTGGGCCGAAGGCCCACACCAAATCCCTAACTTACTGGTCAAGTCATAATCCACTATTTGGCCCATTTACCAAATTGGGCCCAACCTCCTTATTGGGCCTAAACCCATGATCCACTACCACTAATGGCCCATGACATCTTATTTGTTAAGCCCAAAACCCGAAGTCCAAAATTTTCATGGCCCAATAGAGGTCATACGCGGGGAGTACTCCTCTGGTACGCGGGGCGTACTCGACCGGAGGTTGACCACCATCGGGGTGGTTGACCCAATATGTTGAGCGTATTGAAACTAAGTTGGGCGTACTCCATCTCTTGACAAAACCTTATTAAGTGCTTAATTGCTTAAGCACTTAAGTTCAAATCTCAGATCCAGAGACCTAACATGCCCAGGGTCCATAAAGTCACGACCTTTTTGACTTTGGACATCCATAAGGTCCTAAATGTTTGGTCTTAATCCATTAAGACCTTATTCCTCTTGCATGGGACACTTATAGCTAATGGGACCTGATTTTTATCACTAAAAGTCCCCTCAAGAGCCTGGAAGGACAGCTCTTTATGTTCATAACACAAAATACACCACTTTATGGCTTTTGGGACAAAAGATGCCTCTAATAAAGTAAAAATTATTTGTTCTAAGCATATGTGCATAAAGTTTAGAACTTTATACTTTTAGGAGCTTCTTGAGCACAAACTAACTTCATATCTATGAACTTGATCTTCTTCTCTAACACTTTAATGCAATGATCTTCTCTTGAAACACTCCAAAACACACACCAATCAAGATTACACCCACAAAGAAGAGTTAGGGTTTGGGGAAGGACGAATGTAGGCTGTGGAGGCTGAGGATAATCAAGGGAAATGATCCATAAGGGTGTTTATATAGCCCCGAACCCCTAAATATTAGAGTTTGCTCTAGTCATTAGTACGCCCGACGTACATGCGTGTACGCCCAGCGTACTAGGACATGCCTAGTACGCTCAGCGTACCCTTATGTACACTCACCGTACTCTCTCTTGACTTAAAGTGGCAACTTTAGTCCTTATACTTCTCAGGCCCAACTCAAACATCTCAGGGGCTACAATTGGAAACTTGCAAAAGAGGAGGGATTTGAAATTTACCTACAAAGTTCGGGATGTTACATTAGTCTTCTATTGTCATTCTCGACACACATATCCTTGTATGTACTTCTCTATACTCACATATAAGGTTTAAATGGAAAATTGATTTTGAT
The DNA here is from genome assembly GCF_052625555.1 of Lactuca saligna. Lineage (NCBI taxonomy): Eukaryota > Viridiplantae > Streptophyta > Magnoliopsida > Asterales > Asteraceae > Lactuca > Lactuca saligna. The sequence goes on along the minus strand of NC_136422.1, from coordinate 16,180,306 downwards.
GCAGATGGCCTCGCGTACCATGGAGATCCAACCCATCTGAATGGACCCAGACCATTATGGGTTTAGATGAGTCTTAATTTTCATAATTAACTTGTTTTTAAGTTTAAAAGAACTTGTTTTTATCTCGTTTGGTTGTTAGCTACTTTTTAGGATTTCCATTGGGTTTTTATTTGTCCGATCAATGTTTTATGAGGAGTGTTTTCTTATTGATTAAACGTACATTTCCTGGGAATTCTCTGTAGTTTTCGTTGCCAATTAAATTGCCACAAAAACTGGATCAGTTGGTATCAGAGCTCAGAGCTCATAAATCGCAATGGTTGCCAATCAATAAGGACATCGACAACAACCATGTACAGATGACGATAGCGGCAACAAGGACAACGTACGAGATCCACATGATATTGCGGCACGGTTGCAACAACAAGTCCGAGACATGGAATTGAAACAAAAAGAATGAGAAGAAGAAACTGAATCAAACATCGGTTTTTTTGTGATGGTGATGGTCGAAACCCTTTTGGGAGACAAGACCAACCACATAGGTGGTATGAAACAGACCTGATGTGCAATATGGGAATGGAAATTGATATTCCTGGATTCGAGGGGAAGAATCAACTTGATGACTTTATTGACTTGATCAACACAGTGGAGCATTTCTTTGACCTGAAAGACATTCCCGATAATTATAATGTAAAAAGGGGATATTAGCCTTAGGTTACGTAATTATGCATCATTGTGGTGAGAAATTTTGAAAAAAAAAAAACAAACACAAGAAGGGAAATTGAAAGTGGAAACCTGGGGAAATATGAAGAAATTATTATGTGCCAAATTTCTTCCAATAAACTACCGCTAAGAGGCCTTTTTAGAATATCTCAACTTGTCCAAACGGAACACTACTGTTGAGGAGTTCATTGCTAAATTTGATTGGTTGAGAATGCGTTGTGGAGCCTATGAATAAGAAGAACAAGTAATTGCCCGATTCTTAGGTGTTTTACGGTCCGAAGTCTCTGATGTTGTATAGCTTCAACATTAATGGACCTTCACAGACGTGTGTAGCTTAGCACTAAAGGTGGAGAGACAAAGAAACAACAACAACAAAAAAAAAAAAAAAAAAAAAAAAAAAAAAAAAAAGCGACCCTACTCAACACTTCCAAAACCGAATCAACACGTTTTCCCAACAATTCCTCACCCAGAAGTGGAAGCACAACAAGTCTATTCAAAACCGAGACCTCACGAGGACCCCCACCTGCTCCAACAACCACTCCAACTTGATTAAGGTTTTGTTTGTTTTTTCGAAGCAAAAATTCATGAAGTCTGCGGACCACCTCTGTAATCCTCTGTAGCAGAAGAGGTGGAACAAACAAATGCAACTTATAATAAGAAGCATGTTTGTTTTTTTAACATCTACAGACTGCTACAGTAAGCTGAAATTTAAATAAACTAATTTTATAAACTGAAAATAGTTCTCAAGACCGAAATTTTAATAATTCTAGTCTTAAACATTGAAAGAATACTAAAAAGAACATGTAAAAAAACAAAAATATAAACTTAAAAAAAAACCTTACAAAAATATAAAAGAAGTTAACAATTTTATTCTAGAAAAAAAAACTAATTTTAAACAACATAAAAATAATAATAATAATAATAATAATTAAGAAAGTATTGCAAATGATGTCCACAAAGTTCGTTAAAAATTACACACGTTAAAAAAGATGCAACTAAAACTGAAAATTTTAACAGAAACGGTAAAAAAAAAATCAAGTTAAAAAAATTTATGGAAACTATAAAAAGAAATTGTATCAAATCCATAAATAATATAAAAAAATAAAAAATAATAAAAAAAATAAAAAAAATCAAAGTTGTAACAAAAAAAACTTAAAAATAATAATAAGTTATACCAAAATTTAATAAATAAATAAATAAACACACACACACTTGGAAAAAAAATGAAAGCTAAAGAGGTTTGAAGAGTCAAGTCAAGTGTTGTGTCACGCAGCACACGCGCAGAGGTTTTGTAGTCTGAAACCTACCAAAAAACAAACTGTTGTGAGAGCAAAAGTGTTGTGAGTGTGCTACGCCGCGCATCAGAAAGTGGTTTAAAGAGGTTTTTTTTTAAATGTCAGGGAATGGGTGTAACATCATGTTTTGAGTTGTTTTATAATTCAGGATCGTGACCTGAAGATTAAGTATTATAAGGCTTCGAGCTTTGGAAAAGAGAGGTTTAAACCCATTTAGATGTGCGTAATATAGATTGTGTGATCCAAGAGTTTGGACCACACAAAATATTACTCTTATAAGAGAAATAGATAATTTAAAGGATAATTTCATACTCACGGTCACATACTCCATTTATGGCAACCAAAACCAAAGAAAAACCCAAATACTCCTTATTCAATTGAAATGATACTTATCAAAATGAACATATAAAGAAAAATTAGGATTTCTAGTTATGCTATTAAGAAACATTAATCAGAAAAATAACTTATGTAATGATACTAAACTACATATGATATTTTTATGCAAGCGTGTTATTGAAACAATTATCATATCTAAAAGTAATATTGGAAATCATACATTTATTCCAAGAAGATCTTTACTTCTTCTGAAAAGAAAAACCATTCAAATTCCAAATGAGACATTTTACAATAGTTATATGTTTTACAATGACAATTATTAAGAGTCAAAAGACAATCATTATCGAATGATGGTTTATTTCTCGAACAACCTGTTTTTATATAATGTCAATTGTATATCACCTTATCTAGAGTTTAAAGTAGAAAAATGATTAAAATTGTTAATTTTAGATATGAAGGCTTACAAATTCATCTTCTAATGTTTATAAAGAAATGTTTAGAAATTAACAAAAAATAATAGCCTTTTATTATTTATAACATATTTTATTTGTTAATAGTAAAACATAGTTTATTCATCATTTTAATTTTTAATTTATTTTGTGTTCATGTATCTTATATTATTTTATTTTATAATTTGCCTAATTAACAATGATATTTCTATTATTGATTGTCTTTTGTTTTTGTTTTCAATCTATTCATTTTTATACTTCATTGTACAACATAATTATTTTATCATTATCTAAATATCAAGAATGTCATTTGTATCTTTAAACTATTTTACATGTTGATTTGAATTAACTGTTATAAAGTTATGGACAAAATAACTAACTTTGTAAATAAATAATCGTTGCAAATATATGATTAATTTTCTTTCAAACTTAAAAAAAAAAAAAAAAAAAAAAAAAAAAAAAAAAAAAAAAATCTAACGCTTGTACATGGTGATCGATGCTAAACTTATAAAAAACAATACAACTAAAACGACAAAACATCATTTCATATATAACTCTTAGTTATATCTTTAAAAATATTACCACTGATGATCATATAATAATCATGAAAACAACCACATTGTATCTATGATTTATGAATTGATTTATGAATAATGCTAATACACGTTTGAGACTTTAAACTTTAAAGTATGAAAATGAAAATTAGTTCCTTTCTATTGGTTCGATCAGCAAAAAATTAGTTCTAAGATAATATTTACTTTTTTGTTTGATATTTTTAATTAATATGATAATAGATATTAAAACGACTAAACTTTAATTTTTGTAAGTTTTTGTTTAAGAAAATACGTCATAAGACTTGGCATAATAATAAAACAAAAATATGTTATCAATAATTAAAGAGTTATTATGAGAAAAGTCTTCCTAAAAATATATTTAGCTTATCTCATTGAAAAGAAATGAGAAGATGACATGTTTTGATGATTTATATAGGAATCAATTGCAAGTCATTTCTTCGTTCCTTAGGACATATCTAAGAGCATGTTCAAGATGATATATTGTTTAGAATTTAAAATTTTCGAATAACAATATAACTTTCATGTGTTAAGGATCGTGATTATATAATTTTTCAAAATTTGTAATTTGTCTCTATAGTCTATAATACATGTGATATGTTTTCAAAGAGATATAGAGATGCTAATGATCAAATTTCGAGTATGAATGTTGTAACCTTTTTTTTTTCTAAAACATTCATTTTCCTTTTATATAAGAAAGAATGCGGTTAAATGGTGGTTATACACCAAAGTGGCGCCAAAAAGGTTGGTTGAGTGTAGTTATTAGACAAAATAGCATCCTACATCATCATGATATACTGATGCAGCAAGAAACACAATGAAGAGAACACCAACATGTTCTTGAACAAATTATGGAATCCACGAGCCGTAGGAACAGGAACATATCACTTTATTGAATTTCCAAGATGAAAAATTTTCGAAACAATATGCTAATGAGCTTTATATAACAGCTCAAAATTCAAAATCAAGATAACTCCTAAGTTTTTAAATAAATAAACAGCTAATATCTAAAATTCAAATTCCTAAAATTACTGATGTGATCTTTATCCTGCAGCTTCTTATCTTCCGGCTATTTTCTGGCACGTCTTTCTCTATCTATTTTCTCTTCAAACTCAAGGACTTCATGTTCTACATCATATCCTCAATATGTTTTTGGCAGGAAAGATATATCCGGACCGTTTCCTTTTATACAAAACCACTATGGGATATGCCCCTTGGAACCTTATACCCAGGGGTGCTACCCCGAAATCCTTGTATTCCTGAGTATGGATGAGTTTTTCAACCGAAAAACCGAACCGAAACTGGTTTGAACCAAGTAGTGGTATTCAATCCGGTTTTTAGTTCTTAGTTTAAGGCTTATTCGGTTTTTGGTATTTTTGGTTCTGGTCTGGTTCGATTCAATTATGATTCCGAACACCTTCTTGGATGACACATTTCTTAATGAAACCAAACCCGAACCGATCGAAGCCAAATAGTGGTATTTGATCCCGTTTTCGGTTCTTAGTTTGAGGCTTATTCGGTTTTCAGTTTATTCAGTTCCATTCTGGTTCAGTCCAGTTCCAGACCAAATAACATCCTTATTTCTGAGTCCACATTTATCACTCTAAATGTGCATCCCGCACCTCCAGTCTCGGATAGTAAATAGAACAACCTATGTCAATAGTAATAATAACAATAGTAACATATGTTGATAACACTAAAATCACCAACATTCATCCCCAACTTTTGTATAATCCTTTATTAACTAAAAGCAAACACAAAACCAAACTTAGGCATAAATGAAAATGTAACACCCGATTCCTGGTATGCCTACTATTCAAGTATTTTGTGTTTTTCTCTGGGACTCGACGAGTTGGTGGCCCAACTTGTCGAGTAGACTCATGACCCGTGGACAGTTTAAGTAACTTACTCGACGAGTCGAGGGACTGACTCGGCGAGTAGGTGCTGGTTGAGTGAAACCCTAAATATGAGGGTTTGCACCCTATTTAAACACTTTAACTCAGCCTTCATCGCCCTTATCACTCCCAGAAAGTTGTGTATCGAAACCCTAGCTGTTTTTGTGTGTTCAAAGGCCATTTTGGTACTTTTGGTGGTTTGTGAAGCTTGAGAAGAAGAAAGAATCTTGAGAGTTCGAGTTGGGGGCTTAGAGATTCAGAGATCTATTTCCATTTTCAGCACAATCAATGTAAAATGCCCCTGTCTTGGTCTTCTATGTGTTTTTTCATCTTTAGACTTGGATTTTGGGCACATTTAGGGCTTTCCAAGCCATTTTCGGATTTGTGGAGTGTTATATAGAGTCTTGACTTCAGACTTGAGTCATTGGAAGGGTCTCATGGCATAAAGGTGCCAACTTTATGGCCATGAGATCCCCATGTATCTTGTAGAACACCTTTTATGGCTTTTTGAGCCAAAACCCCCATGCATGTGCACCAAGTTTGGAGCTTTACGTATGAAATGGACATTAGGGGACCAGATCTATGGTTTTGAGGTGTTAAGACCCATCTAAATCGACTGCATAGTGTTGGTAAAGGATAGACTCAACGAGTTGTTCTTGGGACTCGGTGAGTCACGGTATAATGACCACTAAATCCTTTCTATGGATGGACCAGTTGTTAGGGAGGAAAGTCCCTTAGATGTTTAGACGTAAAGGTACCTGGAAATCATAGGACTCAACGAGTGCTTAGAACAGGCTCGGCGAGTCCAAGGCAATATCCCAATCTTTGAAGATGGACTCGACGAGTTGTTCATACAACTCGACAAGTCTTAGACCGGACACGTTCTTATGAGGGAGATGAACTTGCCGAGTTCAAGGAAGAACTTGGCAAGGCAGATGAAGATGGTCCCGATGGTTTGAATGAAGGAGAACTCGCCGAGTTCTTGCTAGAATCGACGAGTGGAGTCAGGGTTGGATCGGGTTAGTGGAGTATGGACTCGGCGAGTTGGTAGACCAACTCGGTGAGTCAGGTCAACGAGGTGTTGACTTTGACCAATGTTGACTTTGCCTGGTTTTGGCATTGACCCTGGTTAGGGTTGTATGTTCTCTTTGATGACTTGAGGGTTGTCGTGTAGGGATTGAGCAGTCGAGGAGAGCCGACCTTCACGCCAAGGACAGTTTAGACACTACATGACATCGAGGTGAGTTACCTTCCAGTAGAAGTGGGTCTAAGGCACCAAGGCCAGCCCACTAGTAATTATTAGTTGGGATGATTATCTTTGTGATACTTGTCTAGTCTGTTATTGTTGGATATGTAAGTATTCTGGACTATTAGATATGTGAGTATGCTAGTTGCTAGATGCCATGTTATATGAGAATTGAGATAGTATCGGTAGGAGGGGACTTGTCCCTGATTCGGTCGTTAAGACCAATGGGTAGGTCAGACACCCCCAGATATGTCTGACAGCATGATTATGATATGATATTATGTGTTAGTAGTAGGGGGTGTAATAGTCCCTGTGTTCGGTTGAGATAGACCGGAGGGTAGGTCAGCACCCCAGAATAGCTTCACATGGGTAGGCCAGCACCCCAGAATAGCTTGACATGGGTAGGAAGGAAGGAGTCAGCGGTGTAGGAGCACATCACACATACACACATGATTTCCGCTTAGAGTTTTTTGGGATTGTACTCTGATATTTCGTTACTTCAGATGATTTGATTTTGAGACATGATATTACGATTTTATGTATTGGTATGATCTTGGCAATGTTTTGATAAGCTAATTTATTAATCACCTAACAAAAAAAAAAACGAAATTTTTGGCCTTAAATTTTGGGATGTTACAAAAAATGTCTTGAAGATTAAACTTTCACTTTAGCATAACAACATTTCAAATAATTGAGAATCAAGGTATCCTAATTATTGAACCTTTCAACTCATTTGAGTAACTAAATATATTATACACATAAGTTTTACATAAATTCTAATGTTCCATATTTCACACTATTACAACCATGTGTCCTATCCATTCATGAGTGCATAAAAGTTAGCCCAAGCTTTCTGAAGTGGCAACACTTCACACTCATATAGGTGATCTTCTATATTATGCACCTATTTAAGGACTTTTTCAAAAGAACTATTAAGAACTTAATTTAACCTACCTTAACTCTACATGTTATAAGGACATACCTTGGGATGTAGAAACGTAATTGTATATTTTACTAAAACTTAGTCATAGATGTATATGAAGATCGTGTTGAAATGGTTCAACATAGGAAATTCTGTACGGAAAGATTATGGCAAGAGCTTGAACAAATATCAGATCTTTATATAAGATATGAAGATCGTGTATGCTAGGACTGTTTATCCTGTGGTGGGATAGCCTGAGGATGGGAAAATCCTAGCCTTATCATTCCTTTAAATAGTGAGCAAACCCGTAAAATTAGGGTTTTTGCCATAAGGTTGCTGCCACATCGTGGCCTCATGCTTCCACGTCGTGACGGTTAAAATGAAACATGTGTTTAATCTTGACCTGCCACGTCGTCAGGGACACATCTTTCTTAGGGCCAGGAGGGGTCTTCCCCCCCCCCCCCCTGAATTTTGGGTTAGAAGTAGTCCAACTATGTATAATTTTTCAAGACATAGGCCCTGTAGTATGGAAAATGGGCTTTGGCCCCTCCTGCCCAATTCGAAATGAAGTGAACTCATGAAGGACTTACGACGAATTGAAGTATCGAACCCCAAATCCCAATCCTCATCTTCCGTCAATCCGTTGAATACTTGAATATGTTCTTCATTAATTCATTGGTCGCTGTTCTAGTTGTCGGACACCTCAGTGCCTCACGCCCACTCCGCCTCCGGCGGCCTCCACAGACCACAGCAGACGCAGCAGTCGGCACGCCAACACAGCATGCGACAGCAGCTAGCAGAAAAATCAGGAAGAAAAATCTTCAGTCTCCATTTGTAAATTTTTTTTCTTCCTTTGTGTTCTTCATTCTGTAAGTTATGTTCTTCCTTTGTGACTTTGTGTTATTGTGTAATTTGGAAGAAAAATCAAAAAGTCAAGAAATTAGAATCTCAAACAATGTTATGTTTTCCTTCGTGTAATCTTGTTCACTGTTTAGTCTCCATTTGTAAATTTTCTTAATTGCTTGTTTTGGTCTTGTGGGAATTTCACAGTTTAGTGTTCACATAGTCAAATGATTTCACACACTTTGTTCCTTCAATTGCTTCTTGTTTGTCCAAGAGTCCAAATGACCTAAGATTGTTGATTTGTTCCTCTAATTGCTTGTTGTTTGTCTTAAAAGAGCTGAGATTGTTAATTAATTTGAATTGTTCCTCCATTTTATTGTTGTTGGAATTTGGAATCAAGAAATTAGAATCTTAAACAATGTTATATGTTTTGTTTTGCAGAAATTAAAGTTAATTGGTAGATTTTGAATGAATTGTTCATACATTTTGCATTTTTTTATAGATACAATGGGCAAGATGAAAACCATTCATTCTTTTTTCAAAAGAATGGGTGATGATGAAGAAACACTTAACGAAAATCATGAGAGTAAACGTCAAAAAGCTTCAACAAGTGGGCCACAACCACAACAACATAGAAATCAACAAGAGAATGACATTTCTGAAGCCAAACAATCAAATCCTAATGAGGTGGATCTTAAGCAGCTAGAAAGAGATCCTGCTATACGGAAACAAATGTGGGATTATCTGGTTAATTTAAGAGAAGAAGTAAGACGCGCTTATATGACTTTAGGACCTTTCCAAATACGTCTTAGAGAGTATCATGCTAAAGGATCAAAGAAACATCCTCGTAGATTCCAATACTCTTGGTTCAACATTGTTAGGTGCATTTCATGTACCCATTTTGTAGCTTTATTTCATAAAAGTACATTGCATATAGGCTTAAACTCAAACATTTTGCATGTTTTTCGGGATTTTTCATGAGGCAATTTCATTCAAATAATTTTGTGATATTTCAAGGACTTTTGGAGGTAGGATATTGTTGGAGGAGGTAAATAAAAGTTGGGGACAAAATTTCAGGACTTGCGGAGCACCGAGGAGCAAGATATCAAAGAAATGAAGATTTTGGCTTTACGAAGATTTACACGGTCGTGTAAATGCAAGCCTTGCGTTTACGCGGGCTATGTAAACGTAGATTTATGTGCAGTATATTTTTGCGTTTACGCGGTCCATGTAAATGACAGTGTTAATTTACGCGGGCCGTGTAAACGTAAATGTGGGTTTTAAAGTAGTTTTTCACCATTCTTAAAAGGGGAACCGACTTTTTACTTAGGGAATTCGACTTTTGGAGTGGAGAAGGCGAATTTCTTGAGGATTTAGAAGTTGATTAACACTTGGGAACATTTGATTTCATTTTGTAAGAACTTTAATTTTATTTTCTAGATTTGTGATCTTGTTCTAGTCATGAGTGGCTAGAACCCTAGATTATCCAACTTTATGTCTTGACTACTAGTTGTGATTTCAATCATATGACTTGATGTTTTCTTTTAATTTTCTATCTAGTGAATTTGCTTTTTTTTCAATCGAATGTTTGATTCTAATTGTGATTCTTATTGGCCATTTGAATTAGGGTTAGATCATTCAAGTTATCTAATTGCAAAATCTGTAATTGTTTTGTAAATTGGATTAGGTAACAAGCACTAAACTGATTTCTATTGAATGAATTTAGTGTAAATCTTATTCACACATTCTTATGCTCCCGGGCTTATGAGGAGTATTGAGTGTTGTTGGGAACATTCACATAAAGTTTAATTCAATCTTTCAACCTAATTCTAAGAGCTTGTTTAGATTAGATTGGTAAGGTTAGGATTAATCAAAGAGCTTATTTTGGTTAATCAATGTGGTGAATGGGAGGTGCATTTCCATGTACCAATTTAGATAGAATTAAACAAATATCATTTCATCCTTGGAATCACATTGCTAATTTGTCTTGCATGGAGTTGGAGTCCTTACAAATCTTGAATCTACTTCATTAAATCAGTCATTTACTTATTGCTTTATTCTATAGTTTAAATCATTGTTTATAAATTCCCCCCATTATGTGACCATTTTTGTACCTTACGCAAAAATGTATAAACACTTGTCCCGTGTCTCTGTGGATCGACCATGCTTGCCTTGTACTACCTTTTAGTGCAATATAGTGGGATTCTTTTGGAGTATATCGTACCCCATTATTTGTTGGGTCTGACACACTTAACAAACATTTTCCCTAATTGGTTAGAATATTCTCCAACAACACACTCAGCTTATTGTTTTATTTGTTATATATTTAACGATAAACCAAGTGTGTGTCATGGTTATGATGCATTTACTGTTAAAGGATTTGATAATTGGAAAAAAGTTAATGACAGGAAAATTTGTGCATTCTTGAAACACATTGGTTGTTCACAACATAGAAATGCAGTTGCATTCGCTGAAAACTTGATGAACCAAGAAGCACACATTGAAAATATTATAGGGAAGCAAAATGAGGCGCAAATATTGAAGAATCGTTTACAATTAAAAGCTTCCATTGACACAGTTCGTTGGTTAACATTCCAAGCTTGTGCTTTACGCGGAAATGATGAAAGTCCTAATTCCAAAAATCGTGGTAATTTTCTCCAACTACTAAAACTTCTAGCATCTTATAATGATGAAGTTGCAAATGTTATATTAGAGAAAGCTCTTTATAATTCAAAGTATACTTCTGGAGAAATTCAAAAAGAGATTCTTAGTATTATTGCAAATAAAGTTCGAAAACATATTCGTAGTGAAGTGGGGGATTCATACTTTTGTGTCATGGTTGATGAGTCACGAGATGAGTCTAAAAAAGAGCAAATGGCCATAGTTTTGAGATTTGTTGACGTAGAAGGGATCATTCGGGAAAGATTTTTGGATTTGGTTCATGTCAAGGATACGTTATCGTTAACCTTGAAAACAAATATGTGGAGACTACTTTTACACTATCAGTTTGATGTTAGTAAAATTTGTGGTCAAGGGTATGATGGTGCTAGTAATATGAGAGGGGAATGGAATGGATTACAAACACTTGTTCTTAAGGATTGTCCTTATGCGTATTATGATCACTGCTTTGCTCATAGATTACAACTAGCAGTGGTGGCTGCTTCAAGAGAAATTATTCCTGTACACCAATTTTTTTCAAACTTAATTTTTATAATTAATGTTGTTTGTGCTTCTAGTATGTGTCATGATGAGTTACAAAAGGCAAAGGCAACTGAGACTGAGCATTTATTGGAACTTGGTGAAATTGAATCAGGCAAAGGATTGAATCAAGTTGGGACATTAACAAGAGTTGGTGATACACATTGGGGTTCTCATCTTCGTTTTGTTTGTAGTTTTGCTTAACATGTTTGATTGTACTAGTGTTGTGCTCCAAGGAATAATTGATGACGTATCTGCTACTTATTCTCAACACCGAGATGCTGATGCAGCTTATTGTTACCTGAAATCATTTGAGTTTGTGTTTATTCTTCACCTGATGAAGGAACTAATGGGAAAAACTGATATACTTTCTCAAGCTCTACAAAAGAAATCCCAAGATATTCTTAATGCCATGGAGTTAGTTTCAGCAACAAAGGAGGGTCTAAATGATTTCAGAAACAACGGGTGGGATTCTTTACTTGCACAGGTACAATTTTTTTGTGAGAAACATCAAATAGATATGCCAGATATGAATGCTTATACTTCTACTTGATATCGGTCTCGAAAAACAGATAATCATGTTACTTTTGATCATTTTTATCGAGTGAATTTGTTTCCATCCACATTGGATAAACAATTACATGAGTTGAATAGTAGATTTAATGATCAGGCGATGGAGTTGTTACGTCTTAGTTCTACTTTAGTTTCAAAAGAATACCCTAAAGTGATTAACATTGATCAGATTTGTTTTCTTGTTGAGAAGTATATCCTGAAGATTTTACGGAGCAAGAGAGAATTCAATTACGATATCAATTGGAGATTTTTAATATTGATATGACAAAGAATCCTAGGCTAAGTGGTGTATCAACTATTGCTGACCTATGCAAGGGACTTGTGGAAACTCAGAAACATGAGACGTATTATTTGCTTGATAGAGTGGTTCGGTTAATCTTGACACTTCTCGTTTCTACCGCAACAACAGAGATGGGGATTTTCTGCATGAAAATATTCAAGAACCGCCTCCGCAATAAGATGTCGGATGACTTTCTCGCAAACAATTTGGTGGTTTACATTGAAAGGGAAATTGCTGAAAACATTGATTCGAAGTCGGTAATTGATGATTTTAAAGGTCATAAAGGTCGTCGGGCTGAATTATAATTCTTTTTTAGGTATTTTTGATGTTTAATTGTTAAAAAATTTGGTTTTTTTATATGTAAGAATGGTAACTTTAGGTATTTTGGTGTTTAAATGCTGGAAAAAAAAAATTGTAAGAACGTTTATTTTAGATTTTTTTACTTTCGCCCCCCCCCCCCCCTAACTATATGTTCAAGCTCCGTCACTGCACATCGTGGTGGTCCTTCACCACATCGTGTAAGCCCTCAATATAAAAGAAAATAGTTTCAAAGTACCTCAAAATTCGGATGTCACATTTTCTGATAAGTATAAGAGGTATTTTGTAATTTGTCACTTTTTTTGATGAAAATGAATGTTTTTCATCAAATTTTTGGAGGAATCTATTTTCCTCCATATTGTGGAAAGTTTATATATATATATAACCTTAAACGTTAAATAACTCATATAGCATGCTATCTCTCTCTCTCTCTCACACACACACACACACACATATATATATATATATATATATATATATATATATATATATATATATTTACTATCTTATAAAAGAAATCTAACTATTTCTAAAAATATATTGATTATAATAATAATATTTTTTTAAGACGTCCAAATGATGAAGCTGATAGTACAAGTAACCATTAATAAAATAATATTAAATTTCAACCAAATTTTGAATTCAAATATTTATCATCAAATCTCCTTATATTTCTCAGCAATTTGATGTGGTTCCCTCAAATCCCGGATTCATTCAAATTTTGAACCCTTTTAGATATCCTTAAATTTAGCATGTTGATTCAAATATCCCTTCACTCGTATATACCTTTTTGTTCCCTCCTCTGCTATAAAGCTTACCGTCCAGGAACAAAAAATGACTTCATCTCCCAAATTAAACCATAGTTTGATTATTTTGTCTTCGACATGTACTTTCTTTTGTAACATAACATTTTTATAGAGGAAACATATTACCGAAAGAATTTACACACACCGCCGCTTTGCGCGGGTACACTGGTAGTATATATATATATATATATATATATATATATATATATATATATATATATATATATATATATATATATATATATATATATATATATATATTTTTTTTTTTTTTTTTTTTTTTTTGAATAAACAGGTATAAGATTTTTGTATACACCAAATTTGGCCCCTACCCAGTAACCACAAACCTTGAAACTCATCAAGATGAAAAGAACATTCCAAATAATAAGAATCATTTACACGTTGCATATAGTCAAACCTGGATTTTATTTGTTTTTTCTTTCTTTTTATTAAAACAACCCTAACTCCTTGACACTTGGACTTGTAAGTTGCATAAAACTGGCAAAATCATCTCAAATCTCAAAGCCGGCCTTCATTCATCAACAGCTAATCATCCAAACGACTTCGTCAATGTCACCATCTCAAATGTCTTCATCTCCATATCCTTCAATATTTCAGCCATCCCTCTGCACTTCCACCTCCTCTCTCAACCTCCGGCCACCATGGCCTCAAAAAAATGGCTCTTACTCGCGTTTTTCCTCTTCACAACTGTGTTATCTGACACCACCGACATCACCAACCTCATCGCGTTCAAGAACTCACTCGGAAACCCGAAACCGCTATCCGACTGGAACCCAAATGTTGAACCGTGTAATCTGGACAAAGAGAACTGGACCGGAATTATCTGCGGGAAAAACGGGAGTGTATTAGGGTTACAGCTCGAGAACATGGGGTTAACAGGGACAATCGACATGGACATTTTGTCTGAAATACCAAGCATTCGAACCCTGAGTTTTGCGAACAATGGTTTTGGAGGATCGATGCCTGATGTGAGGAAAATTGGGCTGTTGAGGAGTATTTATTTATCGAACAACAACTTTTCAGGGGTGATTGGGAACGATTTGTTTGCTGGAATGAGTTCGATGAGGAAAATTGAAGTTCAGAGTAACAAATTTAGTGGTCGGATTCCTGAATCGCTTACAGGGATGAGCATTCTTGTTGATTTGCAGATGCAGGATAATGAATTTGAAGGTGAGATACCGAATTTTGAACAGAAAAGCTTGAAGGTGAATTTTGCCAACAATCGACTTAATGGGCCAATACCACGTGGGCTCATGAACCAGAATGCAACCTCGTTTGCAGGTAAGTGCCTTCTATTCGTTTTCAAATGTTTTTTTTTAATTATTATTTTTTTTAACGAAACTACAATTACAATGATATATGATAAATGATAAAAAGTGTATATAGAAATGAGTAAAATCTTTATAAAATGACCTTAAAATTAATTTTTGCGAAAGTGATGGTTATTTGTGGAAATTATGAAATGTTACGGCGTGTTGATAACTATGATACTATAGTAACAAAGTTAGTGTTGTTTGATATATTTCTTCTTAGTTCTTATTGGGTCTGATTCATACTATTTGATATCATATACAAATATCATATTTAGAAGTCTAATTTATTCTTGACTCCTCTAAAATCTAAATCAGTCGGTTACTATCAAATATTTTTTGGATAAAATAATCAAGTGACGGTCGAATTAAAATGTACCTTTGTTATAAAGTAAATGTTATGTTTTCTTTATTCAAAGTGATAAAAAGTTGAAGGATTTTTTTATCTCAAACTTAACACCATAGAATAAAAGCTTGGAAAGTGCCATGCACGTTGCTCTCAGTTAGTGCGCGTCTAATTCGATTCTATCAATCATTTTTAAAATGGCATGATTATAATATGTCGATTTAATATTTAATATTATACTAAATGAAATATTATATTATTATACGTGCTTTCTATGTTGTTATATGTGGATTTCTATGTTTTAATTGTAAGTTATATTAATATCATATTTAATGTTTTATTTGTTAGTTACAACTTTTAACTATTTTACCTGGTCAATGTAGGTAACAATTTATGTGGTGAACCACTTACCAACCCTTGTAAAATCTCAAAGAACAAACACACTCTAAAAACCTTCATCATCGCGATTGTCGCCATCATCATAGTTCTAGCCATCATTGTACTCTCTTTACTTATTATTCGATCCAAAACAAAACCAAAAAATAATTACAAATACCAACAAACAACAAAACTCAACAACAATCCATACAAATTCAACACAAATGAAATTCAAATGCACCACCATGAAGAAGATGAAGAAAAGAACCCTAAACGAAGCGAAAACGGCGGAAAACTTCAGTTTGTGAGGGGTGATAGAGAGCGGTTCGACTTACAAGACCTTTTACGGGCCTCGGCTGAGGTTTTGGGCGGCGGGAGCTTTGGATCGTCGTATAAGGCGTCATTGATGGGTGGTCCCGCGGTGGTGGTTAAGAGGTTTACGGAAATGAACAATGTGAAAAAAGAAGGATTTTATGATCATATGAGGAGGCTTGGAAACCTCTCTCACCCTAATTTGCTTCCCCTTGTGGCCTTTTATTACAAGAAAGATGAAAAACTTTTGATCACGGATTTTGCGGAAAATGGTAGCTTGGCTAGTCATCTCCATGGTATTTTACACAACTTACCCTATTTATTACTTATGACATGACATGACATGTACTCCATTTGTTGTGCATTAGAGTGGGACCAAAACTAATATTGATGGGATAAAAATTGCGATCTTTTGTCGGGCCAAAAAGGGTGGGACATAGAATCTGTTTGATATTTCGTTTGTGTAAAAGACCTAAACGACCTCAAAAGCACTTGGAATGAAAAAAAAAATACATTTTGCCCCATTCCCATCCTTCTCCAACATTTTTTAAGGAATGGAAAAAATAAATTTTCTGTCCTATTGACATTATTTTCAGTCTCTTGTGAAATGTCTTATTATTGGTAGGTTTATATTAAACTTCATCGTTGTTTTCGAAAATTATAGGTAAACGAAAGCCAAATGAGCCAGGGTTAGACTGGCCAACACGGTTAAAAATATTAAAGGGTGTAGCTCAAGGGCTTGATTATCTCTACGAGGAGCTTCCTAACCTATCACTACCCCATGGCCACCTAAAATCATCCAACGTGCTTCTCGACAAAACCTTCAATCCCCTTCTAGCAGATTACGGTCTAACCCCGGTAGTCAACAAGCACCACAGTCAAGAGTTCATGGTAGCCTACAAGTCGCCGGAGTTCACCCGCCATGATCGGACCACCACCAAGACAGACGTTTGGTGCCTCGGAATCCTGATTCTAGAGATGTTGACGGGGAAGTTTCCGGCGAACTATTTGAAACAAGGGAAGGGTGGGAGTTCGGATTTGGAGACATGGGTAAACTCGGTGGTTCGAGAAGAGTGGACGGGTGAAGTGTTTGATAAAGAAATGAAAGGGACGAAGAACTGTGAAGGGGAGATGTTGAAGCTTTTAAAGATTGGAATGTGTTGTTGTGAATGGAGTATTGAAAAAAGGTGGGATTTGAAGATGGCTATTGAGAAGATTAGTGAGTTGAAGGAGAGAGGTAGTGATGAAGAGTATTCGTCTTATGCAAGTGATGGAGATGCTTATTCTTCGAGAGCCATGACAGATGACGATTTCTCATTCTCGGCTAACCTTAAACCAACCTAATTTGTTGATGATGATTTGTTTTTCTATATGATATCTTGTAATTTATAAAACAAATTTGTTATAATTTGTTTTTGTCACAGATATTGGGTTCTCTCGCACGAAGTTAGAGTGCATAAAGAGTTGAATGCTAGATATACTTTCATTGATTTGTTTATTACAACATTCTACTTTTATTTCTTCCTATTACAACATCATATTTTGTAAAATATATACAATGGTAGCAAAAGTTATGCTACTTCCATTTCTTCCTATTATAGCATTACAGTTTAAATCATACTTGTATTTCTTGTTATTATATTTCAAATTTTTATCCGGTTATAGCAATCCAAAAAAAAATCATTATTTGAAGCTATAATTTTGTAGATTATTCAAAGTATAATGCCCAAAACTTTTAAATAATTTTGTTTAGTGTCCATTTTATCAAAATGAAATCTTTGGTGGCCAAAATACAAGTGTATTATCTTATCTGGATTTAGACCTCCGGCCACTCCTTCTTCGACTCTTTGCTCTACACAGCGGCACAGCATACATCAATGGCGGCGGCGGCTGCCTCCATGCTGAAAACAACCTTCTTCATCCTTAAACCCACATACAAAATCCCAGTCTCCTCCTCTCTGTTTCAATCGCATTTCATCCGATCGATACCCAACAAACGAACCCTACACTCCAACAACCGACGGCATTACCAATTGACCCGCAAATTCTGCTCTTCACAATTAACCCAAGAGCAATCCCACACCAGTCGCTCCAACGTCATCGAAATACTTGAAGAAAGAGGCCTACTTGAAGCCATCACCGGCGATAACCTCCGTTCAATTTGCACAGATTCATCTCTTCGGGTCTACTGCGGCTTCGACCCTACCGCCGAAAGTCTCCACCTTGGTAACCTTATCGGCATCATCGTATTGTCATGGTTCCTCCGATGCGGCCACTCCGCCGTCGCCCTCGTTGGAGGCGCCACCGGTCGGGTCGGTGATCCATCCGGTAAGTCCCTCGAACGCCCTGAACTCGATATTGCATCCCTAGAACGAAACATCGCGGGTATCTCCGATATAATCCTGAAAGTCCTCGGGCATATATCAACCGATAACAATTCAATCAAGGTTTTGAACAATTACGATTGGTGGAAAGACGTGAAGTTGCTCGATTTCTTGAAAGACGTCGGAAGATTTGCTAGGGTTAACACAATGATGGCTAAAGAAAGTGTTAAAAGAAGATTAGAAGCCTCCGATCAAGGTCTAAGCTACACCGAATTCACTTACCAGCTCTTACAAGGCTACGACTTCGTTCACTTGTTCAAAACCGAAAACATCACAGTTCAAATCGGTGGATCAGATCAATGGGGAAACATCACTGCTGGAACTGAACTAATTCGAAAGCTTCATCAATCCGATTCTGCTTATGGTCTCACATTCCCTCTGTTACTAAAATCCGACGGCACAAAATTCGGGAAATCAGAAGACGGGGCAATCTGGCTTTCACCATCGATGTTATCACCTTACAAATTCTACCAGTATTTCTTCTCAATTCCTGATTCCGATGTTGTCAGGTTCTTAAAGATTCTTACTTTTTTGAGCTTGGATGAGATCAAGGAGATTGAAATCGAGATGAAATCAACCGGGTATTTGCAGAATTCTGCACAGAAAAGGTTGGCTGAAGAGGTGACGAGATTTGTTCATGGGG
Organism: Lactuca saligna; assembly: GCF_052625555.1. NCBI lineage: Eukaryota > Viridiplantae > Streptophyta > Magnoliopsida > Asterales > Asteraceae > Lactuca > Lactuca saligna. Next base: position 16,161,459 of record NC_136422.1, on the reverse strand, counting down.
AAGACGGATTACAGGAGGCGATTAAGGCTACTGAGGCTTTGAAACCAGGGTCTGAGACCCGATTGGATTGGAAGACGATCGAGGGTATTGCTGAAGATGTTCCTTCTTGTTCTTTGAGTTATGATGAGGTTTTGGATCTTGGTGTTGTTGATTTATCAGTTTCTACTGGATTGATTGAGAGTAAATCGGCTGCAAGGAGGCTGTTGAAGCAAGGTGGATTGTATTTGAATAATGGGAGAGTTGATAATGAAGGAAAGAAGATTAGTGTTGATGATATTGTGGATGGGAAAGTTCTGTTGTTGTCTGCTGGAAAGAAGAACAAGATGGTTGTAAGAATTGCATGAGGGTTATTGCACATATGTTTTTCTTTCCATTTTTGGTACATTCTACATTGAATTGAGTAGAAAGATAAATTTTAGTTATTGTGCAATTCCCCTAGAGGAATTTTAAATCAACTTGAATGGTTTTTCGATTTTTCACATGAATGATTATTTGCACCATGATGCCTTTTATAAGCAACTCACTCGGACTCGATTATTTAGTTACATATGTCTCAACCTAAAGAGCTTTTATCCTATGGCTGCAAAAAAAAAAGGTGTTAAGATACGTAAAAGGCACTCGATTTTGGCAATTATGTATACCAAGGCAAGTATTGTTTTGATAGCTTACACTAGTAGTGATTATGCAGGGTGCCTAGAGGACACGAAAAGCACTTCCAAGAAAGATCTCAAACGTATATATTTTATAGCAATACAACTTTTACAATTAGATGAAACTAGCCCTAAAACTTTTGGAATGGGTTAAATGGTTGAGACCGGATTTGAGATTTTATAATACTTATAGTTTTATCATTAAAGATATATATATATATATATGATTTCTTGATCATATTCTAACATTGATATTAAAATATGAAGGTTGACATTTTGTTCTCAAATTTACAAGTTGACGTTACGTCGAGTGGTTAGCACCATCATTCAAACAAGAACCAAGAAGCAACCTAGTCTCGTAAGAATGGAGTAACAGGAAAGAAAATAAAAAATTCTTCTCATCAAACATGATTACATGCATACTAAACTTAAGTTCATCATTAAGAATAGAAAAATAATTGAATTATTAAATAAATTTTATACGCAAGTCATTTGTGATTATGACTCCGGTAATGTTGATGCTGTTTTGTGCTTGCGATAAGGGGAAAAGAAGGTATAAATAATCCAAATATAAATAAAATTGTTTAATGTTAAATACATTCACATTGTAAGAATCCACACTGTGTTAGCAAATAGCAACAATAAGAAAGGAAGCAAAGAGCAAACTCATAGGAACATAGGTCACCCTAAGAGGGCCACAAGTACGAACAATATAGGCGAATACTATCAGTAATACATGCAACAAACGTATGCCTTGAAATCGGATCAAATACTAGCAATACATGCAACAAACGTTCACCATGAAATTGGATCAAATACTAGCAGATACATGCATACGATAAAGACGAGACAAATGTCAGACTTATAAAGAAATACGCGTACAAAACAATGTTGAACCAAAGAGCCACTCTTATGCATCAGCATCCTCCTATATGAAATCATGTCCTCATAAAAGACCCAACTCCTTCAAGTCTAAAATCACAAAGACACAAACTATCCACAATAATCATCTCGACACTCTTAAGCACATGAGTCCTGTCTACTACAGACATGTCCGAACCCATCATTTTGTGAATTGTGATTAATGTATGCGAGAATATGTCCCCAACATTATTTGATTTTCATTCTAACATGTGATGTTTAAAGCTGTCATTTTTTTGTTTTATGTCCTTTTCTTTATTCTTTTTTTCCCTTTCTTTGGTCTATTTTTTATTTTACAAAACAATGCAAGAACATATATAATTGTGTTTATATTATTTAATTGTACCTCAAGCTTTAAAATTTATATCAAATTGTGTTTGTATGTTTTTTTTATTAGTTTGTGAATTAATTTTGTATGTTTTTGTTAATTAATTTTGAATAATTTTAATTAGTGTGTATTTGTTTTAAAATTAAAAATTGAAAGGATTGAATGGGTTGAGAAATATAGGGTTTACATATGATATGGGTTGGGAGGTTTGAAATAAAGATGGACAGAAGTCGTAGACCAGCAATACATGTCACAAACAGCCTTAAAAAAAGATGTTATTAAATGTCCATTTGACACCTCATAGACATTTTTATCAAAAGTCAACCTATAAGTAACTTTATTATTGTCTTTTTTAGAAAACAACACAACTTCAACCAATAAAAATACCTTAATTACTTCAACCAAAGAAGTGTTTTTAAAAAAAATATTTACCAAATAGGTGTAGTTTTAAAAATATTTACCAAATAGGTATATGTTTATAATTTTATATAATTTTCTTAAATTTCCAGCTTTTATTCTATTTCTTATGTTCTTTAATTTTTTTTTTTATTCATGTCTACCAAATTTATTTACAAATATTTTTTCTTTTATAATATCTTATAGTAATTCAGTAATTTTTTATCTGAGCATATGATATATTAATATATTAAGAAATCAACAAACAAAAATGTATGAGAGATGTTATTATATAAAAAATTAAACTTCAAAGATAAGAATGACAATTATATAAACTCACATGTTAAAAGTTAAGCAATTTTATTTTATCAATAGATAATCGTTAGTCCTCCATTATACTTTTATTATGTTTAATTTTATGATTTCAAATACAAAATGATATCAATTATAATAATATTATAGCATACAACTAAAAATGTATATTGTATTTAACAGTAACATTTTTGTGATGATAATCCGTTTCGTTCCTAAATATGATAAAACATATATTCATAAAATGTAATCTCCCTTTCTATTATGTAATTTATTTTGTATTTTATTTATTTATTAATTTAAACCGTTCATCATTCTATTATTTAAGAAATGAATTAGAAAAACTCTAATTATATAACCGTTAATAAGAAAATAAAATATATACTATTAATTTAAGCAATAAAAAACCAATTACTATGCTTCAGAATTAGAATAATAATTAACGAAAATACAAACATGTGTTAGGACTTTGGATACGTTTAACACGCTTTAAACTTCATTTGGAAAAAAATCAAAATCTTCTTTTTCATGATATTTATCATTGTTTAGTTGTTCAAGTGAAGTTTTTGACTAAACAAGCATTATTATTTTTTTCAAAAAAAAATTGTTTTTTTAAACAACTTTGATAAACATTAATTTAAAAAAAAAAAAAAAAAAAAAAAAAAAAAAAAAAAAAAAAATCCTATAAATTTTGAAACTACACCTATTTGGTAAATATTTTTGAAACTACACCTATTTGGTAAATAAAATTTTAAAACACACTCATCTGGTCAAAAACTCTCTAAACGATAAAATAAAGTGTCTTTCTAACAAACCAGTTAACAAAACTCATTAAGAAACTTCTAACTACCAAAAGTCCTCTAGGTTATCTCCCTTGGAACAATTTCAGGTTTTGGTTTCTTCTAGGTCAATAGGTCCTCATTTTTTCTCTAAACTTATACATAAGACCTCTAAGAATGTGGATTACCTGAGTCATCAACGTGCCAATTCATAAATGGTTTTCAGCCATCAATGTATATTGTTTCAAAGGTTACACAATTTAGGGTATCCCATTTGTTCGTACATATTGGCCTCTCAAGTTTCAATCAATTGAGTATGACCAATATGATTGGGTGATGAGGTAATCGTTAAACCACATCGAACATCATGAGGCAAAGCTTGTCATAATTCAGTTAGACCTATAAGTTGAAAGTTAATAGGTGCAATACTTGAGTTAAAATTATAAATACAGTGGTATCCTTTAAAAAAAGGCTGATTCAAAAACTTTGTTTAGAAAGATGAAAAGCATACTATTTGTCCTTGGTAATAAGCCAACAGAACTGAAGCCATGTCACAGCTACAAAAACTAAAACATAACAATTCCAAACACATAATACCAAATGTCAACATATCAAACAAAACAATACCCAAAATTGGTTCAACATAAGTTTCCATGATAATACCCAAAAAACAGTCTCTCCCTACTTCTTCTCTTCCTTCTCAGCTTCAGCTGCCCTCTTGAGCCTTGCACCCAAATGGCGTTTGTTTGTCCTCTCAACACGCAGCTTGGAATAAGCACTGAATGACTTCATCTCCTCAGTCACCTTCACAAACTCAGCAGCTGCCTTCTCCCTAACAATTGGCAACACAGATCCTTGAACCTGTGTAGCACTTGCAAGCTCCTCTGGAGTAGAGTCACCAGCCTGAATAAAAATATTTATATTTGTTAGATCTTGAAATTAGAAAAGTTATGAATTTCATAAAAGGAAAAAGATTTACCTTAATCTTCCTTGCACGTCTTGGGAAAATGACCAATTTAGCCTTGAATGTCTTGAGCCTCTGGACATTAGCTTGAAGACCCTCCAAAGAACGGTTCCTGCGGCGATGATCCACAGCAATGCCAATGGTTGGAGCAAGCTTCTTAGGAATACCAGCAGCCTGTTTACAACACACAATGTAAATTACACTTCACACCCTCAAATAACTACAAATTACACTTTTGAACCCTCAAAGTTATGGTGATAAGTTATCTTTACCTTAAGCTCTTCGAGAGAAAATCCTCTTCCCTCCCTAAGTTTCATGTTGTATTTCAGGGTTTGTCCATGAACCTGGGGACGAAGCTTTCCAGCTGGCCTTGGGAAATCTTTCACAGCCTTTGCTTGTCTAGCTGTATTCCATCAAAAAGAGTAAAATTTTAAAATCTCATTGACATATGTATAAGTTAAAATTCATAATAGCAAACAACTGACCATTTCTTCTCCTTGTTTTGCGTGCAGGTTGGTTGAACCATGTCTTGACATAGTTCTGCCAATGCTTCTTGAAGTGACCATTTGGAATGACATTGTTATGCTTAACCATGGTTACTCTGCAAAAGACATCACATCTTGTTAATTGTAACGAATGAAAATAAACAAATACACCATTATCGCTTCGGAAGGGTTTAGGTAATGCTGTTCATGGTTTCAAATAGCAAAAAGTAATAATTTGAATGTTATAGAAATTGATTAAAGCCTACGGAAAACCAAAACTTTTGTTAATGAAACCAAAGCAAATCGGCCTTTTGTATATACACCGAAAAAGCACAGGTTTTGTAAGAAAAACAGCGCCTATTGATTTGATTGTGAGGAGGCAATAAATGTTAACAAAGCAAAACAGCATTCACAGGATAAATCCAGGCCAACGAATAGATAACAGACAAGAACGTTCACACAATACGAGAAAACTACAACTGCGTAACATGATAATACACATTCTTAAACATTCACAAATAAATCTTCCAAAAATGAGATCTGAACCTTCAAAGTTCACATAGATTTAGCACAACAGGTACAGACGTATACTCATCGATGAATACAATTTCACAAATAAACACAACTCCAATTACTATCTTTCGCGAATTACATAGCGTAATGATTGAAAATGTTCGATAAGCATCTGCTCAAGCATACCTGAGTTAAAGGCGAGGCAAAGTGCTTCGTCTTCAGAGATGGCAACGCGGCGAATTTGAGAAAGAAGACGCGCAGAGACTATTAAAAGGATCAGAAGGGAAGTAAAACCCTAGACCTAAATGAGCTCCGAATTATTTATCTTGGGCCTCATATTTTGCTTATGGATAAGCCCAACCTTAGATTCATTAGATCATTGTCTCTAAAGTCTAAAAAGTAGGCCTGATATGGATTACAATTATAATTTTATAAGTGTTTAATGTTAGGTAATTTGATTAAAGTTTAATAAACAATAGAGTAAATTACATGAATCGCCCGTCCATGTTTGCTCGAATAAAATGTTTTGTATTTATATTTTGTTTCATTCCGATTAGTTAGTTTGAAACTTGCATATTTATCGACTTAAAAAGACTAAAGACTATGATAACCTTATACATTTCTTATTTATTTGTTTATCTATAATTAAAAAACAAAATAGGACTTCATCACGGACAACATATGAATTTCAACAAAATCTCTCTCTTTATATCTCTTTCTCTTCCATTTATTCGTCATAAACCCATATATAACCCCATCCAAAGTGTACCAAATGTCTTTTGTCGTCCCAAAACCTACAATTTGACACATCTATATATCAAGAAATACCAACATTATAGCCTATAAAACACATACAAAAACATAAAGATGTAGATCTGAAACTGCATTTTTTTCTAGCATGTAAAAGATGAGAGAGAGAAGGGAAGATAGACATGTTCATTTTTTTTTCCCCGGTGGAGATCTAAAGAGGTATATATCAAACCTATGTTTTTTTCTTTTCTAGTAGAGATCTAAACCTATGTTTTCTTTTTTGTCTTTTTGTAATGAAGGTTTATGATTAACATCAATGATCCAATAATGGTGAGTGTTTGCCACAGTGTTTCACTAATTTAGGGTTTTGAAGCATAAACTATAATGTTGCATATATCATACAACATTAAAATGCTAATATTCTCATGTATATAGGCTTGTCACTCCACACAACAATAATCGACTATAAATGGGTATTAAACGTTTCATTTTTTAAAATTATGTCAAACTAATGACAAGTAATAGAAACTAGTGGGTGAGTCCGTGGTGAACCACAGGTCACATTTGTTACGTTTATTACATATACAAATATTTACATAATGAGATGCATTTGTGCTGTTGTAGATGGTGATTCACTTTTCTTTTGTGTTGTGGATCATTTCTTTTAGAGCAGGGATGTTGTGGTGGATAGATGCTTGAGTTTTCATGTTGTCGAGTGTTTTTTTGAGATGATCTAGTTCATGTAAGTTGGCCTTGTGAGGTTGTTTGTAGGAACTGGTTTTGTATTGATAATAGATAAGGATTAGAAAAATAAAACATCGATTAAGAAAAAATCGGAAAATTTAACAAACAATAATTAAGGTGTGTTTTAACGTATATTGTTGAGATTTATGAAATTGTTTTTGGGATTGGGTTTGAATCGTGGTTATCTGTTGATCGCTATTAATCCTAGTGTCTATTGCTACTTACAAATTTGTTCTATGTGTAAAGTAGTAAAGGTTAAATGATGCTTCTAGTGTACCAATCCTTCTAGCTTCCATATATCTTGTTGAGAATGGCGAAGTTGTCTTTGGGGTTTTGTCTCTTTAGAAGTTGATGAAATCGACTCTGTAGAACGCACTTGTTTTTCTATAAATCTTTATTTGTAACGTTTTCTGTTTGATTTGTTTGGGCTATTAATTTTTTTTTCGTATTCAAGCATGATATTTGACTATGTATTTTTTTATCCGGTTGTTTGGATATTATGTGAAACAATAATTTACATTAATGAAGTAAAATAAAAGAAGAAGAAAGACGAAAGAAAATACAAGAAAAAGAAAAAGGAACGGAAAGATAATAGTAAAAATGAAAAAAGGGAGTAAATAATAAATCAGGTGTGGGCATTCTGAGAAACACATAAAGTTTGTGTGCAAAGTCAAAAGCAACGAAAAAAGATACATGTTGATGAATATTATACAATAATAAGGGGAAATGACTTATTAAGGTAACTAACTATTTCAGTTGTCCATATATAGGTAATGTTCTTTTTTTTTACACATTAAGGTAACTAACTTGTTATGTTTGTTCACATTTAGGTAATATGACTGGCTATCACCTGCTTTTGCTTATGTGGCATCCACCTGGCATATGACTTGAATACGTTGCACCGTGGTATTGTGCATATATGGGAAAATGACTTATTAAGGTAACTAACTATTTCAGTTGTCCATATATAGCTAATGTTTTTTTTTCGTACACATTAAGGTAACTAACTTGTTTTGTTTGTTCACATTTGGGTAATATGACCGACTATCACATGTTTTTGTTTATGTGGCATCCACCTGGCATATGACTTGAATACGTTGCACCTACGTGGCATGGTGCATATATTGTCTACATTCGATTAGACTATAACTGTGTCATACGATTCTACCCCTAATTCTAAACCCTAGATCGATCGACGATGGCTTCTTCTTCCTCATCTTATTCTTCAAAATGACAAGATGAATTTCAAGCTGATCATCCATGTGATTGCGGTTTATCATCTCGTGTGAAGATTTCAAGAACTCCTGCAACATATTCAACAATATTGATTTACCATTGAGTTTTGACAAACTCTAAGGTACTGTTTGTTTTTTCTGAGGCAAAATGTCTGCAGTCTGCGGACCACATCTGTAGACCTCTGCAGTAGAAGATGTGGACCAAACGTCTGCAGTCTGAAAAAAGAAGACTGTTTGTTTTGTTAACATCTGCGGGCTATTAAAATAAACTGAAATCTAAATAAACTGATTTTTTAAAACATCAAAGCGAATTTTTTATATATTTTTACGACTTTATTATAAATATATAACGAATCTAGATTAACTTTTATGTATTATTATATAAAAAATAAAAATAAAAATGGTATTAATTCATATACATATTTGATAAAAACCAACAACTTTGATTGCAAAGTTATAACTAAACATTATAATTAGTGATCAAAGAATTTGATACATAAATAGATGGAAATAAACTTCGATTTTTTCAAATAAATCTATTAAAAACGTACGATAAATATTTTCTCGAGAAATTGATGATACTCTATTAAATAAAGTTTTACAAAATTTTGGCAAAAAAATATAAGAATATATTATGATTTTTTTTTCATATTTATATAAACAACTTCAACGAATATTATTATAATAAATTTTTATTTATAAATTTGTTAAAAATATCATGTTTGTATCGTTAAATGTTTTTTTTTAAGTTTTGTAATTTTTTTTTCATATTGTTTATCATTAATAAAGTTGGAAAAAATATAAATTAAAAAAAAAACTTTAAAAAAATAAAGATATATATGTTTTTTTAAGCTAGAAGATGTCTGAAGATGTTAGAAGACTCTGGTCCACATTTGCGCCAAGAAGAGGGCGCGCAGACATTTTTAGGTCTGCAGTCTTCAAAAAAACAAACAGTCTGCGAAGACTAATGTCTGCGCGTGGTCTGCGCGGCGCAGACAGAAGACGTCTCGCAGCTCTGTAGACTAAAAACAAACACTACCTAAATTTTCTTCCATGGTTGTCAGGAGTTCTTGAAATCTTCACACGAGATGGTAAGCCGCAATCACATAGATGATCAGCTTGAAATTCATCTTGTTGTTTTGAATAATAAGATGAGGAAGAAGAAACAAAACAAGTCATATGCAAGGTGGATGCCACGTAGGTGCAACGTATTCAAGTCATATGCCAGGTGGATGCCACATAAGCAAAAACAGGTGATAGCCGATCATATTACCTAAATGTGAACAAACAGAACAAGTTAGTTACCTCAATGTGTACCAAAAAAAAAACATTACCTATATATGGACAACTGAAATAGTTAGTTACTTTAATAAGTCATTTTCCTATATATGCACCATGCTACGTAGGTACAACGTATTCAAGTCAAATGTCAGGTGGATGCCACATAAACAAAAACAGCTGATAACCGGTCATATTACCTAAATGTGAACAAACAGAACAAGTTAGTTACCTTAATGTGTACAAAAAAAAAACATTACCTATATATGGACAACTGAAATAATTAATTATCTTAATAAGTCATTTTCCCCAATAATAATAACCGGTGGCAATATAATATTTGAATAATAATGGTGGCCAATATGGAATAAACAAAAAGTGTGGTGGTTAATATGCAATAAGTAACAACTAAACTATTCATAAGGACCATCTCCATTAATAAAGTATAGTAATTTAGACACTTGTGGTCCAAGAATTGCAATAAAATACGTTTGAACAATATAATTGGTAAATATGAGTTGGACATGACGGTAACATTTGGTGGATAAGATTGAACGTGACAGAACAGAACAAGCCTCTTTGAAGTGGTGTTTGGTAAACACGGAACATTGACAAGGTAGAACTTTGAACAAGCCTATTGGGAGTAAATCACTAAATTTTAGTTCTGCTAAAAACATTGGAACACACTAGGACAAAATATACAATGAAAAAAATACCCATGAGACTCTCTTCTCCACCATCCTTTTGTCCAAAATCACCATCCTCGACGATACTCTAGTGACCCCACCCCTCTCAAATGAATAGGTGTGTTCGTTTAGATGGATAGATTTGATGTGATCTAATCAAGTGATTCCAAATTGATTTCGGTTTTCAAAACATGTATCCAAATAGTTCAAACCAAAATCAAATCCGATCTTATCCGATCCAATTACAGTTCGGTTTGATCGGTTTTTTATAATTCGGCTTTCAAAAACCGAAATATTTTGAAACGACATACAATTATAATATTACTCAACTTTACACAAGAAGCGGAAACAAATTATATAGTTGTGATTTGAAATTTATAAACAACTAATAAGAATATATATTATAGTTAAATATTTTACAAACATAAAACTTTTGAGAGAAAAAACATATTAATGTTATTTTATCAGGTGAAAAGTTTTGAACCTATTTGAAAAAATAAATTACCAAATTAATAAATAACTATAGATATATATTATAAATAAATAAATAAATAATGTTTATTTGTTTTTTTGGACTATTCAATTCTTATTTTAAAAACCAAACCAATGCAAAATCCAAAATAATAATTCGGTTTTGTTGAAAACCAATCCAAATATCCGATTATCCAAACCAAATAGTTCAATCATAATTGTCCAATTGGACAATTCGGTTTTATCCAAATAGTGAACAATCCTACAAATGAATGTATGTATTCATCTCTACCAGCCATCAACTTTATCTCTCCATATTTTCTACTTGTTCTGTTGGTGAATGCATGATTTAAAATAAAATAAAAAATAAATAAATAAATAAATAAACTTGTGATATATTTCCTTTCGTCTATCGATCAACTTCATAGTCCTTCCTCTTGATCTTCTTTCCTTTCACTCTCCGTCTCAATTGCTTCCTCGTATCCAGATACGAAGTTTCTTTTCGTGATTTGTTCCTCGTTGGTTTATGATGTGCACCTCATAAATGTAACAACCCAAAAATTAAGGGTAAAATTTTCATTTTTTATTTAGCTAGAACATTGATACCATTTATTTCGAACATTTCAAATCATCGTTAAGTAAATCATTTATCAGAGTTCATCCTAAAATCATTCATTGCAGAAATCATAGGTGTGTGTACTGCAATCAATCCGAGCTCTTCATTTTCAAATCGATTATACCTGAAACCAAAACTATAAGCCGTAAGCACAAAGCTTAGTGAGTTCCCCAGAGCATACCCCATACACAATCCACATAACACATATCAGATTAGCTATACAAGCTATCTCTACCACATATCACATATCATATTAGCTATACAAGCTATTTCTACCACATATCACATATCATATTAGCTATACAAGCTATCTCTACCACATATCATTAGTTATAAAAAGTTATCTCTACCACATAACATTAGTTATAAAAGCTATCTCTACCACATATCCATGCATAAGGACGCCATGGGCTTCCCCACATGGTCTTACACCTAAGTGTCATGGGTTCCCCCTATGGTCTTTCCCTGTCGGATAATCATGGGCTCCCCTTACATCCAAGTGTCATGGGCTCCCCCCATGGTCTTTCCCTGCTAGATAGCCATGGGCTCCCCCACATGGTCTTACATCCAAGTGTCATCGACTCCCCTCATAGTCTTTCATGCAAATATCACATAATCACTAGCATACAACATAACATAAAGTTAACTATCATACCACATATATATACTACAGTTAGTGTACCACATATCATAAAATGGGTCGGCCTTGGTGCCTTAGACCCATTGGTATGGTGAAGAGACTCACTTATCGAATGTTGAACTAATAAGCTGAAGTCAGACATATCCCACATGTTGCTCCTTCTTAACTTCCCATAATCATCAGGTGATTAACTTGACACAATCCCATAAATACCCTCAAGTCAACCCTGGACAAAGTCACGGTCTACCGTCAAGGTCAACAGTCCATGATGACCTCAACTCGTCGAGTATAGCCAGCCACTCGTTGAGTTCTTGCTTAACTCTTCAACTTGCCGAGTTCCCTAATGTTCGCGGCCGCAAACTCGCAACCGTAAACTCCTGACCGAAAACTCCTTGGCCGTAAACTCCTTCGCAGACTCGTCGAGTTGATTAAAGGACTCGACGAGTTCCTTTATTCCCACTCGTTTTCGTCCTTTTTCCAGTGGGACCTAGCATCCCAAACTTCAGATATAGCCTTCCTTAATGTAGATGCCATGTAAAGTTGCAAACTTTACACACATGCAAGGCCCCTCATGACCATAACACCAAAACTAGTCTTCATACAAGGTTTCATTGCATGGAAAAGGGCTAAATTGCATAAAGGGAGCAGCTTTATGTCATTGGGGGCTTGAGGAGGTTCAGATCTGGAACCATAAGTCCAGATTCAATTTTGACTCCATTTTTCCCCCAAAATGGTCATTCACTCCCAAGAAAGGAGATCTAAGCAATTGGAGGTAAAGGCCACGACTTTTTACCTTAGACTTATGGCCAATATGATATATACAACTCCTATCCTGTTTCTTTCTCCTTCAATCTCCACAATCCTCCAAAAGATGCTCACAATGGCTCTTTTTCTTACCAAAAGAGGGTTTACGGTCGAAAACGCTCTCCTTTGGGTAGTAAGTTGCTGAAGGAGGCCACAAATGAGCCATAAGTCCTTTATATAGGGCACAAACCCTTAAAACTTAGGGTTTCTCTTTACAGCTCCTACTCGCCGAGTCGGGCCTTCCAACTCGTCGAGTAAGTCCTGATCCCGCGTCCAAAATTAATACTTCTACTCGACGAGTTAATCCTCCAACTCGCCAACTCGCCGAGTCCACATCCAAAACCCTAAAATCAAATAAATCCAATAATACTTGGAATAGGTGTTATAAGTCTCCCCCACTTGATGGTGCTCTCGCATCTCCTCTTTCGGCTCCCATACCCATTCGGAGCCACTTTGATGCTGCCATTGCACCTTTACTAACCCTATCTCCTTATTCCGAAGACCCTTTGTCTTCATATCAAGAATCGTAACCTGGTTCTCGGTATAGATTTGACTCTCATCCACCTGAATGTCGTCCAACGAAGCGACTGCGAACTTGTCGGTGACACATTTCCGAACCTGAGACGCGTGGAATGTGTTGTGAACCTGGTTAAGCTTCTCTGGTAGATCCAAGCAATATGCCACCTCGCCTATCCGGGCCAAGATCCTGAACGAGCCTATATATCGAGGCCCCATCTTTCCCCCTATTTCCGAAACCTGATAATCCTTTTCCATTATGACAACTTCAGCAACGCGAAATCCAAAAATTAATGAATTCCTTGCAACCTGAAGTCTCGAGATGGTTTGTCTCCCTGACAGACTATCCCCATCAAACCATCATCGAACGGGTACCACAAGAAAACCAACTTAAATAGAATACTTCCCACTCACCATACCTTGAGGCTTCCCAAAGAACAAAGTCACCGATCAACTACGACTAATGATTAACAAGCAATTCCACACCCATACCCCAAATCACTGGAGTCACTCCTACTCCTCTTGCTGCCACATGACTGCTTTCATGAAGAACAATCGGGGATCCCCTTCATCCAAACCTGTCTGCCAACAGTCCGGAACACTAGACACCTACCATATTGATGAGCTAAAACACACTCAGCAGTCCCCTGCGACCTCCGAATGATACCTCGTCTAACCATGACTGCCTTATCTCCTTCCAGTCGATTGATCTATCCGATCGAGATAGGCTGACAACCTGTCGCCACTGAATCCGCCGCAAAACGGCGAATACTACCAGAATAGTTGTAGTCTTGCATCATACTCGGTCTCCTTCAACCTACCTTTTCCTGATTCCGACATGTCGTGGTGTAACGATCCAATTTTCACGCCCAAAAATTTCATTTAAAATAAGTGGTTTGTAAAATATTTATAGTAAAATATCATCTGATCATATCATCTCATAAAACATATTTCGTGTCCGAAACCAAAACGTAAAAAACAGCCATAATGCCAGATTACAAATCCTAGAATATCCCGTAGTGCGGAAAACAGAGAGCGTGTGTGTGATATGATGCTACCGCGCCAGCTCCTTCCCCCTCGCTGAAGAGGCACTTGAAACAACAACTGAAAAACGTAAGCACGAAGCTTAGTGAGTTCCCCCACCGTACCACATACCAAATAACCACACAATCATACATATATTATCAGGCATATCTGGGTGCCCGACCTACCCCTTCAGTCCTCTCGACCGGATACTGACTAGCATATCTGGGTGTTGGTCTCCCCTTCGGTCCTTTCGACTGGATACTGACTAGCATACCTGGGTGTTGGTCTCCCCTTCGGTCCTCTCGACCGGATACTGGGGACTTTTTCACCCCTACCATTACCACATAACATGTATCACATAATCTATCTAGCATGGATGGGCATATCTGCCCCTTCAGTCCTATCGACCGGTAATTTGGGGACTATCTCCCCTACTGTCACTAGCACATAGCATCATATCATACTAGCACATAAACATAACACATGTAGTAGCAGCCCTAGATGAATATCACATAGACAATCATCCAATCATACAACTCCTACTAGTGGGTCGACATTGTGGCCTTAGACCCACTGCTACTGGAAGGTAACGCACCTCGAAAAGTAGCTATTGAAAGTCTGCTTGCTAAGCACCTGACTGTTGAATCGGTAATCCTCCGGCTATAAATCATAAACATAGATTAGTCACTCATAGATACCCTTAGTTCAGATGACTGACCCACCCCAGGTCCAAAGTCAACTCCTTGGTCAAATTCAACTTCCAGTTGACTGGACTCGCCGAGTCATGACACCGACTCACCGAGTCCTTCTTCCACTAACCCGGTCCTACTCTACAAGTCCCTTTTCCCACTCCTTGAGTCACCCTTAACTCACTACTTGGGACGATAGAACGGGCTCGCGATCCGACTCGCCGAGTCCAAGAACAACTCACCGAGTCCATACGAGCAGATCTCCTACTCGCTTCAAAATCCTCACCAGAGCATCCTTTATGAGGATTTAGGTTTCTGGGACTATTGTTACACATAGATTGTTAATTCCACATGCAGATACGAAGGGTCCTTCAACACCTAAATCCCTCTTACCCAATAACTGTTCATCTGACTCGCCGAGTTAGAAGAACAACTCGTCGAGTACCAGGCAATCTTCATAGGACTCGCTGAGTTGTTCGTCCAACTCGCCGAGTTCCACTTTGGTACTCGCCGAGTCCCTTGACCCATTTCCCATATCGACTAAATCTGAGACATGCAATGCTTCAAAACCATAGATCTATGTTCCTAGGGCATGCTTTACGTGCATGCATGGCCCTACAAGGTCAAAAATGCAAATCCAAGCTCTTTATGAGGTCATACACCCAATAGGGACCTCAATCACTTCCACCACAGAAACTTTAGGCTTCTAATACGCCCACAAGGTCTAGGTTTGAAGTCCTTTCGGATCATTAAGCACAAACACATGGAGTTTGGTGTTTTAGGGCTTGAAAACCACCAATTTGGGACAAAAATGGTATCTAATGACCTAGTGATCAAGGTAGGAACTTTTCTACCTGAATGGAAGCTTCTCACAGTGTAGAATTTGGATCTACTCCCCTCCTTGCACTCTTCAACCTCCTCCTCCTTCTTCTAAGCTCCAAACTTCCTTCACCAAGCAAAATCACTCACAAGAACAATATGGGGGCTAGGGTCTCTCACTACAGCTCTCTGGAAGTGTTAGGGACAAGGGAGGTCGAGTTAGTGTGCTTAAATAGGGTGCCAACACTCGGGTTAGGGTTTTTTCCCAAACAGGGCCTACTCGCCGAGTCGGGGAACCGACTCGCCAAGTCCAAGGCTTAGACCTCACGTCTCATCCCGCTCCTACTCGGCGAGTCGGTCCTTCAACCCGCCGAGTCCAAGGCAAAGATGCATGAATTTAGAATTATTAATTACAAGAAATACGTACCGGGAACCAGGTGCTACACGTGGCTCTATTACAAATAGAGCCACTCGAGACACATCACAATGGATTAAACCGCCATCAAACCAACCCATTCACCATCCTGGAATTCTGCCCTCGATGCCCTTGTCATATGGATGCCCCATATCCCATCTCACTGAAACAAAAATCTTGCACAAATTCGGATTTGGGTTCCTATCCAAATCCAAATTGTTACTCCTCTCCTATCAAGTGATCCTCGAGTCGGCATTTTCATAATGCCCCATGACTTCTCGTCATCCTTTACTTGACCGATTAATTAAATACCCTTAGCCGATTCCCTGAGACTTCTAGTCTTGCACCCGATCCAACCACCAGGTTCTTATGAGATCCTATAATATTGCTACCCATTCACAACCCTACAAAAACATGCACTACTCGACCACAAGATCTTGTATCACAAGGTCTAACCCCCAGCTCAGCGGTCTCTACCGGCTCTAACCTGAACTCCCATACACGTTCGGGCTCACCCCCATATAACTGATCGATCATTCACCTTTGGTCCTGATCCTAACTAAGTTGTGGCTCTCCCACAACCCTGCGAACTAGCCTACCCTAGTCCATATCAACTGAAAGAATCCATGAACGCTACGGCACCCCCGTAGTCTTACAACACTCTTTACCGCTAGTGAATACTACGACTCCCCCACAATCTTAGAACACTCTCTATCGCTAGTGAATGTTACGGCTCCCCCGTAGTCTTACATCACTCTCTACTTCTAGTGAATGCTACGCCCCCCTAGTCTTACAACAATATACCCTAACTGACCATTAGTGAATGTTACGGCTCCCCCGTAGTCTTACATCACTTTCAACCCAACTGAACATTAGTGAATGCTACATCTCCTTCTTAGTCTTACAACACTTTCACCCTTGCTTCTGACCTGGATACCTGGGCAGTTCTCCCCCACTTAGATTTAACTAAGTCCGCTATACACACAAAAATTGAAGGATTCCCAATCCTCATTATGTTCCAATGCTCACCTTGCTGACGACCGATGCTTACCAAAGCTAGAACACCATGAATAACCCTTCCAAAACAACACGATTCCCGAAAACCAACTAACACATCTTGTGTCCATACACTGCCAATGACTCTAGCTGTTCACACTGATATCACATTCAGATCTCAGAGTCCAAAGGTCAGATGCTTCCACAATACTTCAGTGACAACTTCTCTCTCTCCCTTTCTCTCTCGCTCTCTCCATCTCTCTCTCTATCTCTCTTTCTTTCTTTCTCTCTCTCTCTCTCTCTCTCTCTCTCTCCATCTATCTATCTCCCTCGGCAACTCTAAGAGGTTTTCTTAACATAATTACCAAGGTTATTGAAACCTAACCAAAATCCCCTCATACGAACCCATGAACCAACCCCGACCATACTCAAAATGACACTCAGTTGCTGGAAAATTCGCGATATATCTGTAGCACCTGGTTTCCGGTATGTGAATTTTATTTAAGCATTGCCCTATTTTAGCCTTGGACTCGGCGAGTCATAAGGTCCGACTCGCCGAGTAGGGACGAGACTCAGGACACGTTTAAGTGGGCGACTCGGCGAGTCCATATCCTGGACTCGGCGAGTCACCGCTGCTGGATGAAACCCTAAGTTTCAAGGGTTTGCACCCTATTTAAACCCTCATTCCGCCCCAACTCGTCCCCATTCACCCCCAGAACTCCCCCAACATCGTTTTCCCTTATTTCCTTGAGAGGTTGAAGTGTTCTTGGTGTGTTCTTGAAGGTTTTGAGGAGAAAGAGGAGTAGATCAAGAAGAGGAGAAGGAGATCAGTCATCCTTGTGTCATTTCAACATTTTCCTTGAGGTATATCTCGTTTTTCCCCTGTTTCTATGCTTAGGATTTCATTTGGGACACTCTTGAGCAATTATTCAAGCTTGTTTGTGCTTAATGTTTCGTAATAAGTGGATTAACCTTTAGATCTAGGCAAGATTGAGCTCCAAGAGCTCAGATCTGTGAGCTTTATGGCCCCATGTGGCTTGTTCATCCTAGATCTACCCTTTTGAGGCATTTTGCACCCTAAAATCCACACTAGTGAATATCCACACGTAAAGTTGGAAACTTTACGTGTGATTTGGGTCCTAGAAGTCCAGATCTATGAATGGCATGGACTGAAATCGAGTAAATCTGTGTATTTGGTGGATGCATGGCGACGACTCGGCGAGTCGTATAGGTGACTCGGCGAGTCTGGTCGCGAGTCACCGATTTGGTCCCTTCATGATGTGTCGAGTTGAGCCGTGAGTCACAGGGGGTGACTCGGTGAGTTGGGAGCTGAACTCACCCATGTTAGGACTCGGAGAGTCAATGCCCTGACTCGGCGAGTCCAAGGCAATCTTCATAGATCAAGAACAGACTCGGCGAGTTGTTCATACAACTCGGCAAGTCTTAGCATAAAGTGTTCTTCGGATGAAGATGAACTCGACGAGTTGTTCATACAACTCGGCGAGTAGGATGAAGGAGTTGAATGACAGTTAGAAGGTGAACTCGTCGAGTCATAGCCCGACTCGACGAGTAGAACCAGGGACCCAGGACAATGGTTTGCTAGGGACTCGGCTAATGGTGATCCACTCGGCGAGTCGGGTCAACTGAAAGTTGACTCTAGCATTGGCTTAGAGCTAGACCAGGGGTAAAATGGTCATTTTACCTAAAGGACAGTTAGCAGTGTTTGATTGAGTATGTTGTGGGAATTGCAGCCGGAGGACTCCCGGAGCAGCAGCAGTCAGTTAGTTCCCGATCAGTTCAGCAGCTACTTTGAGGTGAGTTACCTTCCAGTAGTAGTGGGTCTAAGGCCACACGGCCGGCCCACCAGTAGGAGATGTATGATAGATGATTGTCTTTGTGATATCATCTAGGTTTGCTATTACCTGTTATGTTGCATGCTATCATGATACGTTATATGCAATAGTAGTAGAGTTCGGTTGTTAGGACCGCTGGGTAGTCAAACACCCCAGAATTATCTGACTGTATGTGATGGTATGCTTGTATGTTGGTCTATTATGTTATGCGATAGAGGTAGTGGAAGGGGACCAGTCCCCGAGGATCGGTTGTTAGGACCGATGGGTAGTCAGCACCCCAGAATAGCTTGACATGGGTAGTCAGCACCCCAGAATGGCTTGACACGGGTAAGACGGCACCCCAGAATGGCCGTATGGGTAGGTCGGCACCCCAGAATGGCCGTACCGGGTAGTCAGGCACCCCAGAATAGCCTGGCAGTGCGTATGTTATGTGATTGTATGGTATGTGGTACGTTGGGGGAACTCACTAAGCTTTGTGCTTACGTTTACAGTTTTGTTTTCAGGTACCTCTGCATCGAAGGGGAAGGAGCCGGCGCGGTAGCGGCACGTCATACACACACTCTTCGGTTTCCGCATTTACGAGATTTACTGGGATTGTACTCTGATATTTTGATGGGATGTATGGTTTGACCTTTTAGAACATGGTTACGATGTGTTATGGTGTGATCAAACAATGTTTTTATTTATTAATGTTTTCTAAAGTAATATTTTAAAATGAATTTTCGGACGTAAAAAAAATTGGGTCGTTACAATATCAGTAGATAATCACGTACTGTGACAACTGTCAATTTCCGATCAAGTCAAAGTCAAATAAGGTCAACAAGTCAAATCGGTCAACTCATCTAACCCTTGTATATTAGGGTTTACACTATGTTACCATTGTACAACTCACTATTTTAATAAGAAGTTATCACTTGGAAAGTTCGTACGCTCAGAAATTCTGAACCCTAATCGGGTAAGTGATGAAACTATTCGATAAAACATTATTCCATACCCCTTGGGGCATATGACCATCATAACAAAGCTTAATGGGGTGTACGAACCTTCCGTTGCGAAGCTAAACATCCAAAAAGGTCACAAACGAAATCTCTCTCAATCTTTCTTTATTAGTCTCTCTCTCTCTCTCTCTCTCTCCCAAATCTCTCTCATAATCCCCCTCAACTTTTTATAATCATTTGGGGCATCCCGTACCTTAGCTTGGTCAAAAACTGCTCAAAACGGGAAGATTTTGTGAAAAACAACCTCTCAGGATTGAACCCTCTTGAGAACTGAAACCCCTTGTAACCAAAAACCCCTTGGAAGCGAGACCACAGAGCTGAAGCCGAGGACCAGAGAGTCGAACTTGTCAGAACCAAGCTTGTCGGAACCGAACCTCGCATAGGACCGAACTTGAGCCTCGCTTTCGCTTATTTCCCCTACTCTCGCCTTCGCTCTTTCCCAAGTTCGCATGCGAGACTTCCAAGAACCAAATCCTTCTCTCGGTTCTTCTCCAACAACCAAACTATCCTCTCGGTTCTAAGCTTCAACAGGACCGAACCTCGGCCCTGAACCCGAAATTTCGCAAATTCGCAACTTTTAACCGGTTTTCGACCATTTTCGCGTTTTAAGCCCGTTTTTCATGATTTTGACGTGAGATTTTCACCAAAAATCATAGTTTGACATATAAGACTATAAATATTCTTAATTTAAACACATTTTTAGGGAAATATTTATTTAAAAATAAAATCTAGTGGGTAAGATATTGAGGTGGAGTGTTGACTTTACCTTAAAGTTATGACACAAGCAACCCACCACACCCACTCCAAGGCCATACTCAGTCACTATTCCTCCATACGTAGTCAACTACTTTTCCTTTCACACTATTTCACCATCCCATAATCAAATCAAAGGGCTGGAAATCTTCACTTCTCCTCCCACATTATTCACTCTTTCTCAAAGAAGAATCAAACCCATTTCTCTATCACTTTCTCTCTCTCTAAACTTGATTTTGGAAGTTGTTATTGAGCTATTCCCTCTAAGTTTGGTAAGTAAATTCATCATACATTTGATTATCTTCCATCCTTTCACTCAAATCATGGATTCCTTACACAAGTGTCACCATGTTTGCTACTAGATCTTCGAATCATCAAGTATATCCCAAGTGTTCTTGACTTGGAAACTCCTTTTCTTCATCATCCATCTACTAAAATCACTCAAGGTGAGTTCATACCCCCACATTTTAATGTTTTCTTCAAGTTTTAGGGGGTAATACAAGTTAAAACACCAACAACATAACTAAACTCAAACATCGGCTTTCAACAGAAAAGTTAATGTTAATTCATGAATTGTTTTGAACATCTTAAACTTTTTTTGTTTTAAAAACTGTATTAGGTGAAAATATTTCAGGTTTATACCTTTAAAATGACTACTTGCACATGTCCACATGATTTTTCTACAATTTATGGTGATTTTTACAAAACTGCTTATTATTGTAGCTATGAATTCGGACATGTCTGTGAATATGGACATTTCCACACTAGTTAGGGGATTCTAAAAATCATAATAAAATTTATGAACAAACTAGGCACACTTTATAAACTATCATAGTTTACGGATCTAGTTTTCGATCTCGTATGATTTTTCTATGATTTTTCTAAATCAATGCAGAAATGGTAAAAACGAATTTACATATTACAATTTTATTAACACTTTGTAATATGTTGAGCAAAGTGTAAATCTTGGATGACTTCATATTTTGCATGTGTTTTCTGTTAGGATATAATTATATTACAGAAAAATGTTCACTAAAATGTAAGAACTCCCTTTTATTACAATTAATGCATTATGATAAACATAGTATTGTTTTGCTATATTCTACTTACACAGAAAATTAATACGACACATTACAAACATTTGAATAAACTATAATAGGTATAGTTTATGTTGCATATACATTACGAAAGAATACATTTCTACAAAAAAGGGTTTTCATTTTCACACTATGTAAATGTGTTCATGAATAAATTTGTGAGACATTCGCTTCACGTTACTTTCCAGTAGCGCAACAGAAGTCCTTTAATTATAACCAGAATCTCTTGTAGGGAGAACATGATAGTTGTGTATAGATCTATATTGGGTTTGACAAACCCACACCTTAGCTGCATGCAACAGCTAGACCGACATGTCTGGGGTGACAAATGTCATTAACATTCTGACGCCTGGAGAACGCCGTATACAAGGCCAACTAAGTCATAGTATGGTTATAAAAACTCGCATGGGGTATTAACAAACATAAGATTTTCAGGATTTCCATTTAAACTAACAAATTTTTGTCGATTTAAACTTGCATGATTCACAATTTTATATGGAAAAATACTAGTACACTATCAGTCTTGGCATTTAAGACTATAATACATTTTAAAAGGGAAAATATTAGATTTTCTGGAACAAACATTACTTTTACAATGAAGGATTTCAACATTTCATTCAAAAAGCTTATGACCTCACTAACTTAATTGTTGACACTTTTTCAAAACAACTTGTATTCTCAGGAAATCAGTAAAACAGGTAAACAACGGCTTTTAAGGATGGAACGCTAAGGCGTCAAACATTGTATTTTTGTCAACATAGTGTAAATGATTTAGAAACATGTAAACTCATAATATGATGTAACTTTTTCAAATATATTTATGTTGGTTGTTTGTACTTTGAGCACTATTATATTCGTTGGTGGTTTGGGGGTGTGACACGTACTATTCCACCCAAATTCATAATATGCAGATTGCATATAGCTCTTATTGAAGGTGCGTATAACCCAAACACCACCAAAGATAACAACCAATGATACACATATTCATGCTGATGAAAAATAACCGCTACTAGATACATGCAACGCTTGTGGGGAGGCAAACAGTGGGCCCCCTCCCTGTTGGGCTCTGACGCTACCCTCTCGTCCAATTGTGATCCTCAAAATAGTCGGAGCGGATGCACTCACCGCTCCTCTTTGATCCTCAAACTGTCGACCTCCTTGTCACCCTTTTGATCGCAACAAAATAATGGGCTTGCCCCCTGTGGGCAATCCCTGAGACCGTAACCAACCCTGCTACACCCGTAGCAACCCAAATCACTGAACATATTCCGATAACAACTCGAAGCAATCACGGTATACATGGTATCTGCTCTGCAAGATATGTCAGTCTGAAGATCTCTCGAAGATTCCTCAACATGTTGAATGACATCTGACATCCCTTGCTAACCCATACAATAGCAGAATACCGACCCGAGATCCAACTTATCATGATACCCAAGCGATACAATTACCCAATATCCATCGGAAATGGTCGAAGTTAGCATATCCACAAACATCTGAAGGAATATTGACCACCTCCTCTTGTGATACCTCGACTACCCTCAAAACATGATGTAAAACCTCATTACGATCCTAATGACAGTCCAAACCCTTAGAACGAAACTTCATCGCACAGTTTCTGCAAATGTTGCACTGGATACGACCTTACTGGCCTCTCAGATGCTGATCCAAACTCTTGGGTCTCCGCCCGAGACCCTCCAATAAATTCACCTGACCTGAACCTCTCTTATTGAGGTACTCCTAATCAGTCTTCCCTCCTCGGCTCTGTGATCCATATCATTTAGGGTCTCACACCCTGATCCCCTTACTAGCTAAATTGTCTCGGCTACACCACAACAGCTGGAGCAATCTATGCTCTAAACCGGGCTACAAACTATCCCTGAGACTTGGTCTCTAATCCAGAATGTGCAATAGATCGCACAATCCTTGCTGCCTGATCCATGGTGAACTCAAAATACTGGCAGTCCCTCCACTAACTGGCTCACCACTGAAGCTGGGACCAAACCTTGGTCCTACCCATGTGCGCTCATCCTCATTCTGCCAAGTAGCTATTCCCATGATCAAGGTACAACCAAAAGTTCTCCTTCCCATAAGCTTCTTAGATTCTACAAGACTCTCATTGATTCAAGTGTGGATCCTGTGCTTTCAGTAGTACGTGCATACTACGTTCCACACTTATCCATACTTTCCTCAACATCCTCCTGAATCCTCCGAGTCACTTACTCCACCAATATACTAAATGTTTTCTAAACAACAAGAGGATCTCTATTGTAACACCTCCTAGGCTCCCCCTAGGTTCCCAACTTCACTGAGTCGCCCCACAAAGCTCACTGGAGCATATCCTAGGCTTTCCTAGGTTCCCAACTTCACCTTGCCCTCAGCTGCTGAAAGATCCTCATTAATGTCAACTAGCTACCTCATGGATACAACCACATATAGCAAAGATAAGATAATCCTTCAAGTAAAAGACTCATCTTTATAACAGTTGGACTCATACAAGAGCTGCACAATAGGGTCAAGTTCGTCACTCTGAGATTATCTATTTTGTGCTACTATGACTTAGCATATTCACTTAATACCTAACCCACATTAATAAGAGTACTACAAAGCACAAAGCAAACAACATTCAGGTAATCGGTAAACCTAACCAGCATACACTAGACAAGTTAGTCTATCCTCACATCTACTCCGCAAGTAGGTAACACCTATCACTAATCTCAACCTAGGCTTACCCTAGGGTTGTCTTTGATCCACGAATATCATAGAACATTCGACCCATACACCACGACCCATGCTGTCCACATCCACCCTTACTATCGGTTGCCTTATGCATACAAATTATACACATAACAAGATCTAATAGACCGCCGTATAATAGACTCTACCCTAGAACCACAACCAGACAAGGAATAGGAAATAAGGCTAAATCAATTATTCTAAGGCTATAAGATCCTAAATGTATACAATTTTAAAAGCATGCACGTAGCAATTACTAATACCAATAATCCTTCCCATTCTAGCATGGAATACAGTATCTCCAAGACTACAAGCACCACATATCAGGCCAATCCATTGCTGACTACTCAACACTAGCATGCAAGTCTACCAACTCATACAACGTATATAGGCATCTCCCCTAGCCCTAACTAGTATGTGATTCACAGATTCATAAACCAAGTCATATATATAACATATATGGGTATCCTGGGGAAACTTACTTGAGCTCGGTTGACTGCATGCACCACACACTTTTTTGTCTTAGAAAACCTTTTCCTTGAAAACATTTTCTTTTGAAATTTTTTGAAAACTTTACATGTCCTCAGTTTGAGTTAAGACACACCCGAAGGTATCCCCGAATCCCTCAAACAAAGGCTATGATACCAACTTGTAACAACCCAAAAATAAAGGGTAGAAATTTCATTTTTAATTTAGCTAGAACATTGATACCATTTATTTCGAACATTTCAAATCATCGTTAAGTAAATCATTTATCATAGTTCATCCCAAAATCATTCATTGTGGAAATCATAGGTGTGTGCACTACGATCAATCCGAGCTCTTCATTTCCAAATTGATGGTACCTGAAAACTGTAAATCATAAGCACAAAGCTTAGTGAGTTCCCCAAAGCATACCCCACACACAATCCACATAAAACATATTACATTAGTTATACAAGTTATCTCTACCACATATCACATATCATATTAGTTATACAAGTTATCTCTACCACATATCACATATCATATTAGCTATATAAGTTATCTCTACTACATATCGTTAGCTATAAAAATTTATCTTTGCCACATACCATTAGTTATAAAAGCTATCTCTACCACATATCCCTGCATAAGGATGCGATGGCCTCCCCCACATGGTCTTACACCTAAGTGTCATGGGCTCCCCCATGGTCTTTCCCTGCCGGATAGCCATGGGCTCCCCCACATGGTCTTACATCTAAGTGCTATAGGCTCCCCCATGGTCTTTACCTGTCGGAAAGCCATGGGCTCCCCCACATGGTCTTACATCCAAGTGTCATGGGCTCCCCCATGGTCTTTCATGCAATTATCACATAATCACTAGCATACTACATAGCATAAAACTAACTATCATACCATACATCTCTACTACATTTAGTGTACCACATATCATAAAATGGGCCGACCTTGGTGCCTTAGACCCATTGGTATGGTGAGGAGACTCACCTCTCGAATGCTGAATTGATAAGATGAAGTCAGACATATCCCACACGTTGCTCCTTTTCAACTGCCCATAATCATCAGGTGATTAACTTGACACAATCTCGTAAATACCCTCAGAGCAACCCTGGACAAAGTCAAGGTCCACTGTCAAGGTCAACAGTCCATGTTGACCTCAACTCGTCGAGTATAGCCAGCCACTTGTCGAGTTCTTGCTTAACTCGTCAACTCGCCGAGTCACTCGAGTGACTCGTCGAGTTCCTTAATGTTCGTGGCCGCAAACTCATGACCGAAAACCCATCCAACCAAGAACCCCTTGGCCGTAAATTCCTTGGCAAACTCGTCGAGTTGATTAAAGGACTCGACAAGTTCATTTAGTCCCACTCGTTTTCGGCCTTTTCCAGTGGAATCTAGCGTCCCAAACTTCAGATCTAGCCTTCCTTAATGTAGATGTCACGTAAAGTTGCAAACTTTACTTGCATGCATGGCCCCTCATGGACATAACACCAAAACTAGTCTTCATACAGGTTTCACTACATGGAAAGGGGCTGAATTGCATAAAGGGAGCAACTTTATGCCATTGGGGACCTAAGGAGGTCCAGATCTAGAACCATAAGTCCAGATTCAAGCTTGACTCTATATTGCCCAAAAATGGCCATTCACTTCCAAGAAAGGAGATCTAAGCAATTAGAGGTAAAGGCCACGACATTTTACCTTGGACTGATGGCCAATATGATATAGATGCTGGATCTACAACTCCTCTCATGTTTCTTTCTCCTTCAATCTCCACAATCCTCCAAAAGATGCCCACAAAGCCTTTTTTTTCTCACCAAAAAGGGTTTACGACCGAAAACGCTCTCATCTGGGTAGTAAGTTGTTGAAGGAGGCCAACAAATGAGCCATACATCCTTTATATAGGGCACAAACCCTTAAAAGTTAGGGTTTCTCTTTACAGCTCCTACTCTCCGAGTCGGGCCTTCCGACTCGTCGAGTAGGTCCCGATCCCGCGTCCGAAATTAATACTTCCACTCGACGAGTTGATCCTCCAACTCGCCGAGTCCACGACCAAAACCCTAAAATCAAATAGATCCGATAATACTTGGAATAGGTGTTACAGTAAAGCTTCCTTTATTTTCTTCCTTTTGGTTTAATTTTCATAATTCAAGAAGAAAATAGTGAGAATCCATGATAGATCTGATAATTCTTTTATGCACATGAATACGAAGAAAGTAGTAACAGAATAAAGTGGCAGATGAATTGTTGTCCGTTCAACGATCCACATGCAACGTCCAAACAAAAGCCTGATTCGAAATTCACTCGCTTTAACTTCTTTGACTAGCCAGCCATTAAACGGTTATTTTATATATATATATATATATATATATATATATATATATATATATATATATATATATATATATATATATATATTCTTACACCATTTTTTTTTGTCTCTATTAACATACATAACTTTGTTTATGGTTTAAAAAAACATAAATCAAAATACCCCACCAAAAGAAAAAAAATAAGAAATAAATTGTAATGGAAGTGTTGATTTTTTTGGTAGTAAAGAAAAAGAGAAATGTAAATGCACTAAATTTGTGTAAACAAAAATATCGGATGCGGATCAAAAAGCGGGTCGGAGCGAATCCCTTTAAAACGGACAGATGCTCGTACACAAAGCCCTAAATACGATTCGAATTAGAACATTTTGTTGATTTTTGCTTACAAACTCAAAATCAAAATCAAGATCAAAGATGGGGAAGTCGACGCAAGATCTTCACGCTGCAGCTCGATCAGGTGACATCGTTGCCGTACAGACGATCATCACCTCTAATCCGTTGTCTGTCAACTCCAGGGATAGACACTCCAGAACACCGTATCCTCATATCTACCCTTCTGTTTCATGTTTTTTACGATTAACAACTTCATTTTGATCCTACGTCTAGGGTTTCATTTCAAATTCAATGTTAATGTTATTCTGTCTGCACAGTATACTCTTATAAAATTGGTGAAAGTTATACGAGTTTTCCCTAAAAATATTGAATTTCCTCATCTTGTTTGGGAATCGGTATGTTTTAAGCATAATTCCCTAGACAGTTTGTGAATTTCCCGTTTGATTGAACTGTGGAGTGATCATAGCTCTCCCATGCTTAATCCACCTATGTCTATACCAGCAATGAAACATCAGATATCAATTAAATTCTTCTTATTGGACCCGCTAGTGCAAATTGCTACAGAATTAGGGCTCGAATCACTTCATATAATGGCATCCCTTTCATCCATTCATGTTTGAAAATTCAATCTCTTGATAAAACATTTGTGGTGTCATATGGCAACAATCATGGCTTGTTTATTTCTCCTTGATTCAAAATTACTGAACCGTAGACTACATTTAGCAGCATGGGCTGGTCAGACACAGGTGGTGAACATCCTTTGCAAGAACAAGGCAGACATTGGTGCATCTGCCATGGATGACATGGGTGCAATTCACTTTGCTTCTCAAAAGGGTCATTTTGAGGTGGTAAAGACACTTGTATCATCTGGAGTTTCCATCAAATCTACAAATCGCAAGGGCATGACTCCACTTCACTATGCTGTTCAAGGATCTTACATTGATCTCATCAAGTACTTGGTTAAAAAAGGTGCAAATATAAGTATAAAAAACAAAGCTGGGAAGAGTGCTCTAGATCTTGCAAGCAATGAAGAGATCCTTTCATTGTTAAGTTCTCCACCTGAATCAAAAGAAACAGATAAGAATGGCACTGACTCAAAGACTGAAGATCAAGAAAGTCAACCGAAAACAGAGAGTTGTGAAAAGGAAGATGATGGAAAGCAGAAAGATGAATCAGTGAAGAGAAAGGTTCATGATGATGTTGGCAATGAGGTGATTAATGTAGGGATTAAGAAGACAAAAGTTTCTCTTAATCATCTTTTAACATCAGATGACACACAAGAAGAGGAGGATTAGAATTGTTTATACGTAACATGAGAAATATGGTCACAAGAAATGTAGAAGTTGAATTGATGTTTTAGCTTTTGTGTAGACTATATACATAATATGAGAAAGTAAGACCCTAATGTAGTGTCTGATTTGAGAAACTGTTGAGTACCCTTTTGCTTTAGGTTTTTCTTAATGTGTTTCTAATGCACTAGTGTTTTTGTTACAACTCTCTTGTCATGAAAACAATGTAAACTAAACATCTAGAGAGTGAATGTCTGAATGATTATCATAATTTTTCTTTCATCAAGTACAATGAAATCATGAACAAACTATCTATAAAGATAAGGAGTCTAGATTTTTAAAAGATAGTAAGAGTATAATGGTCATTTAGGGTGTTCATTTTGAGGATAATGCTACTCATAACCAACTAACTGTTTTGAACGTACCCACAAGGTCACTTTTTTGCATTAATGTGTGAATGGTTACCTCTAAAGACATTAAAATGCAAAACGTGATTTTTTAGGCACATTCAAAACAGTTGGCTGTATAAGACATCCTTTTATTCTTCGCATTATAAGCTGCAAAACATGTAATAGTAAGTAGTAAGGCCCCTTTCTCTTTTACTTTTAGTGTAGTGGGAATGACAACATAATAATTATTTCCGAGTTGATAGTTAGGTTAGAAGGAGTGGTCGTCACCTCACTTTTTGTTTGCCAACATAATAATTATTCCCGACTTGAACCACCTTTGACACCTTTTTGCTTGATATCTTCCCAAACGATGGCTAGGCATTGGAACCTCAATTGGTTCGTTTAGGCTGAGGTCATGCCGACACGACCATCAAATGATTGGTTGTTTCGGAGGTTTTGGTTCTTTTAGACCCACCTATAGTGAACTATTCCGATGTATTTATTTGAAGCTATTTTCCGAATCCTTCACAACATTTCAAAACTCGCCATGTTTGAAAATACCTATCTTCTCTTTAAGGTAAGTTCTAGAGTGTTGGTTATGATGATTGCATCATTTGCACCGCTTGCCCATAAAGGGCCTCAATGTCCATAAAGTTGCTAACTTTATGGATCCCATGCATGTTACCCAACCTAATTATGAAGAAAAGTGACTAAAACCTAGATATAACATACTTAAGTGAGAAATGCAAGAGATTTAGGAGTTACAAAGGTCCAAAAACAATACAAAGTGGTGAGGAAGAGACTTGATTGCCAAGATAATGCACCAAAGAGCTATAAACCACCAAAAGAGCTCTTCAAGGTCACAATTGAGGCTAACTTCAAATTGGATAGGAGGGAGGTGATAGAGGTTGAGGGTGTGCAAACCATAACCCCTCAATTCCCTTAAATAAAGCGCAAAACACGGAATTAGGGTTAACCCATCGTCACATCGTACCCACCTATACGTCACATCGTGACCCACAAGGATGAACACGAATTTCTGAATCGATGGTCACGCCGTGACCATTTATTAATTATAGTATTACATTTTTTACTTGAATCAAAAGCATAAAAAGATCGAATACCTTAAACAAGTGTTATGTATGAAGGTTAGAGTGTAGTAATACGTGAATGTTGATGTTAGTATTAAAACTGGTTAAAAAAAAGGTTAAAATTTTGAATTTTAATTAAAAAAAGTCTTTTTCTTTCTCCTATCCAAGGCCATGTCGAGAAGCTTAGTTTTTGCAACATGGTGAGGTGGTGTTTGTCGAAGACACTTCAACAATGCTGAAGTTTCCCAAGAGCTACTCCCTTTAGCGATACAAATTTCAATACACACTTTATAAGAAGATATAAAATAGAATCTTTGAAATTATGGTTTTCTTTTAAATAATTTAAATTGATAGAACTCATCCTAAGTATTTTAAAAATCAACCATCATATAGAAACTCATAAAAAACATCTGAGTAACAAAAATTGTTATTATCATTGTGATTACTAACAAAATTTAATCTGTGACGAAAGAAAAACTTTTTAAAATCAAAGTGTAGTGGTCATAAATGAAGAAAGCCAAGTGATAGATGAAGGTAGATTCCTAGATGGTAGTTAGAGATTAATACTTATAAAATACTATAAAAAATAAAAAGAAAAACTTTTTAAAACTGATTTGTAATGGTCATAAATGAAGAATGCCAAGTGATAGGTGGAAGTAAATTACTAGATGTTAATTAAAGACTAGTTTATAACTCGTAGGAACTACGGTTATAAAATTAATTAAATTTTTATAGTAAAAATTCAAAATTATTAATCAATTATTTTAAATAAATTATTAATTTACAAGATATTTTTTTAGTTATGCGAAATTATAATCGTTGATTCAAATAAATATGTAAAATTAATTTTTAATATATATTAGATATTTTTTATTTGTGAATTAATGAAAACATTAATATAAAATAGAGAATAAATATATTGACAAATAACATCACATTAATGAGGAGGTCTAAAAAATTTAAAATGGAGAACTAATATATTGATAAGTGGCAACACATTAATTAAGAGGTCTAATATGATGACACATAGCAAAAGAAGTACTCTTTTATTAGTATAAGAATAAGGATTCTGGTGGATTGCGGAGGGAGTCTATCTCTCCCAACTCATTCAATTCACTTGTCACATTAGCTTCATATAAGATTCTCTCTCTCTCTCTCATTTTTTTCTAACCAACAACATATGAAAATTCATCTTTCCTAAACCATTCAACCTATTCAATTAAAAACATACAATACTATTTTCGTACAAGTCCTTGAGCAAGAAGTACAACTAAAGCTAGATAGACAATAGACAAATAGATTAAAGAAAAATAGAGCTTTGTGGGTTTAACAACTCGTTTGTGTGCCTTTATCTGGTTTTGTTTGCTCCTCCAAATTGTGTCATCGACGATACCGCTAACCCACTCCCTTCATCCGCTAACGACTCCCTCTACCCTTAAGTTTGTTTTTGAGTTTTTTTCAATTTATATTGTATAAGTTTTAATTTTGTAAAATTTTAAATTTTATACCGCAAAAGACTCTTGAATTTTATGTAAAAATAATATTTTATAATTTTAAAAGTTTAAATAAAAACCAAAAATATAATTAACATGCTATACCAAGCTTAATAAAAATGAAAAATTCTACAAAAGTCATTAAGTTTTTACATAAATTAAATTTTGATACTGTGTATTTTATCTCAAATTGGACACCCTGTTTACAAATTTTTTACAATTGTGACCACTTAGTCAATCAATCTACCTGATTGCCAGATGAGGTGATATTTTGACGTATCACTTTTTATAACGTGCCATTATATGGTGATATTCTATTCCGGGTGTCAAAATTGATTTTTTTTTTAAATTTAGTGATTTTTGGGATTTTTCCAAAGTATAGTGATTATTTTTAAAAGAAAATAAGATAACAAATGTATAAGCCAATGCATTGAGATATGTAGAGGTGATGCGCATGGTCATGGATTGACACCATAATGAAACGATTGATGCCAGTTTTTTTGGGGGCACTTTGTGGGACCGAAATCGAACCCATATGTGAGATTGCAGGAGTTGTCCAGGACCGATTCATATTCAAGTAAATTGGTATATGCTATATGCACCACTTATAACCGATTATACAACCCCATGTTTTTAAATCAAATAGTACAAACATCTAACCAATATTTTAGCTCGCATACGTTACGTACAAATATTTTATGGATATGTTAGCATTACTAGGGCCAACTCGCATATGTTTGGTACATATGTTCTATCGAAATGTTTTTTATAACTATTAGAATATAATAATACCAAATAGTGAAATAAAATAGTGACATGTCATTTTAATATGTTACGTCAGTTATCAATTGATTAGATGAATAGAATTCTTTTATATATATATATATATATATATATATATATATATATATATATATATATATATTAAAGGGGAGCACTTCTTAGGAATAATGCTTAACCAAAGTACTAACTAGGGTACTGTTCATCGGGTTCGCTCCTCGACCATGGTAAGGAATATCGGTCCTTCAGTTTCTTTGTTCTTATCCAACCTTTTCTTCTTCCATCAAAATCGTCTAGAAGGCCTAAAACCACCCCCACCCCACCGATCGATTTTGCTCCTTCTACTACGGTGCCTTCGATTTTGCTCCTTCTACTACGGTGCCTTCAATTGATGGCACCATTCTGACCTCCACTGCCTCCTCTCACTTCAGTTGTGGTGCTTTGGAGTTCCGGTGGGTATTTACGTGTGATTCTCGCGTCTCCCCCACCGGTTCTGCCTTATCTTCCCCCCACCGCTTTCTCGCCACTCATATTCGGATTTCACCAAGCTACAAACGGGACGACGCAGATGACCATCGACCGGACTCCGATTTAGGTTCTCACGACGGGACTGGGATCGGATACGTTCCGTTGAGCTCTTCAAATCCTCGAATTTCTTTGATGCTTCCACAGTTGGTATGTGAATTCGACACTTCCACCATCGATGTATGAAATCGACGCATCCTAAAGGTTGAAGTGGTCACGATGCAGATGGCCATCGATCGGGCTGCGATTTAGGTTCTCACGACGGGGCTGACTCCTGATTTGTGCCACCGACAGCAACCCAACAGTCACCGCCAACTAGAGCTTCTAACCCCTTTTCGCCTGCTTTCTCAAACGCTGCCACCGTGGGTTTGTACTGTTAAAAGAAATGGTATAATTTCGAAGTTTGGTTTTTAATTTTAACAATCTGATTGAAGCATGATGTCTCAGTTCTTGATCCCTTACATGCATCATATCCCAATTTTCATGTTCTTTATCCACCTACGTAGGCACACTATTCGAATTTCGATCCCTGGTTTCATTGCTTAATCTGGGCATGTTTTTATTCAATTTATTGCTACTGACTGTACCGATTTATGATGAATATGTTCTTTTTGGGTTTTGATGATCCACATCGGTGTGCTTTGTGTTCATAAGGCTTTAACTTTTCATTCCGGAGTGGACACCATACCATGTGTTTGTGTATATGCCGGACAGAGTTCTGAACCCCTAATTCTTCCAGATGTTCATACTTAGGGTTGAGATTATGACATGTTTGCCAAATTTTCGAGGTTAACAATGCAGTAAACTATAAACCCAAAATAAATAGGTAAATTTATAACATGAGCATCAATAGACTCTAATCGTGTATATCAATAAATGCAAAATTTGTGGTTAACAATGGAGGCAACAGTGAAAAAGTTTCAGCAGAAATTCAAGAGGGTGAAAGATGACATGGATAAATGGGACAACCTTCATGCTCAATTAGTATCACAGTTTAGAAATGCTTCTTCCATCATTGGAAGGTTACAGGTCCTTCACATTTCACATACATATATTCATACATAGATTCAATCTCTTGATTAATTCTTATCGATTTTATTCCCTTTTTTACCCTCTTATCAGTTGCTCGAAAAGTCCCAAAAACTATGGTTCCCTAAAAAACCTTGATAACATTAAAAATACCATCTTCACAAAACAGATGGAATCCCTTCAGAAGATCTTGCTTTCAATGACTAAAACTCTGTAAGTCTATAATACTCTATCCCAATTCGGAACCCTATTCAGACCTTTTCGTCACTTACTCCTCTCAAAAAGGTAATTTTGTAATTTCGACAATGTCATTCTTTTGGGTTTTAGAATGAACTTTTATTTTTCTTGACTATGGCAGACGCATCATCCAGACCAAGTGTGCTTTCTTTGTGTAAGAACTGTTTCGGTGGTATAAATGCATCTGTTGTTTAAATAGGTACGACCATCAGGTAGCCAGCAGCCCTGTGTCGTTGTGTCGGTATTGTTCAGCCCTAATTCCTTCAACTCTTTCGTTCTGCTGGACAAGCTTTTGACAGGTAAGTTGTAAACCCTAAGTATAAATTCTGAAATTACTTGGGTTTTGTTGTCTGCATGTGGAAATTTGGGTTCTTGCACATCAAATTACCTCATACATACATGGTATGTCATCAACATAATCATTCATATGCATATTTGTTGATTCTAGAATCAAATATGTTATCTACACTTTGTAATTTTTGATGAATTATAGATTAGTGACTTCCATTCCTTTTATTAGGCTCAATCCAGGAAGATTGGAAGTTCTTGGGATGTTCACGTTAGAATGTGTTGCTTACAGGCAGATTGGAAGTTCTTGGGACATCATTTTCGTATATTATAAATTTTTTTTTATCAACAAAAGGCTAATACTTTTTTTTTTTAAAATAAAAATGTTTAATGCAGGAACATCTGAAAAAAGGCTGTTTCTATTGACGAAATGGTAGTTATAGATATTAAAACCAAGTTAGTCTCTTTCTATTTCCCTACATACTTTTATTTTTATAAAAAAATAATGATTTTAACAGTTTTTGTTAAAAATGCCCCTGCATATGGTCATAAACAGATGTGGAGATCAAGACGGTAAGCCACGAATACAGGACGAGTGTTAACAGATTGTAAGCAACTTATGACTCTGGAATTGGTACGTTTCTCAATTTTTTTATTCATTTTATAGGGTTTAGACTCCAATTAACCATTCGGAACAAACGTGAAATCACTTTACATTGCAGGTTCCTATTGGTTGATTGGTCACTGATTCGTAATACGGGCTTTCAAATTTCTTTCTTGATTCATGCAGGTTTCATTCTATCTTTCTTTGACATTACAGGACCAAAGAAGGAGTTTTACTCATTATATGGTCGCTGTTTTGAGATCAAAGAGAACAAGTTATTACCTTTACTCTTTTTATTATTATTGTAAAGCTTATATTTATCTTTGTTTAAATTTGGATTTTTTTTAAACAACTTCAGGTATGTTTACAAAGTTTATCCCTTTTAGGATGTCAATCGAGTGGAGGGTCATACCACAACAACTTTAAGGTATGTGTTTTTTTATTTATTGATTTTCACTGAAACTTGTGTATTAAATTTCTCAAATGTTTTGATGAATCATACAGAGTCATGTTCTTCTCAAATGGTGACAAATGCTAAAATGGACCTCAAACAAGCTTACCTTGACCTACCTCAATATTTTAATATTTTTTAATTAATTACAAAATTTAAAAATTGCCCCTTTCAACATATCATATTTTCTCAACAGGTGAGATTAATATTTTTTAAGTAATGAGCCTGTACGAAATGTTTGGCCCATGTGAAATGGATTGCCTGTGAAATCATCAAACAAAGTTTTATCTAACCAAACTCGTGTATTTATTTATTACCACTTAATATTGATATTAAATAGGTGGGTTGCATCCGACCCTGCAACGCAGGGGTTCCCCATCTAGTTATAATAAATTGAGATACAAAATATTCGATTTACAACAAAAAGAAATATCAAACTAAATTTCTATGAAAACTTAATAATTTTTATAGAATTTGCTTTAGAAACAACTTGTTATTTTTCTTCAAAGTAAACGCAAAAGTGTAAAACTAGGACAAAAACATGAATTGCAATTGTATGACCCACAGGGGACACATTTATTCTGACGTGTAAGTACGTGATTGGATCCCACGTGTAAGTATATTATTGGATCTTACAACCCCGATGACGACGATGAAGGAAAGTAGAGATCGCGGATTCCTTTTACAAATCGCAACCGTCAACTCGAAGACGGCGAAAGAAGGGCAGAGAGCATCAGCCATGGCAGCTCGCAAGAGAGGAGCTTCAAAACAACCACCGCCACCCACCGAATCACATCCCAAAACATCGGAATCCGCCGCTACTTCTACAGACCCACAGATCACCCCTTCAAAACCAAGCAAAATCATCTTCTTCTCTTCGATTTTCTTCCTTCCTTACCTTTACCTGATATTTTATCACTATAGAATCGAAACAGAGCTGAAGAAATCGATCCTTATCAATGCATCTCTCAGCTTCGCCGGGTTCTTTATAACCCTAATGATGATCCCAGTGACTTCCAGATATGTTCTTAAACGTAATTTATTTGGTTACGACATTAACAAGAAGGGTACGCCTCAAGGTCTGGTCAAAGTGTAAGTTCTTTCTCGTGTATGGTCTCCACTTCCTCGTCTATCGATCAAATTGATGTAATTTGATGAACAATTGAGCAATTTAGTATGCAAGAAGAATCCTTTATAATTCAATTGCATTAGTTCGAGTTGGAATTCAGTGCACTCTTAGTCTAAATTATTCCGGTCAACTTCCGTGTTGATACTACTACCTTTCTTGCAGGCCTGAATCCCTTGGTATTGCTGTGGGCATCGTTTTCTTGGTGGTGGCGATATTATTTCAGTATTTCAATTTCACATCAGATTCAAATGTATGTTTGATTCTTCACATTGTGACACTTTTCTTTATTCTAGTCCATAATTTGTTTATTTTATAATTAATTGGTTAATCCATACACTCGCAGTGGCTTGTTGAGTATAATGCAGCTTTAGCATCTATCTGCTTCATGATTTTGCTTGGGTTTGTGGATGATGTTCTTGATATTCCTTGGAGAGTGTGAGTTTTCTATTTTCTAAATCTCATTTCTTGTTTATTTATTACATCTCTAATTGGTTTAAATTTGCTTGTGAAGGCAGGAAACTACTATTACCATCAATTGCTGCTCTCCCTTTGTTGATGGCCTATGCTGGACATACAACCATCATGATACCAAAACCCCTTGTCCAGTATATTGGAACAGAAATCTTGGATCTAGGTAAACATTTAAATAATTTCCTTATTTAACAGAAATCATGATACCATAATTTCCTTATTACATCAGTCCAATGCACGCCAAACACAGTACAACCTGTTATGTTTGATTTCCTTATTACATCATATCCTGCAGTCTGATTAAGACCTTTCACTGTTTCTGATGTTTTGATAATTTTAATTTGTTTGTTCCTATTAATTTTTTAAACTTGGGTACTGAACAGGATGGATCTATAAGCTATATATGGGACTTTTGGCTGTCTTTTGTACAAACTCAATCAACATCCATGCTGGTATAAATGGCCTTGAAGTTGGACAGACTGTTGTTATAGCATTTGCTGTAAGCCTTCAGATCTTAAAGAAAACACAAGACATAGATAAATAATATAATAAATCTGATTTATAATCATGTAATGCAGATTTTAATCCACAATATTATGCAAATCGGAGCATCTTCCAATCCTGAAACCAAACAGGCCCATGCATTCTCCATATACCTTGTTCAACCTTTGCTTGCAACTTCACTGGCATTACTTTCTTACAACTGGTATTTATTTTGTTAATTTTGTTTTTTTATTTTTAATTTGATTACTTTAGTTGAAATTTGTTTAATTTAATTCATTTTTTTTTTAGGTATCCATCTTCTGTTTTCGTTGGTGACACCTATACATACTTTGCTGGAATGACAATGGCAGTTGTTGGCATTTTAGGCCATTATAGGTGCGTGATATTCTAAAAATATATTTAATAAATAGCAACGTACTTTCATTTACTTTTCAGTCTTTTTAATAAAAGCATTGTACTTTGAAATATCTACTCAATTGTAACATGGTATTTATTAAATTTTCTTTCTTATTGAAACATCATACTTTTAAAAAAAAAAAAAAAAAAAAAAACTACCTGAATTGTAGAGTTTGATGTTGTAATAAGAAGAAATATGTTGCTATTTCTTACCAAAGTAGCGATATCTGATTATTTTCTACTTTTGTGTGACGATTTTTTCTTAAATAAATAACATGTGTTTCTGCATTTTCTTTGACAGTGAAACACTCCTAATATTCTTCCTTCCTCAAATTATAAACTTTCTATTATCGCTTCCTCAGGTTCGATCTCTTTCTGTCTCTCTCTTTTTTTTTTTTTGAAGTTTTTATTGCAGAATAATGTTGAGAGTTAAACAACTAATAAGGATGCTACATTTTTGACAGCTGGCAGGCATTATCCCATGTCCACGTCATCGTCTGCCAAGGTAAATCCAAGAGTTTTTTGAATTATTATAATATTTTTATATTGTTCTAGTGTTTTTGAGATTGATATGTACTTATATTTCATTATTACCAGATTTGACCCTGGGACAGGGTTGCTGACTGGGACAAAAGATGGGACACTTGTGAATGTGTCCTTGAGAATATTTGGCAGGAGATCTGAAAAGTCCCTATGCATCCTCCTACTTATTCTCCAGGTAAATTCTATTTATTTATGAAACATTGTTGCATAAATGAATAAATCCTAAAATGAAAAAATTAATGATTAAGTAAATTGGATCTGGTTTTGACAGGGTGTGGGTTGTTGCTTCTGTTTTTTCCTGAGGTGGATCCTTACTGGTTGGTATAAATGATGCTTTTAGCAACTTAGAATATGATTTTTTTTTTTTTTGAAAAAGAGGTGTTGTATCATTTTGATAGTAATTTTATACTATTAGATTTGGTATTTTGCTACATTCATAGAGAATCCCCAAACAGTGCTTGATCAAATTCAAAATTTCAAACAAAATGTGTGTTCTTAATCTCATGCTTGTAACCTTTTGCCATAATCTCGTGTCTTTGGAAATTCTGTTCTTGTAAATTTTTTTTTATGTTCATTTTTTGATCTTGTATTTCATTATAGAAACTTGGCATTAAATATTTTCATTAGTATCGTCAATTTTACCTCCATATTACTAAAAACGTTAGGAAGTATTCAACTACTCTTATTCAATTTAGGCTATGTGTAGCGCATTATAATGTAAATTAGATTTTTTAAACATTTTTAAAAATTCTTCCAAATATACATTTTATTAATTATAAATATTTTCATTCTTCTACATGTCTTTTTATATCATTTTGCTTTCACGGTACCTTATCAGCTAGGGTTCGATCAAATGTTATTTTTGTCTGCTGGTGGTTAATATACTAAACAGACATTTATTTTAAGTTATTATCGACCAACAATGCTTGTTTGAGAACACTTTAAGGTTATTCTAAGTGATGAATGTTATGATTTGTATTGGGTTGTAGTTTCAACAATCAAGAAAGAAAGAAAGAAATAAGCCAAAAAAAAAATGATATCCATTAAAGAAACATAGGTTACAATGGAATACAAAGTTAAAACATACTCGTTGCTAAAAAGGAAAACTAAAGGCTTGTTTGGTATGATGTTATGGGATCATGAATGTAATGAACAGTGTGACGGAATGAACGAGGTAATGAAATTAATTTGTTTTTTTTTTCATAACGTTTCATTTAATTTCTTCTTCAATTAGTATATGTCAAACGCTATCTAACTGTTTAATTTCTTCTTCAATTCAATTAGTATATGTCAAACGCTATCTAAGTGGCTAACTGTAAGCATGGTCATGGAGGCTTGCAAACTACAAAACATGTACAAAGTGAGATGGCATAACTATCTACATAATTTTATTAACTTTATTTGAATATTTAATTTGTTTTTGTAGTTTTATAAATTACTACTTATGAGATCTATGTATTATATAGATTAATTTTAAAAAAAAGTTAAATATAATGTTCAAAATATTTAAAAACTTTGAATTTATAAGAAAGAATAAAAATAATAAATTATTATAATTAAAATGTTTTTTTATCTTTTAAATTTAAACAAATAATATAAATAAATAAATAAAAGTAACTAATGAGTTTTAATTTTGAAAATTTTTAAAATTAAAAGGCAAGTTTATTAATAAAATTGATATCAATTTATTATTAAATTTATTGCAATTATTACATTAAAATATTATATGAAATTTAATAAAATAAAAAACTCATCAAAAATAATTAATTCAAAATAAACACAAAATGATATTTAACGAATTAAATAAGAGTGTGACAAGTATAAAAAAAACATTTATTTATTAAAGTAGATAATAATTTCATTGAATAATAATAGTATTTATTCTAAAAATAATTGTTAACGTGACTCATATTAATACATGTAAACCCAAAGAATTATGTTAAAAATATTTACAATTTGCTAACATGGTTGGCGAAGTGCCTGATATGGGTTTAACCGTTTAACTTTAACCAGAACCCGGTCTTTGATCCACCATCATCTAGAACTAGAAGTGCGTTCTCCGGCGTCGACGCCCCTCTTCCACCACCAAAACACCACAAAAAGTTCTTCTAGGGTCCTCATTAATGAACTCAAAGCTCGAAAACCTTTGGGAAGAAGTGAGGGAACTAAGCTTAGGATCCACTCCCCAAATCGATCGCCTCCATACCCCACCAACCCCACTCCAATTCCTCCGCCATTACCTCTCCCAAAACAAACCCTTCATTCTCTCTGCCTCCGCCGCCACCACCCTCCAATGGCCCGCCACCACTCTCTGGACCTCAACATCCTACCTCCTCAACACTCTCTCTTCTTCCACCGTCTCCCTCCACCTAACCCCCACCGGCCAAGCCGACTCCCTCACCCCACACCCCTCTAATCCTGACTCTCTCTGCTTTGCCTCCGCTCATGTCCAACGCACATCATTCTCCGACGCCATCGATGCCATCAAAGCTTCACGTAAGAATGATTCAAGTCAAGGATTCGTTGCTTATGCGCAACAACAGAACGATTGTTTTAGGGAGGAGTATGGTGCGTTGGCTAGAGACTGTGATTCACATATTCCATGGGCGACTGAAGCAGTAGGAGGATTGCCGGAGGCTGTTAATTTGTGGATTGGGAATGATTTGTCTGAAACTTCGTTTCATAAAGATCATTATGAGAATCTGTATGCTGTTGTAACCGGAGAGAAGCACTTTCTGCTTCTTCCACCCACTGATGTTCATAGAATGTATATTCGTGAATACCCTGCTGCTCAATACACGTACTCTGAGGTACAATTTCACCCTTTTCTATGTTTGCATTCATCTCTTTGGGTTCTTGGATGTCTGTTATGTCATTCATATCCAGAAAACATGAAAAAAAATAACAAGTAATGCTCTAACATATGACATATCAACCAATTATCCTGTTAGGATTCTGGAAATGGCTATAATCACTTTATAAAATTGGTTACAATTGAAGACATGGCTAAATTTTTTTGATGATGTGGACTAGAATACTAAGAATAGGTGTGTTGTAGTAATATCAGTAATCTTAATGTTGTTTGTAATGAAAGTTGCTTTTTAGTGATATTGCCCTTAAATTTCACAATAATGGATTCCAAACACAGTACAATATGTTATTGTTATGTAATATGTATGACTATGGGTGTTTTAGTCATTTTGTTGATTTATTAACAGGAAAGTGAGGAATTTGAATTGAAATTGGAGAATCCAAAGAGATATGTCCCTTGGTGTAGTGTAAATCCTTACCCATTGCCCAAAGACAAGGAAAAAGAAATGTCTAAATTTCCATTTTACTATAATGGACCCAAACCATTTGAAGTCACTCTCAAAGCGGGTGAAATACTTTACTTGTAAGCATTTCTTTCTTAAAAAAATAAAATAAAATAAAATAATCCCACATGTATGTGCCTGTGTAAAGTTTAAATCTTGATACAAATCAATTGAATTTATTTCTTATCTTTGTCTTGAAAAAACTGCAACTGTCTTTTTTCCTTTTTGGAAAAATCCGTTTCAAATTTGTGAACCGATCTTTATAAAAAGGAAAGAAGACACTGGGTGCTTTTTTTAAGACAACCCAAAATAGATATGTTGCTTTTTTTTTTTTTTTTTTTTTTTTTTTTTTATATTATGGGTAGAGATTATTTGGTTTGATTTGGTTTATATCTTATTCCCAAGGGGTCAAAATTTTCGTTTCTTTCCATTATAGCATTGTGCTTTGGAAAACATATAGTAATAATATCCAAATACAAAAACAACTTTTGTTTCTTGCATTTAGACGATTTTTGAATATTTGTGATTCTTGAATTTGGTTGTTATGTAGGCCGAGTATGTGGTTTCATCATGTTAGACAGATGCCTGATAATCGAGGACTCACCATTGCAGTAAATTATTGTAAATTTACTTGACAAACTCTCCAAAATTATCATTATTTTATTGCGTAATAATTTAATTTAATCACGAAATATTTCTTTTCTTTTGGCAGGGTATGATATGCAGTTTGATATAAAATACGCGTACTTCAACTTCTTGCAATCACTTTCGTTTTGTAAATCACGTTTAAATGATGGTGATTCTTTCATAAATGAAAACTTATCCAATGGTGACAAAAACCATGAGGAGGAGTGAACTTCTTTGTTAAAAGTGTTATGTATCAGTTGTGTTTATATATTTTTCTTACATTGACTTGATTTTAGCTTTCATTTTATATTGCAAAAGTTACGGCATTTGTTATATGTTTATTGGTTTTTTGTTCCGAGATTTACAATGAAAGTTTGGTTTTATTATATTAGATGATGATTATTTTACAAGGATGTTTTTTTTACAGGATTTGGATAAATGAACCTCAACCGAAGTTTAGTAACCAATTAATTTGATAACTCATTTAGCACTTTTACGACATTTGAACGAATTTTGATGGTGTTATCTATAGCTTAGTTTAAAATGTTGGTGGCATCATTTGGCAAAAAAAAAAAAAAAAAAAAAAAAAGTTTGGGAAAGCCCAACAAACTTTTATATATGGTTTTAGATTGTTCTTATTATGGACCACTATAATCAAAAATCTGTCATTTAAACTTTCGTGCAAAGAATGGTCACCGGTTAAGCGATGATATGTACTTAGACTTTCAAAAGTCCACAACGCCCTTATCCACCACGTGTTACGTGTACGCAAATCATACGAGGCCTTTTAAACACTAAACATTTTGTATGGAAATAGAAACTTTCCTTTTCTTTTCTTTTTCTTTTTAACCGATAAAAATATATTTTATTCGTAACTTTACCTAGCAAGAAGCTAGTAAGGTGATTTTTTTTTTATATTGATTTAGATACAAAGGAGGGGTTTATATTCCACAATCTCCATTCTATCTTAACCCTATCTTCACAATGTTTTACCCAGATAAAATAGTAGAAATTATTCTTGATGGTTGTCATTCAATTTTGTTAAAAATTCTTTCATTTATGGCCCTCTATAAACACCAAAAAAGCACCAAACACGATCGTTTTTTTTTTTGGATAGTTCCCCCATTTGGAGGCGAAGTCAATGATATTAGTGATCGTGTGGAAACCTGTCACTTGAACGTTACACCATTTAAGAATCGAGTGTAATATACCTTTTGCTAGTGAACACGAGACTAGGATATGATCCCCTGTCTCTTGACAAACTCCACACAGGGTCGAGGTCATTTCAATACCCCTATTCCGGAGAGCTCCAGCCGATGCTATCTTGTTCTGTTTAGCCCGCCATACAAAACCCAAGGCTTTCAGTGGAATCATGTTTAACCATGGGAAAAATCTGTCGCAAACAGGGAAGGTTGCCCTTTCAATTCTTTCACAAAGGAGAGCCACACAAAATTCCCCATCCACGACAAATGGAGATACCCACCCCTAGCTTGATTCTCCTGGTTTCATTACCTCCTCGAATGGAATGTTAATTCTGTTCAAAATGACTTTGCATTTAACAATACTCCTCCAGACACCACTCCATCGACTCTTTAGATTGGTACAACATTGTTCTTCATTCAAGTTGTGGAGCCCCCTGATGATCTTAACCCATAGGGAGTTGGGTTCATTTTTCAAACGCCACAACCATTTGGTAAGTAATGTAAGGTTCAATGAACGGATTGATCCCAAACCAAGACCTCCCACCTTCTTTGGAGCCATAATCTTCTCCTACGCAACCCAATTTATATTTTTATTACAGTTTGGACCTCCCCAGATAAATTATCTTCGGATTTTTTCTAG
This sequence comes from Lactuca saligna, assembly GCF_052625555.1. Classification (NCBI taxonomy): domain Eukaryota; kingdom Viridiplantae; phylum Streptophyta; class Magnoliopsida; order Asterales; family Asteraceae; genus Lactuca; species Lactuca saligna. Next base: position 16,116,850 of record NC_136422.1, on the reverse strand, counting down.
CGAGTTTATATCACCAATTGGGCAATAAAAATGGACATATAGTATGTGGGGATGCTTCCAAGTACTGCTTTTGCGAGTGTGACTCATCCACCAAAACCGAGTGTTTTTGCATTCCAAATCGATAACTTACCTTTAAGTTTTTCCATAATTGGTATCCATGAGGCCATACAGTTCATATTCAACCCAATTAAGACCCCCAAGGTCAGCGAATGGGAGTGATGCAGGTTCGTATCCTAACGGACTTGCCTAATTGACCACTTCTTGATCTGGAACTCCAATACCATAAACTTTGGATTTATTGAAGTTGACCTTCAGGCCGGAAGATACATAAGAACATCTAAGGATCCTCGCCAGGTTATCAACATTCTTTTTCGACCACTCCCCAAAGAAGAATGCATCGTCTGCATATAGAAGGTGGGACACACAGATACTAGAATTTGGAATGCGAATCCTATCAAATACACCTTTTAAAACTATTGACTTCATTGCGATATTTAACCCCTCCATTGCAATTATGAACAGGAAAGGGGATAACGGATCCCCTTGCCTTACCCCCTTTGACATTTTGAACTCCTTAGTGGGGCTACCATTGATGATAATCGAAGCTCTAGCTGACTCCAAACAACCCTTGATCCATGATCGCCATTTTGATCCAAAATTCATTTGGAGCATAATAGAATCTAGGTACCCCCAATTAATAGAGTCAAATGCCTTGTTAAAATCTGTTTTAAACAATAAAATCTCCTTCCTGTTACTCTTGGCCCACGAACAAATCTCATTCACAATGAGTGGTCCTTCCAAAATATTCCATCCCTCCACAAAGGTAGATTGGACATCGTCAATTACACTCCCGATTACATTTTTAACCCTTAGTGCTAGGATCTTAGTGATGATTTTATATAATGAACCAATCAAACTAATTGGCCGATAGTCAACAAGGTATAAGGGTCTTTAATCTTCGCAGCCAGGGTAATAAAGGAGGCGTTACAGCTCCTTGAAAACTTTCCACTACATTCAAAGTACTTGACATATTCAAAGATATCATTTTTTATCGTCTCCTAATTTTTTTTGAAGAATTTAAGGGTAAACCCATCAGGCCCCAAAGCCTTTTCACTACCACATGCCCATACAACTTGTTTAACTTCCATAAACAAGATAGGGGCTTTAGCTCATAATTTCTTAATTCAAGTACAAAGCATGGATCAAACCACCCTTCTAGTACTCGTAACTTACTTCTCTATCTAGATTGAATTACTCATAATACTTAGAATTTGCTTCTCAATCAAGATTGAATCACCGACTACTCTCACCAAGTATCATTGAGATTGAACATATTAATACATTTTGAGCATAACCAAGCATTTCCTTAGTTTTATTTAGCTCAGAAGGCACAGTAACACCCTTATGAGGATTTGGGTCGCCAAAAAGGCCGTCAAGCTCGCTAGCACGCGACACACACCACACCTAGCTTGCACTGAGTAGCCTCACCATGCAGACTTGTCATGGCTGTAACGAGAGGAGAGATGAGAGACAAAGTTGAAAGATGAGTTGTGATTGACTGTTTCTATTTTGTTTTGTTTTTGTTTTTTTCAAAATAAAACCTTTTAAAATGACACATTACCACTCTCCAACTACAAGGCACACATTATAAGCTTATGCGGCTTAAAAAAAAACTAAAAAACCTATGTGACAATGTGCTAAGAGTGTTACTATTCCCTCCAGACTTAGTACATTGTCATGCCAGCTTAACATATTGTCACGTAATCTTTTGTATTACCATCTCAATAACATGTTCTCTTTGGCATTTCTTGGGGAGTGGTAGCACGATCAGTTCATTTTTGTATTTTTTTCATACTTAAACAAATTATGTTTTTATGAAACACAAACATTTCGTATTAAATAAAAAAGTTATATAATGACTTCAAAACATGCCAAAATATTTTGGAGATAAAAATGCATTAAAAATATTATGGGTGTAAAATGACAGGTCATTATTGTAAATAAAAAAGTGATAATTATAAGTATTTAGAGTTTGTAGTTAATTGAGCATGTAAAATGATTTGTTGGATAAAGGCGAAGGACCATTGTGGTAAATAGGAGGGTAAACTGGGTTAATAGTGGTGAGGGACCAAAACTGTAAATATGAATCAATTACATCTCTTCTCTTCTCTGATCTCGTTTTCCAACTAGTGACTAGTGAGCATCTCTTAGCGAGAGCCAATGGGCGGTGTATAGCACCCATAACACTAGGCGTGAAATTGGTACAATATCGATTATTTTTTTCCCTAAATTTTTTTACTGTACCTACTATAGTTGGTATAAAAAATTTGCTACCAATACCGTACCAAGTATACTTGGTACCAATATGTTTAGCTACTAACAAATTTGGTTGATATTGTTGGTGATTTGTTTTACTAATTGTATTTAAGTGTAATGGGTTGACCTATTGACCAAAATCAATCTTGATGAATATTAAATAAGGAAGGTGCAAAGTGCACACTTGTTTAAGTTTATTCAAGATTTAAAGTAGATTGTCATTTAGGGGTGAATCCCCTGAACGAACGGGGATCCGGGGGCAACGCCCTTGGGAGTGGTGTAACATCCCGAGATTCAGGTACTTCTAAATTCATCCCTATAGTTTTATCATATGAAATTTTAGTCCCTAAGTCCATGAGAATGAGCCTTGAATCCTTGTGGCAATTTGGTAATTTGAGTTGGATCGGTACGCTGAGCGTACACGAGGGTACACTGAGCGTACACTTGTATACGCAGGGTGTACTCTTTTTAGGAGAAAACCCTAATTTTTAGGGTTTGGGTGGTATATAAGCATCATTATGGATCATTTCACCCCAACTTTTCAGCCTCCATATCCTTTGAGTCGTCTTTGTCAAACCCTAACCCTTAGTGAGTGTTTTTTGAGCTAAAGAGTGTGTTGTTGGTGTGTTCAAGGAAGAAGAAGTTGCATTAAGAAGCTTGGAAGCTTGAAGCAAGGCTTGGATATGGAAGTTTTTCTCTTTTCTCCATCATTCCAAGGTATAAAGTTCATACCTGATACCTTGATGCCTTGTTTGCTAGATCTCTTTATTAGGTGTTCTTATGCTTCTTTTAGGTCCCAAATGCTCCATCTTGAGCATTGCATGTTCTGGATGTTTTGAGTTGTCCTTCCAGACCCATGGAGGGTTCCTTGGTCATAAAAATGAGGTCCCAATGGCTAAAAGTGTCTAGTACATCTCGTGGAATGTATTAATGAATTAAGACCATGTATTAAGGACTTTTTGGACGTGTAAATTCATAAAGTTGGAGACTTTATGACTCTAAGGTGCATTTGGATCTTGGATCTGAAGTTTGGGCTTAAGTGTTTATGCCATTAAGCACTTAATAATTTTTGGGCTTTGCGAGGGTACACCCCACGTAGAAGGGAGTACACCCCGTGTACTTGGTCAACGTCCCTGCAACCAGTCAATGCGAGGCTTGCGTATGCTGAGCGTACCTCCGGAGTACACCCTGCGTACCCGCATGGAACAACTAATTTTGATTTAACTTGGTTAGGTTGACTCAGCTAGGTTGACTTAGTGGATTTTTGGAGTTTGACCATGTTTGACCAAGTATACTTGGAATTTTGTATCGTGAATGGAAGACCTCGGGGGGTTCCCGAGGCACTTAGGTATAAGACTGTGGAGGGTTTCTACGGTATACTAGGTTAATGACCTCAGGGGGTTCCCAAGGCACTTAGGTGTAAGACCATGGATGGTTTCCCTGGCATCCTAGGTCAAAGACCTCGGGGGGTTCCCATGGCACCCGGAGTAAGACCTTGGAGGGTTTCCAGGGCTTCCTTATATATGTTGGTATGCATGGCTTATGGCCGTGCATGAAGCGAGAATCGCTTGGTATGTTGAGAGGTGCTTGACCTGTAGGATGGTCAAGGCCGAACATTATAGGCTGCATGGTACGCTGTATCCCCTAGAGATTCCCATGTGGAAATGGGAATTGTTAGAACGTAGTTCTTTCAGGATCTATTGATTCTAAGCATGCAAACAAATAAGAACGTAAATATAAACACGAATATGGCTTGAATATGTTGAACGATTAATGCTTCAACACCTCAGAAGAGCTCGACTAAGAACTTCGACTGTAGAGGTGTTTTAGGGTTACAAAACTTAAGCGTAATTAAAAGACGTCTCTCTATAATGCATGCATGCATGCATATATATAGTATAACCCGAAAAGATAATCATGGATGGACATGCCCAATCCGCATATAATATAAAAAGCCCAAGACGCAACATAATAAGCCCCAACAATCTCCCCCTTTGCATCTTTGTGACTGAGACTTTAACTCTGTTTAACAACCGAAGGCTTCTTCACCGTCTTGAATACCCTCAGGATAATAACTAACAGATGGTACCGAAAGGTAATATGCCACCGAAGCATATCAGTGAAATTTTTCTTGTCAGCATCTGAGTTCTGCTTGCACCGATGTATCAAGTTGATAATGCTCTCCAAGCAGTCAGTAGAAAACAAGTGCTTATCTACCAGAGCAAACAAAAACCTGTGAGCTTCACCTTTAGTAAGCATCACAGTCAGATGTGTTGAATCAATTTGCACTATCTTCATTTTGTTCACATCCTTGGCTTTTGAGTAGGCTTGACAGTCGGCTTCTTGTTCATCACTTTTGCTATCTCCTGATCCATCGTTGCAACTTCATATATGTAGGAGGCCAACATTCTCTTTAAGTGCTCTAGAATCGACTCATACTCCTTAGAATTAGTGAGCAGAATGTTGTAAAGCATTATCCAATCATGAGGATTGAGATTGGGAGGATCTGCTAAAGAAATCATCGAAACCGAATTTTCATACCCTCGTGTAATCTTGAAATGCACGTTCACAAACTTTCCAGTAGGTGTCGGTTTCAATACCTTGACAATTGTAATTTTCTATTCACTCCATGTCAGGTATTGAGGTTGGCCATACTTTAGGTAAAAGTTGATAAGCTCTCGGTCAACCTTTGGACTAGGAAAAGGAACCTCAACAGTTGAGTCAAAACAATGGAATGTAAATGCCTTCCTTGTAATTGGCATATCAAACTATGAGTCCTTTGAATTATCACAGTCGAAAGAAGCAATCGGTTCTAACTAATAAACACTTGGTAATTCTATTTCTTGATTGATTAGCACCTCTCTAGTCCACTCAGGAAATAGAGCCTTCTTACACTTTAAGACATCTTCTTCTTCTTTGTTACGCCTCTCTGTTTCCTCTGCCTCCTTTTGTTATTTTCAAATTATCATCCAATTCTTTATCTCTCTTCTTTTGATTGAGGACTTCAGCAATAGTTTCTTCTGCATCACTATCACTGTCATTGATAATCTTTTTCTGCTTATCTGTTGGACCTGAACCTGAAGCTACATTAACCTTCAGTTCTTTTGTAACTGGGATATTCGGTTTAAGAGTTTCAGTTGTTACAATCACTTTCTGTGATCCACCCTCTCCCCTTGTTTTGGAGTAATGAAAGGCTCCGAAACACCTTTCATCTCATGAAGTATTGCAAGGGCAAGGAGCAGTTTTCCAGCAAGATGATTTCTGATGGTGAGAGTGAGAATGGGATCATAACCACCAAGGAGATTGGTCAACATGTCCTTGACATCATTTGCACAGCTTCGGAATACAACTCTCTCGGTTTGTATCAAGGAAATCTCATTCTCGGCTTGACCAAGTTAAACTTGTTGAACTGCAGTGGTAGAGGCTTGGCGAGGAATTTCTTCTTCCAAAGCACTCTCTTTGGCAATATATGCATGAAGTGAGTCTAGCTGAGAGGAAACTGAACTTATAAGAGAAGTGTTTTCGGCTTGGATGGAGGAACGAACATCAGCAAACTTCTTTTGTTCTTCATGTAGAGACTGTGAAAGAGATTCGACTGATTCACGTACTTTGGCAGCATTCGTATCAGCATGCCCTTTTAAAGAATCCAAAAAGATCTGCGTAGTTTGAATAACTTCAGCAACATCGGCAGAGGCTTTTCTGCAAGTAGAAGCTGATTCTTTGATTGCAACAGTTGATTTATCTATAGTCGTTGTATATTGCTTGATGGCAGTCTCCACAAAAGCTTTAAGAACCACCCCACCATAAGCTTTGTTATCTGCAAGTAACTTATCTAGCTTTTCATGAATGCTCTGCAAATGTTGGCGGTTGACAGGAGCATCATTGTCTTCATCATATTGAAGCCGATATGGACTAAAGTATGTAGAATCATACTCATCATTGTCTTCACCTAGAGTAGCATCGGATTCGGTTGAGTGGGTTGGAGAGAGAGGTTTAGGGATGACTGGGGGTTCGGTTTCAGTAGGTGCCCTCGTATCAGATACGTTGACCCTTGCTGTTGGGTCAAGGATAGTTGTGGTGGTTGATTGGGAAATTATAGGAGTTGGTAAGGTGGTTGTACGAATGGGAACAGAAGAAACTGGTGGTGGTGGTGGAAAAGAGGTTTCTGTTGGGGAAGTGGTAACAACCGAAACTGAAACGTTCAGTGTCGGCGATGGAGGTTTCGGTTTCGGTGATGGAGGTGGGGTTGGAAGTTTGTGAGGTGGAGATTCGGTTGGTATAGGAGATCTAGGAGGAGTATTACCTCGTGGAGATTCCGGAGGAACTTCATCTTCTTCATCATCTTCAGGATGAGCAGGACTTGGAGGGGTTTGATTTCTTGATCTCTTCGCCATTTTCTTTATTTTCTTTGGCTTTGAGGAGGACTCCTTTTCTGAATTTCGCTTCGTTGATTTGGAGGGCTTAGGTTGATCCTCCTCGGTTGTTTCCTTCTTCGTTGTCACCCTTTTTCCTCTGTTGCTTGGCTTGTCAACATCATCCAAGGCAGCCTTTTGCTCAGGAGAAAGAACTAACGGCTCCTTGGGAGGACGTTTTCTATAGTCATCCATCTCCTGACTCTCGGCTGTAACATCCCTATACATTGTCTCCGGAATTGAACCATAATGAAGAAACTTTGTTAGGTCAGAGATGATGATCTTCTTTGTATGAAAAGTTTCAATGAACGCGATGAGAGCATCCTTCATCATCGGAATTTCCAAAGTGTCTATCACCCGCCTTGTAATGAGAGTCCAAAACCTTCCACAATAAATTTCGGACTGACGAGTGGAAGAATTTAGGCTCTGCACAACCTGAGACCATATAATAGACCCATAGTCCAGGTTTATTCCATTGTAGAGACCATAGAGAATGGTCAGAAATCCTTTACTAGTGCCATCTGATCCAGCACTTCGTTCCGCCAAGCTTTTGATAAGAAGAGTTAGAAGACCGTTCCTATGAGATGGTAGACACGACTTCTTGACTTTGGAAATGGTGGTCAGCACATCCGTGTATCCCATTTCATAGAGCATCGAGAAGATTTGTGTTGTTGTAATAAAGTCGGGTGAAATAACAGAAGAACCCACAGTGAGATGTAGCAACGAGCAAAACCTCCCTTTTGGAATAGAGGCCTTCTTGGAGTGAATTTGAAAGTAAATTTGTTCCTTGTTCTTGTCATACGATGCAGAAGAGTAGACTTGAGACAGTAGAGACATCAGAACAACTTTGAATTGGGTTAGGGCAATAACAAATGGAGAGTACTTCAAACATTCGACAACTTGTAACATGTAGGAATCATATAGAAACGGATTCAATTCTATAATCATGTTCTGATTTTGCTTGATGGTATGAAAGGCCGAAGAAGTAGTCTGATCTTGTGCAGAAGAAGTCGCCATTTTTGAACGAGGGAAGAAGATGAACAGTTGAAAGCACCGTTACAGTTTAGAAATTTTGATGCTGGTAGAAGACAAAGAATCGTGGAAACCCTTTATATACCGTTGTCAGGAGAGACAAAAATCGTGACGATTGTGACGTGATCACTAAAATGTAGCCTGAAAAAGCGTGATTTGACACGTTCGGTGTTCCTAGGTATGCGGCAACACGCGTGCGTATAAGGACCGTTCAAATTCACGCGCCCAAAAAGATTTCGTCAATCAGCATTTGAAATAAAACTTGCCATACGAACTTGAATTGCCCTTGATTCACTAGAGGGCAAATAAACTCAAACACACCTTCATCAGAATGTGGGAAAATTAAAAAATTTCATGCATTAGAGTGACAAAAGATAAAGTAATAAAACAAATGTGTATGGGATGTGAGTGATGTCTGATTATCAGACAAAAAACAGGGGATTCCGGGCAAGAATCGCTTCCTTTAAAGTCAAGAATGACTTGAAGTGCTTGTGTGGTTTCCCGAGAATACGATCAAGTGTTTATGAATAAACATTGAAAGGCTTATTTTCATGACATAGGCTTAAAGTGGCGTATCTTCAACCGAACATTGACTCTTAAAATAAGACCGAATGTTGGAAGTAGTTCTTGTGAGACTGATGTGGTCTGTTGAACAAGTAAGGAGGTTATATTTTGTGATGACAAAAGAGTGTATAGAAATCTCAAAAAAAAAATTAAATTGGATCTTTAAGGGGAAGAATAGTCTTGGTTTTAGACGAATTCATAAAAGACCTCGCAAAGAAAAGATATTTCAGTAGGTAACAAGTAAGATCTTGAATATAGAAATTCACCGTCAATTCATTATGGGTGTTGTATTTTGGGTTTCACTCAGCATGTGGTATTCGTATCTAAGATCATAAAAACAGATTGGATGTAACCATAAACCTCGGTGGTAAGAACCGAGAGTCTCAAGGGTTACAATTGTGAACCAAGAGTAGATGGAGAATGGTTTGAGGATGGTGAAATAACCGAAAGTACCTTCTGCTATAAAATAGGACAAAGCAGAGAAACTCTTAACTCATGTGAGAAGAGTAAGGTAGCTCTAGACCGAGTAAATAAGAACAGCCTGATTGGGAAGAAACGATACGTATTGATTGAATCATTAAGGCCTTCCTCTAGGTCGTACAGGCTTAGGTTAACATGCAGCAACATGCTTCTAGGGACCCTTAACTAGTTCATAAAATAAGCATCATACCTGTCCCAGTTCCAAATTATGTTATACTTGTACCCTTGTGACTGAATAGAGGCAAGAACAAACAAATATACCACACAAACAAAATGAAAAATATTTTCGAGGGATTGAATATTCTGAAAAATAATAAAAACAAAAAGATTTTTTTTTTTTTGGATATTTGAAGTTTTCTGAAAAAGAATAGAAACAGAAGGAGAAAATATTTTTGGATTTTGGAAGTGTTTCTGAAAAAGAATAAAAACAAAAATAGAAAATATTTTTGGATTTTGGAAGTTTTCTAAAAAATGAATAAAAACAAAAAATAGAAAATTTTAAATAAGCATAAACCATATTAAAGACGAGAAAAGAAACGCACACAGTTTACAACCAAAACCGAAACCTTATCTTAGTTGAGTGAAGCGAAATAGACCGAGCGTTCGGTTCATTTTGGTTCTTAAAATTTCAGAGCCGAAATAGACCGAGCGGTTGGTTCATTTAGGTTCCCAAATTTAAGAGCTGAAATAGACCGAACATTCGCTCCATTTCACTTGTCTAATTTTTAGTGAGAGAATTGAGGATTCAGTACCGACTCTGCTTCCATCATACCCAAGCCTTGTAAGATTTTGTTAAAGAGTGCTTCAGGTAATGCCTTAGTGAATATGTCGGCCAATTGATCACTAGATCGAACAAAATGTACTTCCACGTTCGTATCTTCTACATGATCCTTAATGAAGTGATATCTAAGTGCAACATGCTTAGTTTTTGAGTGTTGCACTGGATTGTGACAAATCCTTATTGCACTTTTTGAGTCACAATATAGAGGTATCTTCTTCATACTTAGCCTGTAATCTCTCAGTTGACTTTGAATCCAGATTACTTGAGAAGAGCAAGATGTTGCAGCAATATACTCAACTTCGGCTGTGGACAATGACACGCAAGTTTGCTTCTTGGACTACCAGCTAACAAGTTTTCCATCAAGAAATTGGCATCTACCTGTAGTGCTCTTTCTGTCTAGTCCACATCCTCCTAGATCAGCATCAGAATAAGATTGAATGAAGAATCCAGTTCTTGCAGGATACCAGAGACCGAGAGATGAGGTTCGCTTTAGGTAACGAAATATATTCTTCACAGCTACCATGTGAGGTTCTTTTGGATTAGCTTGAAACCTAGCACAATAACACACAGAAAACATAATGTCCGGTCTACTAGTTGTTAAATACATAAGTGACCCTATCATTTGACGATATTGTGTTATGTCAACAACAGGTTTTTCCAGAGATGGTGTTAATTTAGTGCCAAATGCCATTGTAAGCTTCACTTTTGAGTCGCCCGTCATACCGAATTTCGTCAGTAAGGTCTTTGTATAAGCCTCTTAGTTGATGAATATACCTTATGTTCTCTGTCTAATGTGTAAACCAAGAAAACAGTTAATTGGACCCATTGCTCTCATTTCAAATTTAGTCTCCATCAACTTTCTGAATTTAGCTGTTAAGCTAGGATTCATAGAGCCGAAGATGATATCATCAACATAAATTTGAACGATCATTAGATGTTCGCCTTCTTTCTTTTGGAAGAAGGTAGGGTCAACCGAACCTTGCTTAAATTTTGACATTTTTTGAAAACAAGTTAAGGTTTCATACCAGGCTCTTGGTGCTTGCTTTAATCCATAGACTGCTTTATCCAGCACATAGCAATGATCAGGGAATTTCTCATTCACAAACCCAAGCGGTTGCTCAACATAAACTATTTCTTCTAATTCTCCATTCAAGAAGGCACATTTGACATCCATTTGGAAGACTTCGAAGTTTTTATGAGCAGCATATGCCAAGAAGATTCTTACTGATTCCAGCCTAGCTACCGGAGCGAAAGTTTCCTCATAATCTATCCCTTCTTCTTGAAAATATCCTTTCACCACCAATCGAGCCTTGTTGCGAATGACATTCCCTTCTTTATCAAACTTATTTTTGAAGACCCACTTCAAGCCAACCACAGACGTGTCCTTTGGTGTAGGTATCAGCCTCTAAACTCGGTTATGTTCAAACTCATGGAGCTCATCTTGCATTGCTTGGAGCCAATCTGAATGATCGAGTGCAGCATTTAGAGTTTTCAGTTCAATCTTGGAAACAAACGAATTAAACATACAAAATTCAACTTTAGAGAATAATGCAGTTTGTTTCACTTTCAATTGAGAACGAGTAAGGACTTTTTCTGAAGTGTCACCAATAATTTGTGCTTTGGGATGGTCTTTGGTTCATTTCACTAATGGAGGATAATTTGGGTCATATGCTGGATCCAATTCAGCATTCACTTCGACTTAAACTTCGGATAGATCACCCTCGCCTTCGTCAGTTGTACTTTCAATCTCTTTCTCCCCCTCGACTGGCTAAGTGTACTCTGTGTCATCACTAAAGGTTGCATTCTCTGTGGGAGTTGGATTTTCCCTCTCGACCATACTACCGATAGGTGGATTTTGAGCAGAACAATCCCCTTTGTCTGAGCCTTTATGAGATGGAGACGAAGTTGAATCCCCCCCCCCCCCCCGAAAGATGATTTGTTTGTTTTCGATGCTGTTGAACTTTCCCCTTGGAATGGTGGATTGCTCTTAGCAGTTGGAGGTTCATTTTCCATCTCTTTGGCAGCTTCATCGATAATTTTCTTGAGACTTTCAATTGTGTTATCTGTGACTTTCACTTCTGAGTTTGCTGCTTTCTCTGGTTCATCAAACAGGTGCATGTATTCTTTAAACAATTTCGCTATTGAAACCGATACTTGTCCAGATTCTGGAAATATTTCTCCTAAGTCACTTTCACTTCTTTGAACTTTCTTCATGTAACTATCGTCGAAGGTGACATAATAGGATTCTTCAATTTGTTTTGAGCGTTTATTCAACACTATGTATGCTTTCGACGTTAGTGAGTAACCCAGAAAAATTCCTTCATCGGCTTTGACATCAAAATTATTTCGGTTCTCTTTGGAATTAAAAATAAAACACCTTGAACCGAATATGAGAAAAACTTGACATTTGGATTTCGGTTGTTTAAGATCTCATATGGAGTAATTAAGAATCTCTTATTTAGCAAGGACCGATTTTGTGTATAGCATGCAGTTGCAACAACATCAACCCAAAAATATAATGGAAGTGAAGCGAAACTGAGCATGGTTCTGGCTGCTTCACACAAAGAACAGTTTCGTCTTTCAACAATCCCATTATGTTGTGGCGTATAAGGGGCCGAAAAATTATGAGTTATCCCCTTGTTATCCAGAAAGCTCTCAAAATCATTATTCTTTAATTCCAGACCATTGTCACTTCTGATATTCCTTACCGTTTTCCTCAACTGTACTTCCACTTGCTTAATAAATATTTCCAGCTTGGGAGTTGCATCTAATTTCTGTTTAATAAAGAAAACCTAGGTGAAGCGTGAAAAGTCATATACAATTACAAGAATATACTTACTTCCACCAAAGTTTTCAATAGCTGAAGTTCCACATAAGTCGATGTGCAAGAGTTCAAGAGCTTCAATTATCTTTGTATTAATTCATGTAGGGTGGCTCTTTCTGCTTTGTTTGGCCATTTCGCACGCTGCACACAGATTGTCCTTGTCGAACTTGAGAAGAGGAAGTCCTCGAACATGATCACCAAGCACCAACTTATTAATGTCTTTGAAGTTCAGGTGCGATAGTCGACGATGCCACAACCAGCTATCATCTGTATTTGCCTTTTACAGCAAACATATTGCTGGTTTTCCTCGTATAGGATTGAGACTTAAAGGGTACATCTCTCCCTTACGTTCAGATTTCAACAGAACCTTCTTGGATTGTTTCTTAATTATCTCAAATCCCTCATCGTCAAATGATACTTTTAGACCTGTGCCCACAACTAATTGTGATACACTAATGAGGTTGTGCTGCAAACCTTCCACATAAGCCACTTTTCATATTGTGAAGTCTCCATTTGTTACCATACCATATCCCTTGATTGTGCCATAGGAGTTATTTCCATATTTCACACACCCACCATCTTTAAGGGATCGAAACTTCCTCAACTCTTCCTTCCTTCCTGTCATGTGACGCGAGCAGCCACTGTCTATATACCATTCTTCATCGAACTGCTCGTCACTGATTACCTGCAAATTCAAGGAGATTTAGGAACCCAAAGTCGCTAGGGTCCTTGTAAGTCTCTCACAGAAAAAGGATTTGCAGTAGAAATATCAACCAAGTATGTTATTTTTATTAAAGTGGTTTGATCTTTTCTTTTAATTGTATATACTTTGATTTTGGTTTTATCTTGTTTAAATTTGAATTCGTTGGTTAGTTTGTTTGATGGCATTTGACACCTAGGATTAGCTGATGATTTCTTGTTATGGATCTTAGAATTAGATGTTAGCTTTCCTTTTCCTTTAATGTCTTCCCTAGAATCAGATGTTAGGTTTCCATTTCCTTTTCTTTTGATGTTTTCCCTAGAATCAGATGTTACCTTTCCATTTCCTTTTCCTTTGATGTCTTCCTTAGAATTTGCTTTGCTTTGGGGCTTGGTGTAACCGAAACTTGACTGGGGACTGAAACTGGGTTTAGAACCGAAACTATTCTAAGGACCGAAAGTGGACTTTCGATTTTGAGTGTCGTTCAGACTGAAACTGGTCTGCGGACCGAAAGTGGACTTTCGGTTTTGAGTGACGTTCGGACTAAAACTCGACTTTCGGTTCAGAGATTTTCAGTCTTGCCAGTAACTCTTTCCTTTGTCTGTTGGCGTTTTCGTATGAGGGACATAGTTGGGATTTTGAGATTGCCCGTAAGTCTTTCGCTCATTCAGATTCTTTGCATATCTTTGATTTCTTAAGCGTTTCTGTTCAGCTAGCTCCTTTTGCGATTTGTGGATATTAAAGCTGGCCTTTGACTTCTCTCTTTAAGTTTCGGTTGTTTTGACTCGAACTTTCGGTCTTCTTTTGGTTCTACAGGGATTTCTTTGGTTCCACTTGTGTTTGGTTTGTCAAAACTTGAGGGTTTGTTTATGGGTTCAGCTACGTATCTTCCTTTAACTCTCCAAGAAGTATGCTCAGATAAGCCTACAGTTTCATCTGCAATATCAACAGGAGAAGACCAGAAGAAGTCGTCGCACCCTTCAACATTAGCTTTGTTGACCATGATTCTTAATTCTGACGTTTGATACCAAGCTGCCGAGGATGGTGAGGATGGCGAAGAGGTTTGATGCTATATGGTTCATTGTGGATCGATTGACCAAGATCGCCCATTTCTTGACTATACAGGAGAGTTCATCGACCAAGAAGTTGGCCGTCATGTATGTCTGCGAGATCGTCACTCGCCACGGGGTTCCGATCTCCATTTTTTCCGACCGAAATGTGAGATTTACCTCTCGTTTGTTGCAGAAGTTCCACGAGGAACTGGGCACACGACTGCATTTTAGCACAACATATCATCAGTAGACCGAAGGTCAGAGCGAGTGGACCATTTAGACCCTCAAGGATATGTTGAGGGCATGTGTCATTGACTTCGGTGGGAGATGGGATTCCCACCTACCCCTCGCAGAATTCGCCTAAAACAACAACTATCATTCCAGTATTAACACCCCGCCTTTCGAGCTGTTGTATGGGCGGAGATGTCACACCCCAGTTTATTGGGGTGAGGTTGGGCACAGGGTGATGGAACGGTCGGAGGTAGTTTTGCAGATTACCGAGAAGATTATGCAGATTAGACATCGACTGCATACCACTCAGAGTTGGCAGAAGAGTTACGCCGACAGATGTCGATCTGAGTTGGAGTTCCAGGTGGGGGGCATGGTATTATTGAAGGTTTCCCCCTGGAAGGGTGTGATTCGTTTCAGAAAGAGGGGAAAGTTGGGTCCCCAATATATCGGGCCGTTCAAGATTATTGCTAGTGTTCGCAAGGTGGCATACATGCTAGAGCTACCGAAAGAGCCTAGTTGGATCCACAACACTTTCCACGTTTCACAATTTCAAAAGTGTATTATGGATCAGGAGGCAGTGGTATCGTTGGATGATATTTTGGTCAATGAGCGCATGAATTACGTGGAGAGGCCAGTGGCCATACAAGAGAGGAAGATGAAGGTTCTACGGAACAAGGAAATACCTTTGGTAAAGGTACAATGGGAGCATCGAAGGGGATATGAGTTGACATGGGAGCTTGAGTTCGAGATGTGGGGTCATTACCCGAATATATTTGCCGCAGCAGACTTCGAGGACGAAGTCTTGGTCAAGTGAGGGAGAATTGTAACATCCCACGATTTTTGTAGGTATTTGCGAACCCTCCTCTTTCATTACCTTGTCATTTATAGTCCTTAGGGTTGGAAGTGTAGAGCCAAGATAAGTTGAAGGGCCAAAGTTGCAACCTTGGGCCAGGAAGGAGTACGTTGTGCGTACATAAGAGTACGCTAAGCGTACTAAGGTCTACCTTAGTACGCTGGGCGTAAACTTGTATACGTTGGGCGTACTAATGTCTGGATGAAACCCTAATATTTAGGGTTTGGGGGCTATATAAGCAACATTATAAGCACCTACTCTTCCCTTACCCCAACCTCCACTGCTTAGAGTCATTTTCCCCAAACCCTAGCCATTTTCTTGAGTGTTTGAGCTTATTGAGTGTTTCTTTAGTGTTTTAAGAAGAAAGAGTTGCATCAAGGAGTTGGAGAAGAAGATCAAGCTTGTAGATCTGAGGTTAGGTTGTGCCCTAGAAACTCCAGAAGGTAAAAAGCTTCAAACTTTATGCATATATGTATAGATCTTTTCGTTTTTCTTTAAAGAACCATTTCTTGTCCCCAAAAGTCCAAAGATGGTGCATGGTGTAATTTGGACGAAAATAAATGTCCTTCTAGACTCTTGAAGGGGCCTTGAGTGATAAAAATGAGGTCCCAACTATGGAATGTGTCCCATGCATGGAGTAAGAAGGTCTTAATGGATTAAGACCAAGTATTAAGAGCTTTAATAACATCCAAAGTGATAAAATTTCTGACTTTATGGGTCCTAGGCATATTAGGTCTCTAGATCTAAAGTTTAGGCTTAAGTGCTTAAGCCATTAAGCACTTAATAAGATTTTGGCAAACCACTATTTATGCCCAACATAAATCCAGTACGCCCAGCATACTGGGTCAACCACCTCAATGGCAGTCAACATCTGAACGAGTACGCCCCGCGTACATCCTCTGTTGGGCCTTTGACTTTTGGGCTTTAAGTTTTGGACTGTTTATGGACTAATTGGGTTTGGGCCTTTGCTGGACTCTATGAATAAAATGTTTTGGGCCAAATTTTGATAATGGATCTTGGGATTAGGCCCAATTAGGGAGTTGGGCCGAATTTGTTAAATTGGGCCAATAATTGGCTTTACATAAGGACTTTCTAGATTTTTGGATTTTGCATTGGGCCTTTCCCCAATAGAGAGAAAGGACATGATGGATTGTGTGGACTATAGTCAAGATTGTTATTTTGTATTGACTTAGTATCTATCGTGTTATAGTTCGGGATTTCCGGTGAGATAACAATCAAAGATTTTTAGTACTTCGGCACTACTTGCGAGGTGAGTTATCCTCAATATACTCAAGGGTCTAAGGCACCAAGACCAACCCTTTTGGATTGTTATCCTGATATGGTATGCTAGTATGATCTGTTAGATCGGTATCTTGGTAGATAGGATGGTAAATGCTACTGTGATCTGTTAGATCGGTATCCTGGTAGATAGGATGGTTAATGCAATTATGATCTATTAGATCAGTATCCTAGTAGGTAGGATGTTATTATGTTGCTATGATCAGTTAAATCGGTTTGTCTGGCTATAGATTGTTATGTGATTATTTGTTATATGTGCACATGTTTGTTTGGCAGTTGAGGCTTATCTGCTTTGTGTAAAAGCCAATAGACCTAGGCATTCCAACCTGTTTGTTGTGGGCCATGAGTATTCCATCCCGATGATGATTGGACTCATAGTATGTGGGCATTCCAACCTGTTGGTTGTGGGCCGGGGTATTCGATCCCGATGATGATTAGACCCATAGTATCCTAGCATTCCAACCGAATGGTTGGGGCATGGGGTATTCCAACCCGATGGTTGACTGTACCTATAATATGATGTTTATGATTATATGTGTATTATTGTGTGTATGGGTATTTTGGGGAACTCGCTAAGCTCTCGGGCTTACAGTTTCAGTTTATTGTTTCTGGTACATCAGGGGACTGCGGCAAGGCATAGGCGTGATCGTACCGCTCCTCACTTTTTATGACTTTGTTTATGGGAGACTCTGATATAGACTATTTTGAAAACAAATTTGTAATGACTATTGGTTTTTAAACGTTTTAAAAAGTTGAAATTTGGCATGATTTTTATGGGTGTTTCAATTATAAAAATCATCGATTGTTGACATGAGTTCTTAACATTTTTGTGTTTCTTGTTTTGTATGATGTTCTGTGTAAAATGTGACTTGATCATTTGGAATCAAAGTTTCAACATTTGGGTCACACTCGAACTACCAGACATAAGGTGGAGCGTTCTGTTTAAACAGGGTCGGCCCTAGGCAAGTTTAAGAGGTGCCCATGAACAGGGCCCATCTTCTAACAAGGGCCCAATTTTTTTAGCCTTATTACATATGTGCGTTAGGGGTCCAATTTCTCGTCGGAAAGAATCAAAACGAAGAGAGTAGTATATTCTATCGATGCGGGAGGGCGCGCGAATCAAAATGGTTGGAAGAACGAAGCGTCAAGACACAAGACTATACAATCAATATGTAGAAAATGAGGAGTCGGTTGTAGTTGATATTCTTCTGAAGACATGCGCTTTTTGAATATATACTCTTTCAACCGGTATAAAGAGTGAAGATAGGAGAGAGTTGGACATATTAGCCTTCAGATGTATGCTTTTCGATTTGATTAACCTTATCTGATATCTTGATTTCTAATTTGTTGGACTTGTCCATATTTTACTATTCTAGTTATGACATTTCGTATTTTTTACATTAATTTCTAATTAATCTAACTCTGAATTTTTACATATGTTTCAGGAGGTATACAATGTAGGTATATTTTTTATGTTTTGTTTTCTTATTTTTTACAGTTCTATAGGTATGTCTTCTAACTTAGTTTTTTTGTGTGTTTGTATATGGTAGTTACTTCTTTATCCGAGTTCTTATTTTTCTGGAGGGCGTGAGCATCATTTTCGTGTCGATTCAAGAGGTATAATTTTCTTGCAACAACGCTATTTAATATATATATATATATATATATATATATATATATATATATATATATATATATATATATATATATATATGTGATTTAAGATTCATTATTCCATTTTTTCCATATTACTTGCATTTTTAAAATCAAAACATAAACAATAAGTTTGGTTTATTGGTAATGTTGGATCCCCGACAACAACCATTGGGTGTTCTAAATTGAAAATGAAGAAAAAACAAAAAAAATGGCTAATACTAAAAGATGGGTCTTTAATATTTTGTTAGAAATCAAATTGATAAGGAAGAATGTTATACTAATGGAAATGATATAATTATTGAGTTATAAATTTTGTAGAAAATGCTGTCGGATAAAGCAAATGAATTTGCAAGTCTTTGGACAAATATCCAAATAATGGAGTTTGCAAGAACAATGGATATGTTTCCTGTTGTGATGGTTGCATATAAAATTTTATCGACGGTACCGGTTACGGTTGTTTCTGGGTAAAGAAGTTTGTCAAAGTTGAAGCTCTTGATAGCATATATTTAAAGTACCATGACTCAAGAAATGATGAATGGATTATCAATTCAAATAAATTTTAAGTTGATTTTTACAAAATCATGATTATTGTAAAATAAAAGATGTATTTGTTTCAAGAAAATGCATAAAGCTATTGTTGTGATTTTTGTAGTTTTTGGTTCGTATTAGTATTGATTTGTTTAGCTGTAAAATTTATTGTATTTTCCTCCATTAAAGTTTTTATGTATAGTACAAACATAAGGGCATAAATTTATATCTCGTCATGGGCATTCGGGCCGTGATATTATGAGATAAGATAAAAAATTACAATTTTATTGTTTATATTTTTAGAATTTACTAGGCCTTTTTGTAACACCGTAAATTTTCGAATAAAATTTTCATTTAAAATCATAATATTCTCATAACACATTTCATGACACCATTATTATTTGATTAAAACCCAAAATCCCCAAAACATAACTTTGTCATTGGTGTGTACAATGAAGCTGGTGCCTTCCTGTGATCTTGAAGAAACCTGAAACACATAACACACAACACGGTAAGCATGAAGCTTAGTGAGTTCCCCAAAATACCACATACACATATTTGCCACTTGAGGCTATAACTCTGTAAGACCCTCCGGTATATATGTCTCAGTGGGACCCTCCAGCCCCACTGCTCGTTGGACACTCTGTTCCGGTCTGTAAAGCCTCACATAGTATAAATCACAAAGACATAATGCAGAGCATGATTCACAAAACATAAGATAGGATAACATAATACTCAATGTAAGCACATAAGACCATCCGGTCACACATAAGTATCACTCTAGGTAAAGTATAGTGAAAAGACTCACCTTGCAAGCAAGCAAGCAATTAAACCTCGCACCCAAATCTTGAACTAGCCTCCGCCTATCACAAAGGATGAATATCTCTAATTAATACTCTTTTTCATGACTCTAATAACCGATGGCTATTCTTTCTCTCTCTAACTCTCGAAGTGGATAAAATACCATTTTACCCCTCCATTGTCTTCATTACTTATGTTTGACCAAACCATACAGTCAACAAAAATCAACTCGAGTCAACAGTCCTTGTTTAACCCGACTCGCTGAGTGCTCCCATGTGACTCGTCAAGTCTACTCATTTCCTAAGAAGCCTCATGAAACCAAATCAACTCGTCGAGTTGACCCGTCAACTTGCCGAGTTACAGCATGCTCAGATTCATCGGAATAAACCCTAATCGACTCGTCGAGTCGACTCATCAACTCGCCCAATCCCTTAAGTCAAAATTCTCAATCAAACGTTTCAAGGCAGAAATGTTACTCCATACTCTTGATTTGACCTCGTAATGCTCGAATATCACGTAAAGCTTGCAACTTTACATTCATGCATGGCATATGGGCTCAATAATGCTAATACAAGCTCTTACAAAAGTTTGGTGCTTAAAAGTTTGCCTCAAGCTCCATTAAGGGGCTCAATAACTCAAGGTGGATGGGAGAAAACCCTAAAAATTTCCCCCAAACCAAGATCTACACCAAGAATGATCAAGTTATTATCTTTTACCTCCAACATAAGCTAACTACTGAAGAATCTCTGGATCCAAACATCCTGCTCTGGTGCAAGCCAAGATGCTCTCCAAATCTTCTCCCAAAGTTGCACAAGAACACCCCAATTAGTCTATTTCTCTCTCAAAATGGATGGAACTGATCTAGTATTTCTCACAGGGATATCTGGAGATAAAGGAGGCGCAAATGAGGGCTTAAGGCCCTTTAAATAGGACACAAACCCAGAAAATTAGTGTTTCACTGCCGAGCACCTACTCGGCGAGTCGGCTCCCTGACTCGTCGAGTCCATTCATTAAACCCACATGGATAACTCGACTATACTCGACAAGTTGGACTCATAACTCGTCGAGTTGCTCCATAAATCTCAGAATTACTCAGACAATAATATACCTGAAAATTCGGATGTTACAAGTCTCCCCCACTTGAATTAGATTTCGCCCTCGAAATGGCTCCTTAACAACACATAGATCGAACTCAATAACCCGAAAGCACCAGCGAAAGGATCTCATACCACACGACTATCTTCCTCCATGAACACCTGAATCTAAACAGGAACTCCCAAATCCAGAAAAAGGCACTACTGGAATTTGAAGGATAGAGGACACACATTTTTGTGTGCCCTGAAATTTGTGTCCAACAAAAAAACGGAGGGCGCCTCTTATAAAAAGCGTGTCGTCTAAAGACGTCGCTTTATATTTTTTTAGGAAAGTGCGTTTCTTATACGGAGAATGGGGGGGGGGGGGGAAATGAAATCCCGAAAGGTTAAACACCCCGCCTGATGCATCGCCTTCTTCTTCTTCTAAAATCCTTTCCAAAGAACCTTAAGCCCATCTTCTTGTACCTCGATCTGCACTCTCTCTACCTTCTCTTTGGAAGCCCTAAGCCATCGCCACCAACATCAAACTTCATCTGCTCTAAGAGTTCGGAGTGCATCTGATGACATCGACATTAATATTGTTGCGTCTGATGAAACAACACATGGAACCGTTTCATAAATTGAAAGTGACAACCCAGACCCACCACCGCTTCTCTCTCCTCGTCCATTGCGTTCTCACACACATATCTTTTTCCTCTCTCTAACATCCTCTGAAGAAGATAAATAATGCATGAGATAATCGCAGGTTTTTTTATGTGTGGCGGTGGTTCCTCTGTCCGATAATACCAGATAAGAACCCTAATTCTATTTCTTAATGATTTATATATCACATGTTGGTGTGCTTCTAGTTGTGATTGCTTCACAGAAACACTCTTTAACATAATTTTTGTTCTTCATGCTATTTCTTATGTTCATATTGTTTTTGCTTTTCTTATTATTAGGTACAAGAATTTTGAAAAAGGAGGCTGAAGACTTGAGGGAAAGATGCTTGTCATTTCTTATGCAGAAATTAAAGGCTGAAGACTACTGGGATCTAACTTACCTGTTGAAAGCGATGAAGGAATGCAAGTTGTTTGGTCTGATGGCATCTTGTTGCAGGTAAAAACAATTACTACTAAACCCTAAATCCTACCAATCAAGGGGGTGGGAGGAAAGGCCTTCCTAAATCTTTTCTCAATCGCTTTACAAAAGTATATGTTGATTCCATTATGAAATTTATCAATCTTTGTGTGTGGCTTTTATAAACACAATAAACATTATATCCTACCTTTTTTTTCTTGTTGTTGGCCCCAAAATTGAGTTTATAGAACTTTGGGACTTAAGCAGATGACGACCAACAAGAACTAACTATGGGACCTGAGTTATGAGTTATGCTTATGTGGTTTTGGGAATTGACAAGAGGTTAAATCAACAAGTCAGGTTCTGATTTTTTTTTCTATGCCTAGGTGAGGGGCAAGTGTGTAAAGATATCAGAAAGCTAGTACAATCATACACTATATTTGCGAAATATGAGCAAAACATGGAAAAAGGAGGATGTAAGTTTCCTCTTTGAGGCTTTTTATCAAATAACTTATGTGCAGAGACAAAGAGTTCACTCTTTGAGGCATTTTATCATCCGTTCAGTGATATGATAGAAATTGTACCTAATACGCTGCGATCAATGATGGTTGCTGAGGTATGTCTTCAAAAACTACTTTCTTTCAACATTATTTATAGGGGGTATATTTGTAATTAACCGAATTATACAGGTGCCAAAGCTTGCTTCAACAACTGAGTACTTCTTTAAAATGGGATTTGAAGGGAAGAGGTTTCGACGCACTGTAAGTTCATTTTTATTTATTTGATTATTGATATCATATTATCATGTTGTTGTTGTAAAAAATTGAAAAAAAATTCAGGTTATTTTATTAATGGCAACAACTTTAAATGTACAAATTACTAAACCAACATCAGAAGGGGTTGTGGATATGTTCTCAACAACGTTGAGGTTGAGACAACAATCAATTGTTGAAATCACAGAGATGATTCATGTTAGGTTTTTTTGAATATTAGTTTTAATATTTCTTTTTACATTTGTATTTTATTATAAAGAAAATATATATTTTTTAATCTCAGGTTACTAGTCTCCTTCATGATGATGTATTGGATGATGCTGATACAAGACGTGGGATTGGATGTCTTAACTTTGTGATCAGAATTAAGGTGTTATATATTGTTTTAGAAAAAAATAAACAAGGGAAAATTAGTAAATATGAACATTGAAATTTTGACTATAAAGATGATGCAACTTGCAATATTGGCCAAAGATTTCTTACTTTCTATAGCTCGTATAACTCTCGCCTCTTTAAAAAAACACAAAGGTATCCACAATTCCACTCCACCAATATCTTTATTTTTATTTTTAATTTTTAATAACCTCTCATTATATTCTACTTTTTTTTAATAACCTATGTTGTTGGAACAATTACTCTGATGATTGTTCCTATCATGTGTATCTCCCCTGAACCATCATCACATGCAGCATTTGTAATTATGCTCTCAGTCTTGGCATGAGAAATCAGTTCACGAATATCCTTAGAGATGTAGGTGAAGAGTAAGTTTTCCACTTCGATCAATCCACATTGTTGATGTTCCACATCAGTCAGAGACATTCTCATATGCATGCTTTATTCATTTTGGAGATAGATAATATATCTTTCCTCCTATAGTATTAGAGCCGAGGTCTATTGCATAGTTTATCAAGAGCTTGTATGTTGGTGTCCCACATTTAATGTCTAATTTTATAATTTTCAAATTACATAGTTTATCAAGAGCTTGTATATATATATATATACTGTAAATTTACTAATTTTCAAATTACATAGTTTATCAAGAGCTTGTATGTTGGTGTCCCATATAGTTTATCAAGAGCTTGTGTGTGTGTATATATATATATATATATATATATATATATATATATATATATATATATATATATATACTGTAAATTTACTAATTTTCAAATTACATCGTACATTTAATGTCTCATAATATAAAATAAAATTTCATTCACAGAAAATAAAATAATTTGCACAAATTATAATATGTCATACAGATAATCATTCAAATGTTAAACAAAAACAATACATTGCTAACATGGGTTATACATTCCTATAAAACTAACAACCCTCGGTGACCTTGATCTAGATCGAGGTCAACTTGGATTGATGGCGATGATTATATATATATATATATATATATATATATATATATATATATATATATATATACACACACACACACATTTAAACTTTATGACACGCAAAAATGTGTGTCGTCTTTCTTCATGACATGGCTTTAATGATACGCAATGCAAGTCGTAAATGTGCATCGTTTTACTACACGCGAATGTGTGTCATGTTCTTTATGACAGGGCCTTCATTGACACGCATTGTGCATCGTAAACGCGCGTTGTAAGGTTATGATGCGCTAAAGTGTGCCATCTCTCGTTATGACAGGTCCTTCCTTGATGCGCATTTGCGCGTCGTCTGAGCGTTTTACGACATGCATTGCATGTCGTAAAAGGCTGTTTTCTAGTAGTGAGGACATACCCTTCTGCTGCTACGATACCCATTCCGACTCTCTAGAATATGGAAACTCTAGCGGACTGTCTCACTGCCATACCGCCCTTTCAAGATATCTCCATGTTATTCGATCATCGAATAACAGACCCCGATAACTTACTGCCCCTCTGGTTCTCTTGTTGTGACTGATAGAACAAGTCAATGCCCAAAATTGGCTACTGATCACTCATACCAGACATATTAAACAATCCATATCATAAAGCAAGGAATGAAAGGATCACATCACACCAAGGACCCATCCACTGTACTGCAATCAAAATCCATTTGAATAATGAACTCTCAATACCTTGTCCTCGGACACAAGAAAAAGATCATGCTTGCTCAGAAGTATCCTATGACACCTAACAATCATAAACCTCAGCTCCCTTATCAAATATCCCTTTCAACACTGGGCACCAGGTCATCTCCCGATCCAACAGCTGAACCTCCAATGGTTACCCATTGCATACCCCAATACCCCTTAGATGACACACAATACCCCTCAAAAGGAACGCACCTCTAAGTCAAAATCTCATTTCACCTTCACAATACACCACTAGTGTCAACTCAAACTCGAGATTCTGGTTCAACCACAGAATCTGGAACCACTCATTTCCAATATGGTACTCAACTCATGACCCAAGATTCGTGAATTTATGAACACCCCATATCTCCAATCCCTTCCGATTACGATGATCCCTTCTCAACCCTGGATATAACAATTCTCGACTGATACAGAGACCCTAATTTCACTCCTAGTACGGCAACCAAGTTCCCACAGACTCAAATGATAAGGCTACCCAATCCTAGGAGCTCCTCTGTGTCATGCTCTGACTAATGAATACTACGGCTCCCTGTAGATTCACAACGCTTCTCCCCGCAGTAACACTACACTCTCTCGCACTAACTCATGGATGTTATAGCTCCCCGTAGTCTTACAACACTTTCTCTTACCATCCTACAATCTCGTCTTCAATTTGACAATACACCGTGTTCACTAAGTCATGCTCCTCGACTCATCATAGATAGGTTCACACACCCATCCAAAAATAAGCATCACTACTCCTGAAGGCAACGCCATGACAATACCCCCCCCCCCCCCATTTTTCGTTGCAATTCACATTCTTAAATAATCTCGCATGACGTCAGTTAGCTAAAAGGCTCCCACTGGAACCATAGATACTTGATACACCATTTTCCATCTCTTAACTTAAGACTCAAAATAATCTGAAATTTAGGACATCATACACGGATACCTCAGTAAACCATCACAGAATCTCATGATGTCTTACCTCAACCACCGATCTCATACTCACGACATCATTCTCAGATACCACATTGCCTCCTCAGAATCTCACAACTGATCTTCCTCTCGCACCACTTGAAACCTCATAATCTTACAACCGACCTTCCTCTCGCACCCTCTACTGATCGCTACCCATACTAAACTACTCATACCGGCTCTATTGGTTGGCAAATAAGCCGATGTCCCTCCTGGAGTATAGATCACAATTTATACCTATACCTGCAATCTCTGTCACTGCACCCTGAATTCAGCGACCCAAACACACTCGAACTCAACATTTGAAACCCAAAAAATCCCTAGCCACAATAAATTATGTGACCAACGGACACCTACCGTGGATTCGTTCATCCTTTCTTAAACACATACTCATACATCTTCCCATCTGTCACCTCGCCTCATCCACCAATGACCCAGGTCTCATGTGTCCGCACCATAGATCTCCATAACCATTTCTCTAACCACACTTGAACGGATTGTTGATCCCCTCAAAATAATACCTAATTCTCCCCCACTCAGGGTTCGAACCATCACAAATTGGCATACCAACAATCTACTCCATAGACTGTTTCACCATATGCATCATACTTGACTCTTGGAACGTACCACGCAACCATTCAATGATCTTCCCGATGGAAATCAAGCAAATCCGAATATCCTGTAACCCAGACAAAAATCTCAGAATCCTCCCAACGTGACTGCCTCTAGTCATCTCGAAGCCTCAGACCGACACACCGCTGGATACCCCAACTGATCCAAATTAGTCCCGACTCTCAGTCTAGCAATAATGCACCATCACACACCTCTTCCCAGATTCCTCGACCATCCTCCCATCGTGGGAGTCATCAAAAAGCAAGGGACCTCACTCTCACAATCGATACACAATGTTGACAACGAGGGTCACCGCCCTGATATACTCCTCTTAATCACTTGAAACTGCTGCTAGAAGCATGCATCCCTCAATAAGGCACCTCATTGATTTCTTCCATCTTAGTCCCACTAATGACTTTTTCATGGTATTAGAAATACCTCGCAACAAACATAATGCCCAAATACTCCGGTGAAAAGGTCGCAACCAATGTTACCACACAAGGTTTACCTCCAAGATCAGAAACTGAAAGCCTAATATCACTTCTAGTTCTCACAAGAATGAAAAATAGTTCAACTCTAGTCATAGAAAGTGATATCCCCACCATCGGTCGATTGCTCAACTCAGACCTCAACTCTCCATAAGGCACCATCTCTACTCATCTCCGAGTCTTGCGACTCCAATTGGCATCTCACCAATAAAAACTCCCGAAATCTAACTCAATTCCCCTTCCAAGGTACGCTCTATTGAGACTCGCTCAACATGGCCCTCAAGCCCCACACTCTATAACATCTTATCCCAGTATAATCAATCATAACTGGATAACTGGTAAAACCGAAGCACTAACCACCACAAATCATGGTACTCAAACCATGTGATCATCTCTTGACCTGCCACGAATCATGGTACCATAACCATGTTATTTCCTCTCAATCTGCTATGAATTATGGTACCCGAACCATGTTAATTCCTCTCAATATGCTACGAATCATGGTACCCGAACCATGTTATCTCCTCTCAATCTGCTACTTAGAACATATGGAATTCTCCTTGTTTCAAGTATGGGTCCTCTGCTTTCAGTAGTACAAGCCCATACTACCAGCCACATCTACCCATACTTTCCACACGGATCGTCCCTGATTTCCTAAGTAGTTGCTCAACTTTCTCGATCACCAATCTCGTTACACTCGCTCGCCCTCCAATGCATACTCTTCCCCAACAGCGTACTCATAGGACTCAAATTACTCACTAGGCTCCCCTAGGTTCTCACACTTCTCTGCCATCATCTGCTAACTAGGCTCCTCGGTATCTCACTCCCATTATCAAGAGTTCCACAAAGCACAAAGCAAGCAACATTCGGGCATCGAATAACCTCCACCGATACCAACACACCACTCGAGCACACAAACCCACTTGATCTACTTACGACTCAAAGGCATCACTGAACTCAGGCTGTCTCACCTCTCATGGTATCTAATTACTCTTCTCAACAGACTCCTCAAATGCTTATCTAGGTATCTCTCCTAGATTATCCCTCGACTAAGAACTCCCTCCCTAAATGATTCCTGCTAGATACTCTTACTCAGCAAATACTCAAGGCACATAATGGATAGCAACAATCCCTAGGCTAAGGCATCACAAATCAAGCATCTCTAGCCCTAAATATGAATTACCTAGCCTATCCTCTAGCATGCATAATGATATCTCATAACATCTCATCAATATTTTATAAAGTCAACAATTTTTTTGGTATTTTGGGAAATCACCGTTCGGGCTCTGGCTGATCGTACACATTGCTCCTTTTCGTGACTCCATAATTGTTTGATTAAAACCCACAATCCCCGAAACATAACTCTATCACTGGTGTGTACAACCAAGTCGGTTCCTTCCCGTGATCCTGAGAAAACCTGAAACACATAACACACAACACGGTAAGCATGAAGCTTAGTGAGTTCCCTAAAATACTACATACATATATTATCCACTCGAGGCTATAACTCTGTAAGACCCTCCGGTCTATATGTCTCAGTGGGACGCTCCAGTCCCATGGCTCGTTGGATACTCTGGTCCGGTCTATAAAGCTTTACATAGCATAAATCACAAAGACATAATGTACAACATTATTCACAAAGCATAAGGCAGGTTAACATAATACTTAATGTAAGCACATACGATCCTCCGATCACACATAAGTACCACTCTAGGTAAAGTATAGTGAAAAGACTCACCTTGCAAGCAAGCAAGCAATTACTCTTTTTCACGATTATAATAACCAAAGACTATTCTTTCTCTCTCTAACTCTCAAAGTGGATAAAAGACCATTTTACCCCTACATTGTCTTCATTACTTATGTTTGACCAAACCTATAGTCAACAAAAATCAACTCGAGTCAATAGTCCTTGTTTGACGCCGAGTGCATCCATGTGACTCGTCGAGTCCACTCGTTTCCTCAAAAGCCTCATGAAACCAACTCAACTTACCGAGTTACATCATGCTTAGATTCATCGGAATAAACCCTAAACGATTTGTCAAGTCGGCTCATCGACTCACCGAGTCCCTTAAGTCAAAATTCTCAATCAGACGTTTCAAGGCAGAAATGTTACTCAATACTCTAGATCTGACCTCCTAAAGCTCGAATATCACGTAAAGCTTGCAACTTTTCTGTAGCACCTGGTTCCCGGTATGTAAATCTTATCTGAGTATTTCCCATTTTAGCCTTGGACTCGGCGAGTCATAGGTCCGACTCGCCGAGTAGGGACGAGACTCAGGACACGTTTAAGTTGGCGACTCGGCGAGTCCATATCCTGGACTCAGCGAGTCACCGCTGCTGGATGAAACCCTAAATTTCAAGAGTTTGCACCCTATTTAAACCCTCATTTCCGCCCCAAACTCACCCCCATTCACCCTCAGAGCTCCCAACATCATTAATACCCTTATTTCCTTGAGAGATTGAAGTGTTTTGGTGTGTTCTTGAAGATTTTGAGGAGAAAGAAGAGTAGATCAAGAAGAGGAGAAGGAGGCCAGGCATCTTTGTGTCATCTCAACGTTTACCTTGAGGTATAGCTCGTTTCCCCTCTGTTTTCAAGCTTGTAGTCTCTTTTAGCTTCATAGAAGTCCTTCTTGAGCTTTTCCCCAAGCTTGTTTGTGCATTGTGGGTTGTAATAAGTTGTTTGCCTTTAGATCTAGGCATGATTTAGTCCCTAGAGCTTAGATCTAATGCCTTTATGGGGTCATATTGCATGAAATCCCTAGATCTACCTCTTTTGGTGCCCTTTGAGCCCTAAAATCCATATTGGTGAATATCTACACGTAAAGTTGGAAACTTTACGTGTGATTCGTGTCCTAGAAGCCCAGATCTGTGAATGGCATGGACTGGAATCGAGCAAATCGGTGTATTTGATGGATGCATGGCGACGACTCGGCAAGTCTGCTCGCGAGTCACCGAATTGGTCCCTTTATGATGTATCGAGTTTGAGCCGTGAGTCACGGGGGGTGACTCGGTGAGTTGGAAGCTGAACTCACCCATGTTAGGACTCGGCGAGTCCAAGGCAATCTTCATAGATCAAGAACAGACTCGGCGAGTCTAAGCATGAGTGTTCATCAGATGAAGATGAACTCGACGAGTTGTTCATATAACTCGGCGAGTAGGACGAAGAACTTCAATGTCAGTTTAGAAGAAGAACTCGTCGAGTCTTAGCCTAACTCGACGAGTAGAATCAGGGACTCAGGACAATCGTCTGGATAGGAACTCGGCGAGTTGGTGAGCTAACTCGGCGAGTCGGGTCAACTGAAAGTTGACCCTGACTTTGACTTAGGGCTAGACCAGGGGTAAAATGGTTATTTTACCCAAAGGACAGTTAGCAGTGTGTGATTGAGTATGTTGTGGGAATTGCAGTCGGAGGAGTTTCGGGGCAGCAGCAGCAGTCAGTCGGTTCCCGATCAGTTCAACAGCTACTTTGAGGTGAGTTGCCTTCTAGTAGTAAGGCCACAATGCCAGCCCACCAGTAGGAGATGTGTGATTAGATGATTGTCTCTGTGATATTCATCTAGGGTTGCTAGACTATGTGATATATGTGTTATGTGGTAGTAGTAGGGGGTGAAATAGTCCCCAGTATCCGGTCGAAAGGACCGAAGGGGAGGCCAACACCCAAATATGCTAGGCAGTATCCGGTCGAAAGGACCGAAGGGGAGGCCAGCACCCAGATATGCTAGACAGTATCCAGTCGAAAGGATCGAAGGGGTAAGTCGGGCACCCAGATATGCTGACAAATTTATGTATGTTATGTGATTATGTGGTATGTGGTACAGTGGGGGAACTCACTAAGCTTTGTGCTTACGTTTTACAGTTTTGTGTTCAGGTACCTCTTCACCGAAGGGGAAGGAGCTGGCGCGGTAGCGGCACATCATGCACACACTCTGGTTTCCGCATTTACGAGATTCACTGGGATTTGTACTCTGATATTTTGATGGGTTGTATGGTTTGGCTTTTAAACATGATTTGCGTTGTGTTGTGGTGTGATCAAACAATGTTTCAATTATTAATGTTTTCTAAAGTAATGTTTTAAAACGAAATTTTTGGACGTGAAAATTTGGGTCGTTACATTTTCGTTCATGCATGGCATATGGGCTCAATAATACCAATACAAGCTCCTAAAAAAGTTTGGTGCTTAAAAGTTTGCCTCAAGCTACATAAAGCTTGGGTCTTTAGGCTCAAAAGACCTCCTACAGTCTAGATCTGAGGTTTCAACCTCATGATATGCTCAAGGGACTCAATAACTCAATGTGGATGGGAGAAAACCCTAAAAATTTCTCCCAAACCAAGATCTACACCAAGAATGATCAAGTTAGCATCTTTTACCTCCAGCATAAGCTAACCACTGAAGAATCTCTGGATCCAAACATCCCTATCTGGTCCAAGCCAAGATTAGTGCTGGCAATTCTCGACACGTCACACGACACGACCTGCGATACGACACGAAATAATTGGGTTTGGGTTGAGTTTTTCAACCCGCCAACCCGTTTATTAAACGGGTCATATATGCGATACGACACGAAATAATTGGGTTTGAGTTGACCCGTTTAATAAAAGAAATTACTTTATTTTTAAATGTATTTATGTATCAAGTATTAATATTTAATAAGTATTATATAATATATACCATTGATTCATAGACCATTTTACTGTTTTGACATTTTGACTCGTGGTGGATGATCTAAGGTCGTAAGTCGTAACCTATAAGGCTAAGTCTGTAACATGTTTCTATGAATGTTTTTAATTTTCATTTGGATGTTTAAGACTTAAATGTCTAAAATTCGGACCCACGAACCCGCCAACCTGTGAACACGTATAAATAAATGGGTTGGCGGGTCATATATGGGTTTATGTTCCAAACCCGCCAACCCGTGACCCGCCAAACCATGACATGTATATTTAAATGGGTCGTGTTTGGGTTGGCATATTTTGACCCGCCAACCTGCCAACCCACGACACGCCAACCCGAACACGACACGATTGCCAGGCCTAGCCAAGATGCTCTCCAAATCTTCTCCCAAAGTTGCACAAGAACACCCAAATTAGTCTCTTTCTCTCTCAAAATGGATGGAACCAATCTAGTGTTTCTCACAGGGATCTCTGGAGATAAGGGAGGCGCATATGAGGGCTTAAGGCCCTTTAAATAGGACACAAACCCAGAAAATTAGGGTTTCACTGCCCAGCACCTACTCGGCAAATCGGCTCCCTGACTCGTCGAGTCCATTCATTAAACCCACACGGATAACTTGACTCTACTCGACGAGTTGGACTCACAACTCATCAAGTTGCTCTATAAATCTCAGAATTACTCACACACTAATATACCTGAAAAATCTGGATGTTACACTTTTATTATTAAATTACACTAGGCCTCGAAATTCTTGGGTCCGACCCTGTGTTTAAAGGTGCTCCTACTTATACAAAGGTCCACCTAGTTATGTAAATGTGTTATTTTGGTATAAATATGATCTCTTGGAGTAAATGTGTTATTGAGAAGGTGCTTCTAGCATGGTGATGGTGTCTGAGGTGCGGTGGCCATGCATATATCTCAATGATGAAGGTTCTAGAAGTAGCTGCATGATGACATGTGATTGGTTGCTATCTTTATCGGCCTATAGGTTAACGGGGTTGAACAATTATAGTTTTAAGTTTGATCCATAGTTTATAAATAAAAATACATGTTAGTCATTTATTTGTATCTTGAATTCTAGTGAGTAGACGGAATTTCTGTTGAATTATACTTATAATCTCTGTTTGAAAACTCTTGAATAATAATACTCCTTACTTTCGGACGGAAGTCACCTTGACTAAACCAAATAAATATTATGTATTTTTTTATATGTGTATGATTTCATGAATTATCCGCTTCATAATATTATGTTTGATGTGTGTTTCATATAATCTTCAATTTATCGTGATAACTAAAAAATGGCAAAGCTTGTCGTATAATATAATAATATAATGTTACTTAATTCAGTCCAATCAAATATAATCTGATCATATGTTTATCCTGTAATAGTTTTCACGACATTGACACTATATTACGTGGTTGGCGAGCATTGTTTGTAGACAAAATTTCATTAATGGTCCTTGTGATTTTAAAAAATTAGAGATTTTAGGTGTTTTTTTCGGACATATATGGTGATTATGGTTTTAATTCCTTATAAGTTAAGTCTCTTACCCATTTAGAATAACTTTTATACTCTTATTTTTTATTTTTATTTTTTATTTATTGTATTTTCCTTATTTTTTATTCATATTTTTTAATTTTAGTATTTTTTACGATTAAATCAAAGAGGGTCCCACACTACTTTATACCCCAAGCCTGCTTTTTCATTGGAGATCCCAAATATCCAAATATTGTAAATATCTTAATACTGTTGGAGTTAGATTTGTGTTTGTCATTGTCGGATTGTTGGAAATGGAAGGTATTCGCTACTGATTTCTATATCCTATTTCAAAATATAAAGAACATGTATTTAGTCTTCATTATATTTAAATATAAATAATGAAACAAATCATGAAACATCTTCAAGACATAATTAATGATTACAATCTTATAATCATAATCATTAATTAATATATTTTATGATAATATTATACATAATTAATGTTTATCACATAATCTTTTTATTCTAAAATATCATACTATTAGAACTACTAATTAAAAATTAAATATAATTTATCATATCACTTGTCAACCAATTAATTTTAAATTTTAAAATTTAAATTTTAAAATTTCCACTCTAATTACATTAAATTAATAATTGATTTTTCATTTTAAATTTTAAAATTTTTCATTCTAATTATATTAAACTAATAACATTAAGTTAAAAAATAAAATAAAATTATTATAAAGTGATATAACTTCATATATTTATTTAAATCAATAATTATAATTTTATATAACTAAAAGAAATATCTCTTAAGTAATAATTTATTAGTAATTTTGATTTTTTAATATGAAAGTTTAATTAATTCTATAATCATGGTTCTTACAGGTTATAAATTAGTATAATTTATAATTAATATTTTAATTAATGATTCTTATATGTATCATTAAAACACATATTAGAAAATCCCTTAAACAAATCAGAGAGAAAAGAAAACCGAATTATTGGAATTGAGATTTAATTCCAGTATAGATGAAAGGACTTCAATCATGATAAAATAGTAATATCAGACCAAGTTTATAAGAAAATAAAACCATAAGGATCAATCATGTAAAAATTTAAATTGAGGAATCACATAAAAAATGCTTAAAGACTGAATCTGTGATTTTTTATAACACCATGGACATTTATGTAATTTAGTCATGTTTATATAGGTGGTCTGTAATAAAGATTGATTGGTCTAATTTGTGACAAAGAAGGTGGTCCATAACACAAATAAAATATCAAATATTGTGGCCATAATTTTCACGTGAATTTGCGGAATAAAAGTTTCTTCAAACAATTGAATGTTTTTAAATTTATATAATTTATGACACTATTGTCTTTTGGAATAAATTCTTTTGTTTTTATTAATATAAATTTATTGTTTGAATGGATAATATCCTATTTCTCTCTTCATAACGTATATCCCCACTTTGTAAATATCCTTTTTATCTTAGATTATGTTTGGCGGACTAGCTGAAAAGCTAGCTGTTAGCTGAAAAGCTAGCTGATGGCTGAAAAAATAGTTGTTAAATAAAAAACTAGCTGATAGCTGAAAAGCTAGCTGATAAAAAATAACGTTTGGTAAAACTAGCTGAAATATATAAAATTACATAAAAGGATACGTAAGAATATGTGTTTCTATAATTAATTAAGGGGTGTATTTGAAAATTTTTAAATAAGCTCCTAAAAAGCTAGTCTAAATAGCTTTTCAAAACGCTAGCTTATAATCTATTTTCTGGCTTACCAAACACGACAATATAAAAAGCTCGAAAAATAAGTTAACTTATTAGATAGTTGTGGCACGCCAAACATAACCTTACACGATGAATTATTGCGATATACAAATAGTGATATCTTAAATATACGGTTGAGGACTAGTACAACTAGGGCCAGGTAGTTTCGATAAACTGATAACTATGTTTATGTAATGTATGTAAGT
This sequence comes from Lactuca saligna, assembly GCF_052625555.1. NCBI lineage: Eukaryota > Viridiplantae > Streptophyta > Magnoliopsida > Asterales > Asteraceae > Lactuca > Lactuca saligna. Next base: position 16,082,104 of record NC_136422.1, on the reverse strand, counting down.
GTATGAATTATGATTGAAGTAAATAAATGTGACAATACCTAAGGGCGAATAACCTGTGTCGGTAACCAAGATGTTAATCAATGTTATAAAAAAAAAAAAATGCATCGTATACAGTAGTCATTGAAATGACAATACGAATTTATCAGTGGTTGAGAAATGGCTTGTCAGTGATACATATTGTCCCCCGTGAAATTATAATTGGCATGTGATTCGTTATTTTTAGTGGCATCCAATTTTACCAAATGTCTTAAATTTCTAAAATCCGCGGTGAATATTTACCCTTGTAACTTGTAAGCATGGTCGGACCTAGGGTGACAAGTGCTTATACGTTTAAAAAATTCGGCTTGATGTTAATTTCATGAATAAATAGAAAATAGAAAAAATAAAAATAAAAATAAAATTAAAATAATAGTAATAATAATAATAATCAACTATTTTGTTTTATAAAATGTCAGAAAAAGTTACTAATGTTAATATGTTTTCTTTAATTTACTAATTATACATTAATAACATTAAATATATGTTATTTTGAATTCATAAATATTTAAAGAGTTTTTCGTGGTTCGACATCGTAAGAAAAAAAAAATTGTACCCCGCCACAATAAAAAAATCGAAAAAATGATTAAAACGAAAAAGTAACAATGTACTTTGGATTTCGATTGATACTATAAAATCAATTAAAATATTGATTGGAGAACTGTGAATATGAGATTATTTTATTAATTTGTATAAAACCGTTTGTTATTAGATATGGATAATTAAGAATTTGGTTAAATTATGTATTTTAGTATTATTTAGTATTAAGATAATTACGAAGACCTTGTAATTGAATTTGGTGATTGATGATGATTACAATGATATAATTAGTTCGAAATTAGACGATATTTAGATTAACAAGTTTAATTGTAAACATCATACAATTTATTAGTTTTATGTGAAAGTATGTATGAAAAACACATTTTATAATCATATAAATAAAAAAATATTATATATATATATATATATATATATATATATATATATATATATATATATATATATATATATATATATTGTAACACACATGTAACGTTCCATTTTTACAAACAAAATTTTCATTTTAATTAAGGTAAAATATCATTTCATAAAAACTCAAATTAGAAAATCTCATTTGTTCCAAAATACAATTGTTTGAAAATCAGAGTAATATGATAAATGTGAAATCTTTATTGATGTTGTTGAGTGTGTCCAGTCATGCATTCACATTCTCACGATCATTAATGATACCTAAAAACATTTAATCCATAATTGTAAGTCAAAGTTCAATGAGTTCTCCCAAACTATCACATACAAGCCAATATAATAAACAATTATGTGATATCAACAACTCTGATAACTATTAGCAATCCCGGGGACTACCAACAGTCCAAGGGGCTCCCATCATTCCTGTAGGTTATCAGCAATCATATGTGTTATCATAAACCCGACAAACTATTAGAAGTCTTGGAGTTATTAGTAACTCAAATATATGTGTAACAACAATCAGAAAATAAGACCATGTTGGTCTAGCATACTATGATATAAGAAATATAATAAGAAGACTCATTCTCGCATACAAAATCTAATACACACACTACACCATAATTGGGAGATCACCAATAAATGAATAATTATATATATTCAGAGGTGAGATAGATAATCGAACAGTGATCCCACTCTAAAGCCAGAACCAAACAAGGAACGGGTAAGAAAGCTTAGATTAAGAGTTCTCAGGCTATCATACATGACTATATATAACCCACAGGGCACTCCACTAGACGATCACCGACCTATCGGTACTCTAAGCAGTATACCATTACTCATATATCCTATCATACAAGGATATACACTGTGACACATAGTATAATGAGGAAACTCACCTGAATCGAAGGCCCGAGGAACACAACAACACACTCACCTAGCACCAAACAAAGATAAATCCTTAATCAATAACCCAATTCCTTCAAGTTTGACCCAAGATCAAATTGGTCAAAAGTCAACAGTGAACAAAAGTCAATGGTCAACCCAAATCAACGTTCGTCATGACATGGAGACCTCTTGACCACGTCGTGGGCATGCCATAACAAAATAGTCGCGATGCAGAGTATCACCACGTCGTGACAAGCCCTTTTACATGTTGTGGTCATTGGTAGATTGTCATATTCTTCATTAAGAGCTTACTCTCTTAAGCCATTCATTTATACTTTCGAAAAGTCTTTCTAACACCCAAATACATCATAAAAATCATTGCTTTTATGGAAATGCATGTCCAATGCATGTCCTTCCCAAACTAGGTCACTAATGAAAGAAATGAGCTCCCAAACTCTTGCTTGAGACCAAGGACTTAATAGATCATTAGATTTGGAACATATAACCATAAAGGAACCTCAAGGATCCATAAAGTTGCCAACTTTATGGAATCCCCCCACTCAAACCACCTTGAATCATGAACAAAAAGCTTCTAATCCTAGACTAGAAAAATAACACATAAAGATAGGAACTTGGGGACTTATAAAAGTCCAAAAGATGTACAAGAAGGTGGTGAGGAGGTTTGTTTGTTAGATCTTTACACAAAAGGCACCTTCTTTTTCTTCAAGTTGCAATCTAAGGCTTAATTCTCCAAGAACACTCAAATAGGGCTAGGGTTTTCAAGATAAGAGGGTGGAGGTTGAAGAGAATGACCTAACCCTAAAGTTAAGGTCCTTAAATATGGAGAAAACCCTAAAAATCATGGATTTGGGTTGCATATGCTGCCACGTTGTGGCCTTCCTCTTGCCACGTTGTGGCGGCCATCAATACACACGTTCTTATAATGGATATGCCACATCATGGTCCTCCATACTCCACGTCTTGGCACTAGGATTTTCTCAAAAACCTTACCTTGATCCCTCCAAGTCCTCAACTGATCTATTATGGAAATGAGTGTTACAATTCTCTCCTACTTAAATTAGATTTCATCCTCGAGATCGGTCCATACAAATTACCTCTTGTATACACTACGACCCTCTCACGAGTCCTTTTGATCCCACTACAATTGCATTGGCCGACAAAATTCTCTTACTATGGTTTGCAGTTTTTACCTCAAGGCCTTCCCGAACAAATACACAGTCTATTCTTGAATTAGACGCCTAACAATTGATCTGTCAGCTTCAGAAGCACTGGATCGATTCCCTACCCAGTAGACCACTTCCAAAACCGATGTCGATTTAATATTTTATTGAAAACATGTGCCCCATTGAAGAAACGACAATTAACCACATTGCGAGAAATTAATTCCTTAGCCATAATTCGAGCACTCCATGGTTGAGTATGACAATCTAGCGAACAATTTCATTAAATAAATCAACCTGGCAGATCAAAAACTCGTAGATTTGATATGTTAAATATCTCCTCGGCCTCGCGCCACTGATAAGCCGACTTATGGAATCCACGCCGACAGTCGTCGCCGACAACCTCGCATGCAACACACTAGCAAAATCACTAAACGAATACCAATTGAACATATACTAAACTAGATTATATAACCACTTAACTCTTACAACCCCAATCCGTCAACCAATAACGAATCTCGGGCTCACCCTTGATCCGTCAACTACTAATGACTCTCGGGCTTATCCCCGATCTGTTAACCACTAACAACTCCCGGGCTTACCCCCAATCTATCAACCACTACCAAGGCCCCTCAGCCTAACATGGGCACACATCGAACCTACGAAAGTTAGCTATCCCAATCAGGCCTCTGGGTCATGATTCGGACCCCCAGGTACCAATCAAACAAGAACAGACAAGGATTCCTCACCGCAACCCTTGACCTGAGCTCCTAACACCTTCAAACCCTTAAGCACGATGACGTCATTCGGAATGCCAACACAAAATGCAATTAAGACAATCTGAAGGAATTTCATCAGGTGGCAATGATCCCAACGCGGATCCCTGAAGATTATGCAATTACACGAAAGTCTTGAACTTGTGAAATTTGGCTGAAGACTGCACCCTGAAGCGCGTTAGAAATTGATTAACAACACAAGAGATTCAATCAAAGCTTTAAGGGACACGAGATATAAATAGGATCTATTTGTCTCGATTAAATTCTGAAGAGTACATGAGAATATTTGAGTACAAATGAAAAATGACACTCAATTCGTTACTCTCTACTCTATGTACTTACCCAATTTATAGGGTACAAAAAATTCACAAGAAATTACAAGGACTAGACATTTAAGTATCGAAATTGATGTGCCTTGTAAATAGATAATGTGTCGAAACCATACCGCTTTCAACACTTTACTGACTCAGACTACTTTCGACTTCTTACTATATACATTCGACCCAACATTCTCCTCCTTAGTGAGAAACGTCAGATATTAATCAATCATCTTCATCGTTTATAAAAGCTCTCTTCTAACTTTTATATACCACAAGATAGTCTTCCTTATCTCCATCATCATTCTTTTTTTCAATTGTTGATTTGAATCAAGATGTTCATGAAATGAGAATTTGTATATATTTCTAAATCAAACACTTGAAACAAAAACTTCATTAAATTCCCTCTATTGTTCTTTCCTTGGGACATAACACATAAGGCTGATGAATGATTTCTCCGTCTACAAATTCATTGATATTTAATTTTGCCTTTGCCATAGTTTGTGGTACTTTCGAAGGCAAATGAGTTATGACACCAACAATAACATCGACTTTGCCATGCAATAACTTGTAACTTTCCTCCAGTTTCTTTACTTCTTTCGAAATCCAAGAATATATCTCATCAACCTTGAGATGAAGAGACTCATTCATTGCATTCAATATTTCAATAAAAAGTTTATTATGCTCCTTTGCAACATTGTCAAGCCTTTGAATTTCATGACCGAAACTTTTTGAATGAATAGACGATCGTTCTGCTTGTTTATGCTCAACACCCTCAAAAAAATTCCGCAAACGTGATTCTTGAGCTTTCAAAAAATAATCCATCTCGACCCCAGTCACATAATTCTTCCCTCATGTTGTAATTTGAAGAAGATAATTGATCTTTGAGTTCAACAACTTGAATTGCTTACCTGACATGATTAGTTCATCAAGAATATCTTCTTCTTATGGATTGAATTGAATATCGGAATACAAAACCATAATATCTTCATCAACAACTTCGTCTCCTTTAAGTGACTTCTTAGTTGATTGTGAGGAGAAACGAGTGGTGATAAGTTCTTGTATAACACCAAAAAATGTTGGTGAAACAGAAACAGAAGTAAGAATGGGTGATGTTGGTGGTGGTAAAATTGTTGAAGTTGTAATGGAAGTTGTGATAGTATATTTTTCATTGATCATCCCTTCATCCATATTGACATTTGTATCCTTAATAGATAAGTTCACAGTGATGTCTGGAGTTTCGACCTCCTCCCTATCGGACTTGGTATTCAAGACCCCGGATGGTTTGACTAAAGCCTTCTCATGGATGTTGGTTTGTTTTTGGTCACATGAATGGATGTTTGTATCCGTATCAGATACGTTTACAGTGACACTAGGAATCCTTGTCTCCTCGAAAGTCGATTTGATAGGGGTATGCTTTCATGGTGAACCAATAAAAGAATCCTCAATTCGAATGTCTAACCTATCGTTGTCACTATCATTCTCATTCTCGACTATTACTTCCTCAATTGGAACTCCACCATGATCATTCTTTCTATTCTTTATCTTTCTGACAATATCAATAGCTTGAGACTTCTTTGTTGCTGGAGAACCATAACTCAAAATCTCATGGATTAAAACTCCCTTTCTAGTAAACTGTAACTTCTTAACTCTTTTGGAACCGCTCTTTTTCTCAACTAGTTCACTTTTCTATGTAATTATATATGCACTAGGAATAGATGTTTAAACAAAAAGTTTTCTTTAATGGTTTCTTGGTTCGTTTGAGTATCCCTTTACCAGTCTTTTTTGGTATTGTTTCTTTAACAAATTGCTATGGTACCAATTGTCATCATATTGCTCGTTGCATAGTACCTACAATCAATTAGAAGAATTTAGGTCCCCAAGACCTTTTGGGTCCTTGGACATTAGTTTGAAACACATTGTGCAGTGAAGAACCTAAAACCCAATTATAAACTTTCGATTTGAAATCGTCAATTAAGTCAACTTCATTTACTTTAGGTATTGAAATTTATTCATACAATGGGGAAGGTTCAACATTGATTTTCTCTTTTCCATCCATTTTCTGAGAAAAATCAATTTTATTCTTTGGAATTTCTTTCCACTTTCGCATCATTGGTGTAAACTCTTGAGATGAAGTACTTTCATTCATTGAATCATTCAAGTACTTCTCGTAAGCATTTCGTATTTGCTCTTGAGAATACTTTCGTGAGTGATATTGTTTTCCTTTTCCTTCAAGCCAATGATTGATGTTCTTTACATCACTTTTGCCTTTTGTGAATGAAGCTTTCATCTTATGTTTTTAATCATGATTTGGAAAATTTGGGTTTTTAGGTTTAAAAGGCTCACTCTTCCTTCCTTTAACTTCCAATTTCTCAAATTTTCTTTTGAGAAATAACCTTTGTGAATGATTTGGAAAACGATTTTGATATCAGTTTTGATAACTAACACCATTTTGTTGAAAAACTTTTTGATTTTGACCAAAAATTCATTGTCCATGATTTTGCAAATTTCTTTGAAAACTATTTTGTCGAAAAGTTATTTTGGGCAAAGTTTTGACTTCTTTGAAAAACATTTATGTTTTTGAAATTGTTTATTCTGAAAAATCTTTGCATTTTGTGAAAACTTCTTTGCTGTTTTAGGAGATTTTAAAAGAAAAAACCTTTTGATCGTGAAAAGCTTTTTCATTTTTCCAATAAGCTTTATTTTGTGCTTTTGATTTTAAAATTCTTTTGTTAGAAGCCAAATTTTCTATTCTTCTTTTGAAATTTTGTGTTTTCACCTTTTGATGTTTTAGATCAACAAGTAAAGAATCAACGTATTTTTATTTGTTTTCATTGTATACAACAAATTTTATTTGTTTTCATTATCTACAATAGATTTTTCCATTTTCATAGCTCAAATATGTTTTGTTTTATTTTGTTGTTAATAAATTTTCGAGTTTTTTATCAAACCATTTTCGAATGTTTGATTCGAATAAAATCCTTCTTTCGTCACACTCACATTGTCTTCGTTCACCAACTTGTTCAATTCAGGAGTTACATTATCACCATTTCCTTTGGTAACAAAGACTTGATTCGGAAACACATCTTCTGAATCCTTGTACCTAGGATAAACCACTGCATTTGATTCAAGAGAATGTTTTCCTTTGTCTTTCAACACTTTCGAGTACTCCTTTGAATCTTTGAAGACTTAATCTATCACAACTCTTGGAATTTGTTTCTTATTTGAAACTTCATCGTCACCAGTCACATAATCCTCAACCACAACAAAGTCTTGAGAATCACAGGTTTTGGATGTCGAAGATTGATCATTGTTTAATTCCGACATTAAATCATTACATTCTTTTCCTTTAGCCATTTAATTGACATTAATGACAAATAATCGTGAGCAATCGACACATTCCTCTTCCTCAATTTCACTGATATTGTTAGAATTATCTTTGATATTAGAAATTTTTTTGTTTAGAACCAAGTGTCGACTTCTCACTCATGTTCAAAATATTGACTTGTTCATTTTTTTATTAAAGTCTCATTCACAATTTTCACAAGATCATCAACATTCAAATAATCATTAATATCTAAAACACCATATGCATATAAATCACTTTGAATTTTATCATAATCTACTATCTTTCTTTCACATTCATATGTGGTTTTGTCTATTTGTCCTCTTTTAAAAGCAAGAAAAGGAAGTAGCTTTCAATGTTGTTCATCACAAATCTCAGCATAATGATAAAGTTCAGTTAATTTTGCATACAACCTTTTTACAGTATTACAATATATGTGTAACGTCCCAAAAATAAGACCCAAAAAGTTAAATTTTCAATTAATAAAACAATATCCGAAAACATCATCACAAATCCCAAGTGGAACAATTGTATTAAAAACTGTTAGGTTATGTGCATAATATCAATCCTAAAGTGTACATGCAACCCTAATTGTTTTGATCTAGGTTTTTCTAAGTAAACATACAACATTGAATACCAAAGCAATAAACCCTAATTGACTAGCATACAAATCTGAAAATCACATATGATTAGGGTTAGAAAGCTTACCTTGATTATTATGAAGCGATAAAAATCACAAACCTCCTTGATCTTGACTTCTGAAAGTTTAGTGCCCCAAGTTTTGCACCTCTAATGGAGTCACAAACACCATTAGCAACAAGGATGAACAAGAGAGAGGAGAGGCACCAAAAACATCCAAGATGCTCTTAGGAATGCTTAGCCATGTTCTGGGATCCTTATGGGTCCTTATATAATTGAGGCTACTAGGGTTTTCAACTTGGAAACCCTAATCCAATTGATTAGTCCTTAAGCAGCCCAAAGATCCTTCCAGAAGGCCCCTTGGATGATTTCTATATGGACTCCCATATCGAATTCATCCGTTGCTTCCTTATGAATCTTAAGCCCAACTCTGTAATTATCTTATAATTACAATATGAGTCCCCTTAATTTAATTAATCTCTTTTGACCACAAAATTAATTCTAAATTAATTATTGATCAGTATTAATTAAACAATATGATTTATCTTTTAATATATTATTCACATAATATATTAATAAATCATAAGTAATCCTCTTTCTTCATAATTCATCCTATCAGTTGCTATGGTAAAGGCAACCCAAAAGGACCATGTTCATAATCGGGTCAAGTACATACCAAAATAGTTATGGACTTAGACACCTAATCCAACAAAAACATCATAAAATATCAGAGTAATCATGAAAAAAGGAACAATAACGTGTATGCACTGCAATCACCCTGAGCTCTTCCTTTTTGCACAAAAAGTACCTGAAACATAAACTGAAAACCATAAGCATGAAGCTTAGTGAGTTCCCCTAAATACCACATACCACACATATCAAACATATAATGGGCCCGCCCGATGAGTGTAACGAGCCCCACCCTAATTCGCATAACGGGCCCCACCCATTGAGTATAGTGGGCCTAGCCCTAACTCTCGCAACAGGCCCCACCTAACACACAATCATACAAATATAACAAGTAATGGCATACAGATTACTCATTGGGCCCCGCCCATTAAGCATACAAACACATGCTAGAGTCACACAAACATCTAGTACACTAACATAATAAAACATGGGTCGACATTGGTTCCTTCAACCCGCTAAACACAGTGAGGAAGACTCACCTCAGATTGCAGAATTTCAGAGATAAATCTTTGGCTGCTAGCCCGCTAAAATCCCCGCGTTATCAACATATAATAACATCCAATTAATAATTGGATCCCGACTCACACTAAGAGTCTAAACTAGGGTAAAAGATCCTTTTTACCCTTTTCTTAACTTGACCTAAGGAGAAGGACCAAACCAACTGCCCAAAAGGCCCAAACTCCCAAAATGATTAGCCAAGGCCCAAATATGGCTCAGTTATCCAAATTGGGCCCAAATCCCTTTGCGGGCCTTCAACCAAACGAATCCATACTAAAAATCTGATGGCCCAACAAATCCCCAAAACTCCTAAGGTCCACACATGGCCCAAAATCGAAAAGCCCAAAACCAAAGCTCTTAATACAGCAAGCCAAACTCATAAGGACTAATTGTTGGTATAAAAGAAAGTCTTAAGAGATGAGTTTTTATGTATGCTTCTATTATTTTATGTTCATCTTTTGTACTAAGTTTTGGTATAAAAGACAAGCTTAAGAGATGAATTTTAGCTAGTGGTTTACTCACTTATTTCTCCATAAAATGGCAGGCAATTTTCAAAATTGGTATGTTCTCCCTCTCTTCTTCTTTCTTCCATTTTGGTGCTAGAAATGAAGGCTTTAAAGTTGCTTCTCTTTAAGCACTTATTTGGTATAAGTCTTAAAGCTTAAGAACAACTTTATACATGTGTTTACTAGCATATTTTGGTGGTTCAATGCTTCCTTGGTGGATACATTATAAAGAACTTCTACTTGGAGTTTTAAAGTCATTTTCATCAACTTTCTAATTGCCAAAAGGAACCAAAGTCTTCAAAGGTTATTATACTTTCTTCTTCTTTGGTTATGTTTAATATTTCTAAGTTCTTGCAAAATGATCCTTGGTGGGTATTAAATGGTTTTAGTTTATTCAAACAAAATTGCTTTCATTGTTAATTATGTCAAAATTTTAGACTAAAATTGGACTATTTTTAAATAAAAACCCAACAATGCAATCTCATCATTTGAACCCTTGACTAGGTAATGTTGGAAATCATTACCAAATGATTTAGCTTTTCTTTGTCTTTTGCTTCTTCTAAGCTCAGGTGATTCATTTGAATCAGGTATAACTTCCTTAGTAGTTCCACTGGAACTTGGAACCATATCCTTTGGTCTAGGTATGGATGAAAACCGATTTTCATCAAATATTGCATATCTTGATTCTATAACAGTGTTAATTGAAACAGAAGAATTAGGTTCTATAACATAAAACCTATAAGCCTTAGAATGCTCAACATATCCGATGAAGATTCAATCAATACATCTTTCACCCAAAGTCTTCATCTTTGGTTCACTTAGTTTTACAACTACCCGACAACCCCAAACTTTACTTTATTCTAAGTTTGGTTTTATTTTTTTACCAATGTTCAAAGGGAGTTATCTTTTTCTTTTTGTTTGGAACTCTATTTAGAAGAAAACAAGTTGTTATCATAATTTCTCCTAACAATCCATCACACTCTAACCTGAATTTGACAACATAGAATTCACCATTTCCTTTAGAATTATATTTTTCCTTTCAGAAATCCCATTTTGTTGAGGAGTATATGGAGTCGTCATTTCATGTATAATTCCAACAGACTGGAAATAACCAGTATCATAATACTCACCACCTTGATCAGTACGATGTCTTTTGATTAAATCATTTTGTTGCAACTCAACTTCTTTTTTAAAAAAATTAAATTTATCAAGGGCTTCACCCTTTCTACCCTGATCCTCAAAAAGGAGCTGCCCCTTGACCCCGTCCCTTGACCGGTCAACGAGGCCACCTTGGACCTCACCAGGGTCGCTGCCCCTTAGAACCCCGTACCCAGAGGCGCTACCCGCGGACCCCCGTATTTCTGAGTTTATATTTATCACTCCGAATGTGCACTCCACACCACCAAACTATGTTGATAACACTAAAATCACCAACAAAGCTTAACTTTTGCAAATTGACAACTTTGGTCCTTATAACATAACATTTTCAATTTGACTCTATTATGCTTATAATTTATGCGCCTATCATTTTTACCGTATTCTTGTTTATGAATTTTATTTATTTATTTGTATATTATTATTATTATTTTTATTATTTTATAAAAAAAATGTATTTCATTGAAAATGACGATAACTCGGTCTCGTTTTGATGATGTTTTAATATGTATGGTTAAGACAAATGTATATCAATATGTAGAGAGAATTTAATCGCTCTCAACCATATATTCATATTTATATCGAGTATTAAATTATAAAAGTTTATGATAGAAAATGATATAAATAATCTTGAAAAATATAAAGATAAAGTATATTATAGTTATTGTTAATGAGTTTTGGTGACACATCACCCCGTAAAATAAAAAACCTTGAAAATATTAAATAAAAAAATAACAACATACTTTTGGATCGATAATATGGAAGTTGAATATTTATTCGTGACAAATGACATGAGATTCTTCTATTATTTTATGTAAGCCGTGTAGTATTTTATACGAATAAATAAAAACTTGGTCGAATTATGAATTTTGATGATATTTTGTAGAAAAAACATCATAAATGGTCCCTGTGGTTTCCCAAAATCTGAAGTTTAGGCCCTGTGGTTTAAAAACCTCATAGATGGTCCCTGTGCTTTCAAAACTTTTGACAGATGGTCCTTATCCCTCACACCGTTAGAACCTCACCGTTAACTCTTATTTCATTAAAATAATATAAGGGTAAATCAGTCTTTTCAGCTGTGCCCTCTTCTTTATAACCAAATGCATGTCTGATATTTTGAAAACCCCTTCTCGCACCCACCCTCTTCTACTCTCACTCTACTGTGCATCCAATTTCAAAACGAACTCTGCGAGTGTTGAAGATAGCGATTTGTAGATGTGGAATGGAAACAACGAAGTTGACCTCATGGACGGAGCGTAACCCAGGAAGGCAATTTTTGAATTTTTCAAGATGTGGGTTCGTAAGGTGGGTTGACCCTCCGATGTGTGCTAGGGCATTGGTGGTGATTTCAAGTTTGATAAGATCAATGAATCGATTGGAAGAGAGGGTTGCAATTACAGGTACTGGACTGAGGAACTACCAGCTGATGTTGTTCTGTTCATGGATGTTTTTTTTAACCAGTAAGGTGGTTGAAGGATTTTGATGGTAATAAGATGGGGGGGGGGGGGGGTTTGGTTTCTTTTGTACACATCTAACTAGTTCAAGGGGTTTTGGATTGTGATGGAATGGGTATTTTGGTTTCATTTTGTTGTATGAAGTGTAACACATTAAGTTAATGGAAATTATGATTATGTATTTTGTTATAAATCAGTGGTTTTGATGTGCATTTTCGTATGATACATTTGTTGGAATAATGTCTAAGGCTGTAACTATATTAGGCAAGTATTTGATCCGATTGTGCATGGTCCTTTTGGGTTGCCTTCACCATAGCAACTTGATGGATGATTTGTTAAAAGAGAGTAAATATTATAAGGAATAATATATGGTTATTTGATTAATATAAGTCATAGATTAATTGGAATTAATTTGGTGACTTAAAGAGATTAATTAAATAAAGGGGTATAAACTGTCAATTGTTTGATAGTTAAACTTTAGACTATAAATCCATTGGGATATGCTTTGGACGAATTCTATGAGATATAGGATAGCTAAAATCGTCCAAAGGCTTATCTATGGAATGGATTTGGATAGCCTTAAGAGAAGATTATCCAATTAGGGTTTAGGTTGTAACCCTTAAGGAGTCTACAAGTATAAATAGACCCTAGGGGTGAGGGAATTCGACACACCATCTAAAGTAGAGATACTCTGGCCGAATTCCTCCCCTCTCCTCTCTCCTAAATCATCTTGCTTGCTATTGGTGTTTGTAAGCCATTAGAGGAGTGACATTTGTGACTCTAGAAGCTCCAAGACAACAAGATCAACAAGGAATCCAAAGGTATGATTCTAGATCTATTTCAATGTTGTTATTTAACCTAATTAGCTATTAGAAGTCTTGGATTCAAAGCATGTTTAATTAGAAAGCCTAGATCCAAGCATTAGGGTTTTGCATGCGCACATAGGAAAGTTCTTATGGCTAAAACCCATCAGTGGTATTAGAGCCTAGCTTGGTTTTCTTTAAATTGTTGCATGATTAACTGAAACAAACCTGCAAAATTCGATTTTGGGTTTATGAGTCATGTACTCGGCGAGTTCCAAAGTGGACTCGGCGAGTAGGCCAGTACTCGGCGAGTTCGAGCGTCTGGATTAGGCAAAACCGGGATTTTTTCATGTTTATCTTATGGAAACTTACCTTATTCATATTAGATCAACCCTAATTCGTTTTTTTGATATATATGACTATTATCTTGATCTAATTAAAGATATTTATCATCTAATAAAATATTCAATTTCCTTATGTGATAAATGATTAATTATTTTGATAATTATCTTAAAAGAAATCTTGGATAAATCAAATAAAGATAATTAGGATATTAATTGTTAATTGGAATTATTTGTTATTTGATCCTTCATGTTTTAAATGTTTAAAACCTACCCTAAAGTTTTGAAATTTATATTTGTGATTAAAAGTTTTAATTTAGACAACTTAAATTTCAAACCCTAGATTTTAAAAGGCTTTAAAATACAACCCTATACTAATATGATATTACTAGAATAATATATATATATATATATATATATATATATATATATATATATATAACTAAATGCTAGTCTTACCGTTAGTAGGCCTCATTCACGAAGCCGATCTATAAGGTGGGTATAAGGTTGCGGCCTATAAAATGGCGCTTAATAGGTGTACACTCACACCCACCGCTTGCTTGATTGGTGGAGGGTCGTTAGCCGAACGGGTAGGATAGGGCAACCTCATCTTCTCATTAAAAGTATAATAAGAAATACAAAGTAACTACACATTTTAAAATTTTCCCAATCTTAGTTACTTTAGGAAAAGTGAATTGATGCAATCCCATGAAATTACACTTTGCACCTTGCTAAGAAGTTAGTGGAGCATGTGTGGTTTACCGGCACACTAATTGGTTCTAAGCGAAGGTGGCAAAGGGTGATTCATTGTTTATCATAGTTCGATGGAGCGTGTGTGGTTTATCGGCACATCGAATAGGTGATCGTTACAATGAAGGCACCATGTGAATTTGCATGGTAATTCACACCCGCTTTGTGATCATCGGCATCCCAGTCACAAACGAGAGGGGCATATCGAGATTTAAACATGCCATTGAATAGCTTCAATGAATCTCATCCGAACCTAGGAATTCTCAAAAACACTTAGGACTAATAATTTAAGTTTTGTGATGGAGAATTAGTGAATCGTCATTCACTTACCTTCAATTTATTTGCATGTTAGATTACGACATCCCTTTTCTAGTATGTAAATGTTATTGTTGGATCCTAGCCCTAATTTTCTTATTGGGTGATAATTAGGGATTCTTATTCTAATCTATCTTTGTCCTTTCTATAGATGCCAAACGCAAACAACGCTGCTGCTAGTTCTTTCACGTTGATGAGCCTTTGCCAAAAGGTCACCTTCGATGGAACGAACTTTAGCGAATGGATAAGATACATTCGCACCATTGCTCGCTATGAGGATAAAGAGTATGTCCTCGATGAGAAGCTCGAGAAAATCAACCCCGAAGTTGCTACTCCCGAAGAAATCACCGCCTTTGAAACTCATGAGCGAGATGCAACGAAGGTACATTGCATCATGATCGCCACCATGAACTCCGAATTCCAAAAGTCCTATGAGGACATGTATCCATACGAGATGCATCAAGACTTGTTGGAGAGATACCACCAAAACGTGAGACAAGAGCGTTACGAGATTTTCACTAACATGATCTCCGCTAAGATGGGTCATGGAGAATCTCTTACCGTGCACCTGCAAAAGATGCAAAGGTATGTCGACTGCCTTCGCAAGTTAAATGTTGACTTCGGTGAAGACTTGGTGATCGACATGGTGCTTCACTCTTTGCCTCCAATGTACAACCAATTTAGGATGACCTACCACATGAACAAAGAAGAGGTCACCCTAAGCAAACTCCAAGGTCTCTTGAGGGTCGTTGAGAGCAACTTCAAGGACAAGTCTGTTGCACCTACTCCCAATCTGTCCGCTGCTCCTGTCTTGGCTATTGGTCAAGGGAAGGGAAATAAGAGGAAAGCTTCATCGAATAACTATCGCAAGGTGAAAGCCCGAGATGGTGCCTCTTCTAGTGGGACCAAAGTTGATCCCGCTAAGCCCTGCTCCAACCCAAAGGAGGCAGAGTGCCACCACTGCCACAAGATAGGACATTGGAAGAGAAGCTACCCAGAATACCTGCAAGCAATCAAAGAAGGAAAGATCAAGCCATCTTTCGCAGGTATATACACAATTAAATCTAACGATTCTAATCATGCTATTTCTTGGGTTCTTGACACCGGTTGTGGTTATCACATTTGTTCAAATGTGCAAGGACTAAGAAGAAGTAGGGATGTGGAGCAAGGAAGGATCAATCTAATCATGGGGAACAAAAGATCGTCGCCTGTTACCAAGATTGGAGTGTATTCTTTAGTGCTTAGGAATAATTTGTGTTTAGATTTGAACAATTGTTGCTATTCGCCAGAAATGGCTAGAAACATCATTTCATTTCATGGTTTATATAGACAAGGATTTAGATTTTCTTTTAATAATGAGAATGGTTCTATTATGGCTTATCTAAATAGTGTCTTTTACTTTGAAGCTATACCATGTAATGGAATATATGAAACTGTTATGATTGTTGATAACTTAGGAAATGATGTTTTGAATGTTGATTCTTCCACTAGTTTGGATAAAGCATCCTTGTGGCATTGCCATCTTGGACATGTTAACAGAAACGCATAGCCCAACTCCAAAAGGATGGAGTGTTGGAGTCAATCAACCTTAGGGAAGATGACACATGCGAGTCTTGTTTACTTGGAAAGATGACTAAGTCACCCTTCACGAATACTTGTGAAAGGGGTGAGGGGCTATTGGACCTAATACATACCGATGTATGTGGACCCTTTAGATCAACCATGAAGGATGGGAACCGCTTCTATGTGACTTTTACCGATGATTATAGTAGATATGGGTATATCTATTTAATCAAGCAAAAGTCAGAAACCTTTGAAAAGTTCAAAGAGTTCAAGAATGAAGTGGAGAATCAATTGGGCAGGAAAATCAAGATGCTTCGATCCGATCGAGGAGGAGAGTACCTAAGTCTTGAATTCCACGATTATCTCAAGGAGTGTGGAATAGTTTCGCAATTGACGCCTCCTAGGACACCGCAGTTGAATGGTGTGGCAGAAAGGCGTAATCGAACCTTATTGGATATGGTTCGCTCTATGATGAGTCGTGTTTCACTACCTATCTTCTTTTGGAGGTATGCCTTAGAGACTGCCGCCCATATCCTTAACCGAGTCCCTACTAAGAAGGTTGCCAAAACACCTCACGAGATGTGGACGGGGAAAGCTCCCTCGTTGGCACATATCAAGGTTTGGGGTTGCGAGGCTTTCGTAAGACGAGATACTCACGACAAGCTTGAACCTCGAAGTGAGCAATGTATTTTCATCGGCTACCCGCAGACATCCTTTGGATATCTCTTCTATAGACCGAAAGACAATGTAGTCTTTGTTGCGAGGAGAGGAGTTTTCCGAGAGCGAGAACTCATAAGCCAAGGAGACAATGGGAGGCAAATCGAACTTGAAGAGATTCAAGAGTCGATAGATGAAGGAACCTCTACCGCTGGCATTCAACCCGAGGAGGAAACTCCGGTTGAACCGATTGACGAATCCTTACCTCTCAGACGTTTCGATAGAGTTAGAGTTCATCCCCAGTTTTATGGTTTTCATATTACTACCGAAGGGGACACGTATATTAGTGATGGTACACTAGTAAATCTTGATGAACCTAATAGCTATAAGGAAGCCATGGCAGGCCCGGAGTCTGCAAAATGGAAAGAGGCAATGGATAGCGAGATCCAATCCATGTACGATAACCAAGTTTGGAATTTGGTTGATTATGTGCCCGAACGTAAGACTGTTGGGTGCAAATGGATCTTTAGAAAGAAGACCGACATGGATGGGAACGTACACACATATAAGGCGCGATTGGTCGCGAAGGGCTTTACTCAAACTCCCGGAGTTGACTATGATGAGACCTTCTCACCAGTTGCGAAGATTAAATCTATTAGAGTGATGCTAGCAATTGCCGCATTTCATGATTATGAGATTTGGCAAATGGATGTCAATACCGCTTTCCTTAACGGAAAGTTGGCTGAGGATGTTTACATGGCTTAGCCAGAGGGGTTTGTGGATCCGAAGCATCCGAATAGAGTGTGTAAGCTTGAGAAGTCCATTTATGGACTTAAGCAAGCGTCTCGCAGATGGAATCTTTGCTTCGATGAGAAAGTCAAAGAGTTTGGATTTGTACGAAGCGAAGACGAATATTGTGTATATGTCAAAGCCAGTGGGAGTATAGTAAGCTTTCTCGTTCTATATGTCGATGACATATTACTCATAGGAAACGACATCCCGACTCTGCAGGAGGTTAAGTCCTGGCTCGGGAAGTGTTTCGCTATGAAGGACCTCGGAGAGGCTTCTTACATTTTGGGAATAAGGATAGTAAAAGAAAGAAGTAAGAGACTAATTGGACTTAGTCAGAATACTTACTTAGAGAAGGTACTAAAACGTTTTAGTATGGAAAACTCAAAGAAGGGAGAATTATCGATACAAGGAAATGCCAAGTTGAGTAAGACTCAAAGTCCGAGTACTGAAGCTGAGATAGCAGAAATGAGCCGAGTACCATACGCTTCCGCAGTTGGCTCAATCATGTACGCTATGACTTGTACTCGCCCTGATGTAGCCTTCGCTTTGAGCATGGTTAGCAGATATCAAGGGAACCCTGGCAAAGCGCATTGGATTGCGGTGAAGAACATCCTTAAGTACCTTCGGAGGACGAAGGAATGGTTCTTAGTCCTCAGAGGGAGTGATGACTTGAAGGTGCAAGGGTATAGTGACGCCAGCTTTCAGACTGACAGGGACAACTACCGTTCGCAGTCGGGCTAGGTCTTTACCCTAAATGGAGGAGCAGTGACATGGAAGAGTTCCAAGCAGGAAACCGTAGCTGATTCAACGTGCGAATCAGAGTACATTGCAGCAAGCGAAGCGTCGAAGGAGGCAATATGGCTAAAGAACTTCATTGGTGATCTTGGGGTTGTGCCGGCCATAAAGGAGCCCATGGAGATTTTATGTGATAACGAAGGTGCGGTTGCCTTAACCAAGGAACCGAGGGATCATGGTAGATCTCGACATATCGACAGAAAATATCACTTCATTAGACATCGTGTAGAAGAAGGACAACTCAAAGTTAAGAGGATATCATCAGAAGATAACCCAGCAGATCCGCTTACGAAGGGACTGAGTAGGGTTAAGCACTTGCAGCATGCTAGGAGTATTGGGCTGAAGGATGATATTAGTATAGATTAGATAGTATTAGAAACGTATAATAGATAAATGTAATTAACATTTGGTGATTAAATAAAGGAGTTTTATTTATAAGTAAAGTTACTGTCATATGTTAATTGTTTAACTATTGTTTCACTTTGCATGTTTTGACTTCCAGAATAATTGAGTTTATTAGGAATAATCGAATTATTCAAATTGTCCACAATCGTTCATATGTTGGGAGTAGATATGAATGAAGATTGTCATGAATTGGTGTGTAGAATGTCTAAATGGTGTTAGACATAGCAAGGGTTGCTGCAACGTTCATGAGTGCTTATGAACTGGTTTTGAGCATTGGAATAAACCCGCGCTTGCTGGAATCACTTTATGGAATACGATATAAAAGGTGATCGCAAGACGATAATATCATATAGTCTTAAAACCTAGATATATGATTTATTATTTGTTAATTGATTGTGCATTGATAATGCGAAAACGCATCAGTAACTTGGTGTTATAAAACACATTGTTGTGTATAGTTGGTTAATGAATAAGTAAATGCATATAAGTCGAAGTTTATCTGTAAATTTTATCCTAAGAGGGTAGAAGAGATATCTTGGCCACTCGATGATTTGATTTGACTTATGTGTCGAGCCCGGTCAGAACTGAATTGATGTGTTTGATTAAGTTCTATGTCAAATAAATCGGAGATCGAGAAATCAAATGCTTGACTAACCATTCCATAGGATTGTCAGCATGATATCTAACAGAGGACTGTAAGATCCCTTATCTAAAGGACAAGATTGATTAGATCAGAGTTGACAGCATCTTTGAGAGCTACGATTGCAAACCGAATTGTACTTGTATAGTTACTAGACTTATCCAAGTGGGAGACTGTTGGAATAGTGTCTAAGGCTGCAACTATATTAGGCAAGTATTTGATCCGGTTGTGCATGGTCCTTTTGGGTTGCCTTCACCATAGCAACTTGATGGATGATTTGTTAAAAGAGAGTAAATATTATAAGGAATAATATATGGTTATTTGATTAATATAAGTCATAGATTAATTGGAATTAATTTGGTGACTTAAAGAGATTAATTAAATAAAGGGGTATAAACTGTCAATTGTTTGATAGTTAAACTTTAGACTATAAATCCATTGGGATATGCTTTGGACGAATTCTATGAGATATAGGATAGCTAAAATCGTCCAAAGGCTTATCTATGGAATGGATTTGGATAGCCTTAAGAGAAGATTATCCAATTAGGGTTTAGGTTGTAACCCTTAAGGAGTCTACAAGTATAAATAGACCCTAGGGGTGAGGGAATTCGACACACCATCTAAAGTAGAGATACTCTGGCCGAATTCCTCCCCTCTTCTCTCTCCTAAATCATCTTGCTTGCTATTGGTGTTTGTAAGCCATTAGAGGAGTGACATTTGTGACTCTAGAAGCTCCAAGACAACAAGATCAACAAGGAATCCAAATGTATGATTCTAGATCTATTTCAATGTTGTTATTTAACCTAATTAGCTATTAGAAGTCTTAGATTCAAAGCATGTTTAATTAGAAAGCCTAGATCCAAGCATTAGGGTTTTGCATGCGCACATAGGAAAGTTCTTATGGCTAAAACCCATCAACATTGTTATAACTGCATCTTGCAAATGGTTAGGAATGGTATTTCAAATATACATTGTTATATATACATCTTTTTGAGAAAGGTTTGGAGAGGGTAATTCATAAGCAAAATGTTGATAAAATCATTTCAAGTCTGTGTTTAAACATGAGACTTAGTTTCAACATACTTACTGATGGAATGTCTTAACCCATACAAACATTACAAAAGACCTAATTACCATAATTTAAACAACCAAACCATAATTTAAGTTTCAAAATACCTAACTACCCAAACATCCAACTAACTACTTAACAGAATTTCCAACCCCCTTTCCCTTTCCTTGTGTCTTCCCCTTTCCCTATGTCTTCCCCTTTGATCCAACTTCACCAATGCCTCCCTGCCCTTTACATGTTATGGAATTATGCCCCTTGTTATGACACTTTGAACATGTGACTGCAAGAAATTTCCTGCTCAATTTAGTAGTTTGGCTGTTGGGCTCATCAACACCTCTCCTTCTCTTCTTTTTTGGCCTCCCAACCTACACATATGCATTTATTATATTTAAAACATAAACATACATGCTGGCATTAAAAGTAAATATCTAGCCTAGTTGACATAACAACCTGTGTGTGATGTTTTTTGGTGGAGTTAAAGTGAATGGACAATCACTTTTTGGCCACATTGAACGACCATTTATTGGATCAATTTTGTTCAGATACATGGATCTCCTTGTTGATAACTTATAGCAAGGATGGACCCAATCCTCAACATCAGGGGCATCTTCTCCGTTTTCAATTTTGTTCCATATAGCAGAAACAACATGCCTACATGGAAACCCTGTAATCTCCCAAAACCTACAAGTGCAACTTCTTTCATTTAGGTTCACCACATACTGATCCTGCCATGTGCTTGCAACTTGGTACTTTCCTGCCCCATTATACTTAACTACATACTTTTCTGCTTGAGTCTTAATCTCCTCTAAAATTTTAGTTGCAGTAGTACTTAGTTCCCCTTGACACTTATATATTTCTATTTGCACAACACACAATCTTTTCATGAGATACTCTCTAATATACTCTAAGCATGTGATGATTGGTTTCCCAATCTACTGAAACAGTTCAATGTGGTGGGCCATCAACTAGAAGTAAGGTAAAGTGCAATGGACGATCTACTGAAACAGTTGAATGTGGTGGACCATCAACTAGAAGTAAGGTAAAGTGCAATGGTAAAAATGTGATTATAAACAACTTATCGTTGAATTTGGTGATTTATACAATGGTGTAATTAGTTTTGAAATCAGATGATTTATAACAATATGAAAACGTATTTTATAACGACATATAAAAACACAAATTTTGAAACTAAAAATATGTCATTTGTGATATATGTCAGTTCGAGACAAATTTATATCATTGTTTAGATAAAAAAAAAAGATTAAGGCTTTATTTTCTTCCTTAGTTTGCTTCATCGGGAGGCAACCATGATATAAAGATTCTACTTTGAATTCTCTTGTATTTGGCTTTTGATCATCCCAAAAAGGTTAAACATACAAACCTTTTAGAACTTTGTTTTTGTTGCTTGAATTTTATGAACAAAGATCCAATAGCTAGATCACGATGATTTGTAATATTGCTTATGTTCTTGTGTTTGTTTTGTATTTTTGTCGAATAAATATTATATGATCCAAAAAAATCCATTTTCTTAACATAAATACTCCTATGTAGTGAACATCGATGGTAGAAAAAAATACTTGATTCTTTGCTTTAAACAACAAACTTTGAGTTTGTTTTGATTGGATTGTGTTGGAGAAAAAAGAACCCTAACTTGCGCTCTTGTGCATAATTGCTAATATATGTTAAAAAAACCTAATGGTATATTTTTAATTACCCACTTAAAAGATCATTACACGATTAAGTCCTAAGCCATTTTTAGTCCTACAATATGCTAAATTTAAAAGATCATGCTCCACAAACCGTATACATGTACAAAAGTTGTGGTGTTATATATTTCATTCTACTTTATAATTTCTTTAAAACAAATATAACAATTTTCATTATTAGATGCAATGGTAATGTCTGTCCTATTTCTACTATTGATGCAATGCTAAAGTTTGTCTTACAACAAAAGGTGTATTTGTAAGTGATATTTTTACTTAATAAATTGATTCATCCATTTGACAATACATGTTCTACAAACTTGTATAATAACTACAATATGTTGTATATCATGTAGATAAATCAATTTATTAAGTGTCATCAAAGAAAGAAACCCTATAAAATCCCTAAAAAAGTATTACTACGTATTTTTATTTTAAGTTGTAATAAAAACAAGATAACGATATTATCTTTATAGATGCAAGTTTTGGAATACAGCTCAAGCAACTGCGGATTTTTTTTTACACATGTCAGTCATATTTTTCACAACTATTGAGAATAAATATCATGTAATAAAAACAATATCGATGAGAAAATGCTATTTGTTGTATTTCGTATGGATATAAGAAATTATTGAAGAATAATATCTAAACACGGTAAAATGATTGGTCTTTTTCAGTATGTTTATAAAAAGCATGGATCCTCACTCAGATATGTGGAAGGCAATCAAGGCATTCAGTAATCAGACCACACAATGGATTCTCTTTCCTCGTCTTTCCTTCCAACATTTTCACCACCAAATTCCACCTCCTCTCATCCATCGCCGTCACCACCACCGCCGCGGCCGTCTACTTTTCGTGTCTTTTCCGTCAGAATCGAGGAGAAACCACAAACCGTCACAACCAGGTCCACCACCAAAAGGTCTAATAACCAAGAACGACCCACACCTCCATCGGTGAATATCGAGAAAAAACCGGTGGCAGATCAATCACTACCAGCGACAATCTTCAATGCATTTGACGACATCATAAACAAGTTCATAGATCCGCCGAGTAGGGTTTCGGTTGATCCGAGACATGTATTGTCGGATAATTTCTCTCCGGTGGACGAACTCCCTCCTACTGATTGTGAAGTCATTCAGGGTACACTTCCGAGTTGCCTTGATGGAGCCTACTTTCGTAATGGCCCTAATCCGCAGTATCTACCACGCGGTCCCTATCATTTATTCGACGGCGATGGCATGCTTCACGCCATTCGTATCTCCAAAGGAAAAGCCACTTTGTGTAGTCGATTCGTGAAGACCTACAAGTATAACATAGAGAAAGACGCCGGATTCCCCATTATCCCAAATGTGTTTTCAGGGTTTAATGGAATTGCTGCGTCTGCAGCTCGGATGGCTGTTACAGCAGGCCGGTTTTTCGCCGGACAGTTTGATCCGACGAAAGGTATTGGTTCGGCGAACACCAGCTTGGCGTTTTTTGGGAATAAGCTTTATGCGTTAGGCGAGTCTGATCTCCCTTATGCCCTAAAACTTGCGCCAAATGGTGACATAATCACACTCGGACGCCATGACTTTGATGGAAAGCTTTTCATGAGCATGACTGCTCACCCAAAAATCGATCCGGTGACTAAAGAAGCTTTTGCTTTTCGCTATGGCCCAATGCCACCTTTCCTAACATTTTTCCGATTCAACGAAAACGGAGAAAAACAAGCCGATGTCCCGATCTTCTCGATGACAAATCCTTCGTTTCTCCACGATTTCGCCCTCACTAAAAACTACGCCATTTTTCCCGAGATTCAGATCGGAATGAGCCCGATGGAGATGATCGGCGGCGGGTCCCCAGTGAGTACTGACCCCGGGAAGGTGCCAAGGCTTGGGGTGATCCCTAGGTACGCCAAGGACGAGTCGGAGATGAAGTGGTTCGAGGTTCTGGGGTTTAATATCATACATGCTATCAATGCATGGGAGGAGGACGACGGTGATACGGTGGTGATGGTGGCGCCGAACATCTTATCGGTGGAGCATACTTTGGAGAGGATGGATTTGATCCATGCCTCGGTGGAGAAAGTGAGGATCAATCTGAAAACCGGAATGGTGTCAAGGCACCCGCTTTCAACCCGGAATCTAGACTTTGGTGTCATCAATCCGGGTTTTGTTGGGGTGAAAAACAGGTTTGTTTCTAAGTTTATGAAAATAGATATAAATGTTCAACTTCAACATATCAATTTTATTAACCTATTTTTGATAAATCTGTCATTTTTTAACATGTGCTTTAAGTGCGTATTAAATATAAGTAATATTACTTGTTATCATAATTAAATAATTAAATATGAATTTGAGATTACTTAAATAAAAAATATATGATGTATTAATTATGAAAAATATTTTTTATAATTAATATATTTCGTATTTAATTATGATAATATTTTTTATAATTAATATTTTCTAATTCTTAATATATGTTTTTAAGATTATTATTACAAAATCCTTAAATCTTTTGGTCAAACATATTGCTACTTAGATTTTCATGTATACCTCATATTTACTCATTTACACACCACAAACGTGAGCATCAAATATCAATAACATGATGATGAAATACATAAAGATACTGACATGATGTTGAAATACAACATAAAGATAATAAATATAATGTTATTGGGTTTTCTGAAAATTAATGATATTTTTGTACTTTAAAATAAATCGTTAGGAGTAAATTATTTTTAAATTACTTTATCTCATATTTATATTTGAAAAAAATGGTATACGGATGATATCGTATAAAATGAAATATTTACACTGTATTTATTTTTAACAAGTATATTTACTTTTCGTGAAATATAAAATCGAATATACAAGCATCAACCATACATATTTTATTAGAATAGTTGAAAACATTGAAGTTAGAGTTGTGTGTTGTGCGGTTTAGTAAGGTTTAGAGTCAAAACCACAAACCACACCGTAATTGCAGTTTAAGATTTTTGAGATCCGCAAACCGCACCACAAAAGATCTAAACCGCATAATACGGTGTGCTGCGGTTCGATATGGTGCAGCCGATTTTGAAGTGATCTGATTATTAACCAAAAAAAATAGTTTTACATGCATTAGACTAGGTCTTAACTAGTCTACTTATTTTTCTTAAGATCTTAAATATAAATTATTTCTACTAGTAAAAAGTAGCTACAAATATTGTCTAAAACAACATCAATCGATCAAACAATCGATTAATAATTCTATAGAAACTAACATCAACCATCAATAGTAAAAAACCAAACAAAATTACAGCTTGAACATAACTACTAGAAGTTGTCTAAAACAGAAGTCATCCAAAAGAACAGTAATCTATCAAATAAGCCATTTGGATTTTTGCCTAATTGGATGGAATATAAGCATAGCGTATGGTCTAAGTTTCGATGTAATTATCTAAGACATTAAGGCAATATGTTTTAATTTCCAAACATATTTATTGTTTACATATTTGTGTTTTATACAACTCTTGGACTATATATATATATATATATATATATATATATATATATATATATATATATATATATATATATATATATATATATATATATATATATATATATATATATATATAGGGGTGTAAGTGAGCCGAGCTACTCGAGATCGACTCGTTAAAAGCTCGACTCGAGATCGAATTAAATGAGCCCGAGCCGAGCTCGAGCCTAAATATGAGGCTCGTTTATTAAACGAGCTCGAGCCGAGCTTCAATTAGTGAATATACCCTTAAGGGTATATAAGCTTAAATTCCCAAAGTCACTATAATACGTCGTTTTGTTTGATATATTTATTATAATGTTCTTCAACTTCAATATTTAACTTGATTTACTTTCAAGATCTTCAAAATTTCATTATTATTTTACTCTTACATCACATCTTTTTGACGAACATCAATTAGGCTATATATATTATAGTTGAAAATGAAAATTATGTAAGAGGAAAATAAATGTGAAATTTATAAATTTTTTTGAATGAAATCAAGTTAGAAGTTGAATTATAAGAATACTAGACAATAACAATGTATATATATGATACAAAACGACGTAGTATGGTGAGTTTGGGTGCCTAAGTTTATATACCCTTAAGGGTATATTCACTTTTCCATATATATATATATATATATAAGTTTAGTTACCTAAACTCACCATAATACGTAGTTTTGTTTGATATATTCATTATAATGTTTTTTAAACTTCAATCTCTACCTTGATGTATTTTTAAAATTTCACTATTATCTTATATATATATATATATATATATATATATATATATATATATATATATATATATATATAGGAAACTCTTAAATGTATATAAGCTTAGATACCTAAATTCACCATAATACGTAGTTTTGTTTGATATATTCATTATAATGTTCTTAAACTTCAATTTCTACCTTGATTTACTTTTAAGATTTTTAAAATTTTACTATTATCTTATTCTTACTTCACACCTTTTTGCCGAACACACACACACACACATATATATATATATATATATATATATATATATATATATATATATATATATATATTTATATATATATCATGTGGTGCAGTGCGTTTTGAACTGCAGTTTATAACTAAAAACTGGAAACCGCACCGTATGTTGCGATTTATAAAAACTACAAACCGCACTGCGAAAATCAAATACCGCCTTATGTGGTGCGGTGTGGGCGGTTTGTGCCGTTTTTTGCAAATCCTATGTGAATTGTCTACTTGACATAATGAATTAAATTCAATCATAGTAAAATGTTAAGCGTTAAATGAATAAGGAATTCAACTATCATTACGGTACTCGATTTGAAAAATGAAATTTTAAATAATATATTGTGATTAATAAATAAATTATTTTTTTCTTAATGTTTCATTTAACTTTTGTGGAGTTCAATGAAAAAATGTGAAGTTGTTTGAAAAGTTGAATGATAATATAATAATCCATTACATTTTATATAATTCATTGCATTATGGGCACCTAATGATTGTTTTCATTTTTACAAACATAGAACTTATAGAATAAAATATAATGCCTTAAAGCGTTATTTTAAGTTTATGAAAATAGATATTAATGTCCAACAAATCAATTTTATTAACCTATTTTTGATAAATCTTTTAGTTAAACATATTTCTATTTCGATTTTCATGTATACCTCATATCGGCTTCATATTTACTCATTTATAGACCACAAACGTGAGCATCAAATATCAATTACATGATGATGAAATGCATGAAGATACTGACATGATGCTGAAATACATAAAGATAATGTTGTTGGGTTTTTGAAAATAAATGATATTTTTGTATTTTTTTTTAAATCGTCAGGAGTAAATTATTTTTAAATTACTTTATTTCATATTTATATTAAAAAAATAGTATATGAAAAATATCAGAACTGAAATCGTACAAAATGAAATATTTTCAGTTTATTTATTTTTAATAAGTATATTTACTTTTTGTGAAAGATAAAATCGAATATACAAGCATCAACAATACAAATTTTTTTAGAATAGTTGAAAAAGATGAAGTATCTAGTTGACATAATAAATTAAGTTCAATCATAGTAAAATGTTACTTCCGCATTAAATGAACAAGGATTCAATGGTCATTACATTATTAGATGTGAAAATTGAAAATTTCACTTGTGATTAACAAATATATTTTTTTTTAATATTTCATTATTTGTATGGAGTTCAATGAAAAAATTGTAAAGTTGTATGAAAAGTTGAATTAGGCTTTATAAAATTCATTGCATTATGGACACTCTAATGATTATAAGTGTTCGTATTCACAAACATTAAACTTATAAAATCAACTATAATGTCTTAAAGCATTATCTTAACAACTACTTCAGGTATGTGTATTGTGGAGTTGGAGACCCGATGCCAAAGATCTCAGGGGTTGTCAAGCTAGATGTGTCATTGGCAGAAGTTGATAGACGAGAATGCATAGTGGGTAGTCGAATGTTTGGGCCTGGATGTTATGGCGGTGAGCCATTCTTTGTGGCTAGGGAACCTGATAACCCTAATGCTGATGAGGATGATGGGTACATAATTTCCTATGTTCATGATGAAAACACCGGTGAGTCGAGGTTCTTGGCGATGGATGCCAAGACACCGACGCTTGAGATCGTTGCTACTGTGAAGCTACCCCGACGTGTACCGTATGGTTTTCATGGTCTATTTGTTAGGGAAAGTGACATTAATAGGATGTGAAAATGAATGGTTCATTTTCATTGTTGAAGATAAATGTGTTATATATTTTAGCATTTATATGTATATAAAATAGGAAAATATAATATAATATGATTTGATACGATACAAAGAACATTGCATATACTTTTCATGTAAAATATGTTCTAAGTGCATACTTCAATAAAGAGAAAAATTATAAGTGAAACATCGGTTTTAAGTATGTGAATTTTTATGTGTAATGTTGTAATTTATCCCATATTTGTTTTGTAACATGTTTAATGGGAACGTTTAGATAATCATTTAGAGTTTATTTAATAAAATGTATGAAACTTTAATTTGGTGATATATGTAAAGAGGAGTTTTTGGACCATACGTAAAAGGTTCCATAAATAAGAATCACATACAAACTATGGGATTTTTGTAACACTCATAAAAATCATGTCAAATTAAAATTTTTAAAAACATTTCAAAACCATTAAACATTATAAAACTTGTTTTCAAAATAGTATAATATCATAGTATCCCGGAAACAAAATCATAAATATGAGGAGCTGTACGATCACGCCTTTGCCTTCTCGCGATCATCTGTACCTGAAACAAAAACTGAAATTATAAGCCTAAAGCTTACTGAGTTCCCCTAAAATACTGATACACTGCAAATAAAACATATACAAATAACATCATGTATTGGGTCCATAACTTTACAAACTGGATTACCCTTGGGCCCACAGTGTCAGTATGGATTGCCTTTCGGGCCCACAGCTCACATCTCGATTGCCTACGAGCCCACAATATGAGTCTGGTATGCCCCCCAGCTCGTATCTGGAATACTCCCGAGCCTACAGTACAAGTCTGGTATGCCCTACCTGGCCCTCAGCTCGTATTTAGAATGCTCCCGAGTCCTCAGTATGAGTCTGGCATCCCCCACCCGACCCTCATCTTAACTAGTCAACCCTTGGTTAAAGTCCAAGTCAGTGGTCAAGGTCAATAGTCCATGTTGACCCAACTCATCGAGTGTAGTTCACCGACTCGTCGAGTCCTTCCTAAACTCGAGAAGTTGTGAAATCCCCAGTTGACTCTTCAAGTTTCCCTGAAACTCGTCGAGTTTGTGCATGTCCAAATGTCAGGAAAACCCTAGCTGACTCGCCGAGTCATCCTACTGACTCGCTGAGTCCATGCAGAAATCTTTGCATGACAATCTTCATCGGACTCATCAAGTCCCTTCAGTCCTTTCTCCATTCAGATGCTTTTTAAGCCACTCCAAAGCTCCATATTGCATATCAAGCTTCCCAATGCATGTTTATCACGTAAAGTTGCAAACTTTACGTGCATGCAAGGCTCTAAAGGCTTAAAATGTCAAATCCAAGCTTATAATGGGGTTTAACTCAAAAAGGAAGGTTCATACTTGCTAAAGCTGGAGACTTTATAGCTATAGAGACCAAGATAAGCTCAGATCTGAAGTTGCAATTTCAAATCCAAGCTCACACTCGAAAATGGTTAAGATATATACTAGAAAAGCCCTAATCTTAAACATAAAGAGATCTAGAAAGAGGGAAGGTCAAGGTAACGACTTGTTATCTTCAAACAGATGCCAATAAGCAGAAGAGTCAGATCCACTAGCACCTCTTACACTACTCCTCTTATACTTCAAGTCTTCTTCTTGCAAATCACCTTCCAAGCTTGAAAAACACACAAGAATGGAGTGCACACACGAATTAGGGTTTCATCCTTCACCTCTAACTCATTGAGTCGTGTCCCCCGACCCGTCGAGTTGGTCACTTAAACACGTGGCTAAAAACGTTCCTACTCGATAAGTTAGGGCATCCAACTCGTCGAGTAGACCTTTCAATATGAAAAATAAAGTTGTAAAATTAATACCTGAGAGTCGGGGCGTTACAATTCTCTCCCAATTGAACTAGACTTCGTCCTCGAAGTCTGCTACGGTGAACATGTGACATCCCCAAAATCACGGCCAGAAAAGACCGATTTTGTTTATGCTTTGTTTAAAAATCAGAATAGCATTTTAAATAAAAGTGTTGCGGAATTTGTCCCAAAACAAAATATGATAAAGATTTATCAAAAGCATTTCCATAGAAATGTATTTCATTAAAAGACTTGGGATGTCATGTTCGTACAGATCAAAAGCATAAACAGTACAATATAAGTCTTACTACATTATTTCATATCTACAGGCCTATATCTGTAATCCCTCGTCCAAACATCATATATATGCTCAAGCGTCACTACCTGTAATACATAAAACTGAGTGGGTCAGGCTTGAGAGTCTGGTGAGCATATAGGGTTTTCAACCCACAATAAATAAGTTTATTAATTCCATCAATCAACAATAACCCGATTACCCGTTCCCGTTATCCTCACATTACGTCCCTAAACACCTATCACAAGGGACCTATCCTAAGGATCATCATCGGGATGGACACTACTGCTAAGGGGGTTCCTCGGAAATAAATGTCCTAAAGGCAACCATGTGGGGGATGGAGTACACCGGTGAACACATCGTTCACAACACCTACAGGTTGCGAGCCTGCCAGCGTTCCACTAGACTGTCTAGAAGAGTCCGTGGTCGTCATATATACTCTGCTAGATGACTGGATCAACAACAACAACAACATTGAGGCCTCTCATCATTTTATCACACATCATCTTATTACATCTACCCATGTTTTACCCCAACATTTTTGTAGATATAAAATACATATATAGTTTAAATCATTTAAAACTTGTATAAAAACATTCATCCAGCATAGATAACAAGTATACAGATAATATGCACACATAGCACGTAATATATAAAATACTTCATATCTATGTGTAAGATGAAAGTAACTATGCACTCACTTGAAAATGTGGTGAATCCGAGCTCAGACAGCGCTTCGCTTCTTAAAAACAATTTCCTTCGACGAAACCTAGTATTATTACTACTAGAGTTTAGTCTATTATTCTCCGAGACTAATTAATACTCTAGCTATTATTACTATTATATAAGCGTCAAACAATACTTATATAACCCATAATAATAGCCCAAGTACGTATTATAAGTTGCTAATAACGTTACTATAATTAAATAAATGTTATATTAAAAATAGCGTAGGCGTAGCTCACTTACAATGGGTTTATAGAAAACCGGGCTTTGCTTGGAGCAGCATTCCCGAGCCGAAAATCTCTTATTCTCGGAGCCGTCGAGCACTCCGAGGCTTCCGCCTCGTGCTAGGGAGGTTCCCTAGGCTTTTCGGGGGGTTTTGGGGTTAGAGAGAGGTTCTAGAGAGAGAGAGTAAATAGAAGAAAGAATGGGAAAGGTGTGAAGAAAATAAGGGTGGAAGGGGTGGTATTTATAGGGTGAAATGTGCCTGAACTTGGTGCCACATGTCACCATCTGGTGGCAAGCCTTGGGGAGAAAACAATGGCCAAGATTGTGCCACACCACCCATTTTCGCACAACACACTTCCGACTTCTAAAATCCATAACTTTCACATACGACCTCTGTTTTTGACCTTCTTTATATCCACGCGTAGGTAATAATAAGATCTACAACTTTCATTTTGACTCCGTCGGCTAATTCTCGACCGATCTTAAACTTAACAGTACAAAGAGATTATACTGTTAAACGTCCGCGTAAAATCCATAACTTCTGCATACGAACTCTGTTTTCGTCTATCTTTTTACCGTTTTTTTCCTATTAATGAGATCTTCAACTCTCATTTAGGTTGCGTAAGCCAAACCGCTCGAACTAAAATTCGAGTCTCGGATCGTGCACTACTAAGCCGAATCTTAGAAAAATCATAACTTCCTCATACGAAGTCATATTTGGACGTTCTTTTTATGGATGTTCTTGGTTTAACATATACTACAACTTTGGTTTAGATTACTAAGGCTAAAAATCCCTTCATCATAAATTCACTATTTACGTCTCCCGGTGTCGTGCCGGTTTTGCCGTAAAACTTCAGCGAGTAATAACTTCTTCGTTATAACTCGGATTTTGGCATTCTCTATATCCCCGGAATCTTTTTTCGACCACTACAACTTTATATAAAGATATCGGGCTTATCTCATACTTTAATTTTGACGCTTATTTTTATTCTTTATTAATTATACATTTATAATTAAATAATAAGCACATAAATACACATAATTCACATAATACTCAAATATTTCATCTTTATTACTTCAAAAAGACTTACAAGAGTTGACATAGACTATTACATTGAAAAATATGCTTAGCCCTGAAACCCGGGCGTTACAGAACATCTTCGGATAGTGCTCCTGCATCTCAGCCTCCGGCTCCCATGTCCAGTCAAACCCTCTTCGGTTCTCCTACTGTACCTTTACCAAAGGTATCTTATTGTTTCGCAGAACCTTCACCTAGCTCTCCAAAATGGCCACGGGCCTATCCACATAATTCAGGCGCTCATCAACATGAATGTCATCCAATGATAGTACTGCCTACTCGTCCAGGATGCATTTTTGCAATTGCGAAACGTGAAAATTTTTGTGGATCTGACTGAGCTCCTCAGGAAGATCTAGTCTGTAAGCTACCTTGCCAACCCTGGCAATGATCCCGAATGACCGAATGTAACGGGCCCCCAATTTTCCCCTCTTCCTGAAGCAAATCACACCCTTCCATGACGAGACGTTCAGGAGTATCGTGCCACCAACCTGAAACTCTAACTCTGATCAGCGTCGGTCAGCGTAGCTCTTCTGTCTACTCTGTGCAGTCTACAACCGCTGTCTAATCTGCTGAATCTTCTCAGTAGTTTGTAAAACTAACTCTATCCGCCCCATCACTCTGTGACCAACATCACCCCAACAGATCGGGGTGCGGCATCTCCGCTCGTACAACAACTCAAGAGGTGGGGAACCAATACTGGAATCATAGTCGTTGTTGTATGCAAACTCTTCAAGGGGCATGTGGGAATCCCATATCCTACCAAAGTCAATGACACAATCCCTCAACATGTCCTCGAGGGTCTGTATAGTACGCTCGCTTTGGCCATCGGTCTATGGCTTATATGTTGTGCTAAAATGCAACCTCGTGCCCAGCTCCTCGTGGAACTTCTGCCAGAAGTGGGAGGTGAATCTAACATCTCGGTCGGAAACAATAGAGATCGGAACTCTGTGGAGAGCAACAATTTCGCGGACATACACGTCGGCCGACGGACTCTCCCGTATGGCCAGGAAATGGGCACTCTTGGTCAACCGATCCACGATGACCCATATAACATCAAATCCCTTCGTCGTCCTTGGCAACTTGGTAATGAAGTCCATCATGATCTATTCCCATTTCCACATGAGAATCTCTAGAGGTTGCAGCTTTCCATGCAGCCTCTGATGCTCGGCTTTGACCATCCTGCAGGTCAAGCACCTCTCGATGTACCAAGCGATTTCTCGCTTCATGCACGACCACTAGTAGCTCAAACTCAAATCCCGGTACATCTTAGTGCCTCTCGGGTGAATAGAGAAATAAGACTTATGAGCCTCCTCCATGACCGTCTGCCTGAACCCACCAGACATCGAAACCCATACCAGGTCGCATCGGGTCAACAATCCTCGACTATCCTACACAAATCGGGTGTTCTCACCCCTGATCCTCTATAGTTTCCAGTTATTTGGTCGTATACCCTCAACTTGAGCATCTATAATCAAATTCACGAGTGGAGAATCCATCGATATCCTCATACATCTCATTGGTATGGAAGACCCAGCTGACGTGTGGCTCAGAGCTTCTTCCACCACACTCCCTTTACCTGGGTGGTAAAGGATCTCACAGTCGTAGTCCTTGACTGTATCTAGCCTCCTGCGCTGTCTCATATTCAGATTCGGTTGATCCATGATGTGTCTCAGGCTCTTGTGATATATGGTACAACGGGCCCCATAGAGGTGATGTCTCCAAATCATGATAGTGAATATCATCGCCCCCAATCCATATCATGAGTATGGTATCTTGTCTCATGCGGCTTCAGATGCCGCGATGTGTAGGCTATCACCCATCCTCTCTACTTGAGGACATCCCCCAGTCATGTGATGGATGCATCACAGAACACTACAAAATCCTCAACTCCCTCCAGGAGAGTCAAGACTGGAGCCTCGCATACTCGTTGTCGGAGGGTCTCAAATACCCTCTGTTGCTCGGGGGCCCACCAGAAATCCACCCCCTTCCTCGTCAGGTGAGTGACGGGTACTCAATCTTGGAGAAATCCTGTATGAATCTCCGGTATTACCCTGCCAATCCCAGAAAACTCCTGATATTAGAAGGATATTTTAGAAGCTCCCATTGCATAACTGCCTCGATTTTGTCCGGATCAACCAAAATCCCCTCCTGGTTAACAAGGTGTACGAGGAACTGAACCGCTCGTAACCAAAACTCACACTTCGAGAACTTGGCATAAAGACGTTCCTACCTCGAACTCCCAATAACTCCCGAAGGTGATTCTCATGCTACTCTCGGGTCTTGGAATACACAAAGATATCGTCTATAAACACGATGGCCAAGTGATCGAGCATCGGTCTACAAACTCAATTCATCATGTCCATGAATACTATCGGGGAATTGGGGAGCCCAAACGGCATCACCACGAACTCATAGTGTCCATAACGAGTCCGAAACGTGGTCTTCTCCACGTCCTCCTCCCTAAACCTGACCCGATGGTATCCAGACCTCAGGTCTATATTGGAAAACCAATATGTTCCCTGCAACTGATCAAAGAGACCATCTATCCTTGGGAGTGGATAATGGTTTTTCACCGTCAGCTTGTTCAACTCCCAGTAATCAATGCACATCCGGTGTAAACCATCCTTCTTCCCGATGAAGAGGATCGGTGCTCCCCATGGGGAACTGCTCGGACAAATAAACTTCTTGCCCAACAGTTTCAGCAGCTGTGATGACAGCTTCTGCATCTCTGGTAGCGCCAATCGGTACGACACCTTGGTGATAAGGGCGGCACCTGGCACCAGGTCGAACTGAAACTCGACTTGTCTATACGGATGTATCACTGGTAACTCCTCTAGGAACATGTTCACAAACTCCCTGGCCACTAGAAACTCTGTAACTGAAATCGGATCTCTAACTTGCGTATCCACCACATACGCTAGATAACCCGCACACCCGTGCTGAATATACTGTCTAGCCCTGGCGGTTGAACAAAACCATGATCCTACTCTGGTACCCTCACCATAGACAATAAACTATCCCCAACTTGGGGTTCGAACCACTACCTGCTAACCCTCGCAATCGATCATGGAGCTAAATCAACTAAGTCAGTTCATCCCCACAATCACACACACACACCCCATAGGGATCAGAATCAAGCCGATCGAAAAAGTTACCCCGAATATCTATAACTCACATCTTTGGTGGACCGAAGAAGTGGAAACTCCATGTTCGTTAATGATAGAGATACGCAACGGACACTCTAGCTCTCTTACTGGCATACTGAACTCCCTACTAAACATCTGAGATACAAAAGACCGACTCACCCCCGAGTCAAATAAAACTAATGCATGCAAGGAGTTCACTAAAAACGTACCTAATCACAGGTATAAACAGATAAGTATAAAACATATATAATTAGTAAGATAAGGTATAGAAACATACCAGTAACAACATCTGGTGCTGCCCTGGCCTCCTCTGCCGTAAGTTGGAAGGCGCGTCATTGAGCCTTCGGGGGCTCTACTCTACCTAGCCTCTCGTCCGTAATCCTCGGTGCAGCTAGCACGGGAGCCTGCATCGACTTGGCGCCAAGTAACGAACAGTTGGCCTTCAAGTGGCCAACCTGATCACGCTGATAACATAACCTCATACTCGAAACTGAGGTGAGTTGGCGACAATCCTTCGCATAATGCCCCTCCTTGCCACACCTGTGACACCCACTACCTGTGACATCCCCATATTCCCAGCTAGAAAATACCGCTAAAGAATAGGTACGAAGTCCATCGTTGTCGATGACATAGCTAGCAAGCACAACAGCTAGTTCTATCACTTAGGCGCAGCTGCCAGAATTATGACATTTTCTATGAGGCACAGCTGCCGATATTGTCCTTCGGGCACAACTGCTAAGGTTATTTCGTTTATTGACAGTATCGTTTTCGAGAGTCCATTCACAATACATGTCAATGGTTTTTAGAGTACACCGGTGAACACATCGTTCACAACACCTACAGGTTGCGAGCATGCTAGTGTTCCACTAGACTGTCTAGAATAGTCTGTGGTTATCATCCATACTCTTCTAGATGATGGAGCCAACATTTGTGTCACAACTGGCACTTTTACTAGGAGTTTCTATCCTCATGAAACCACCAACTATAGTAAGGCTTGTAATCTAAGTGAATGCTATACCCTGTCCTCGTTCAAATACCTCTTATAGGTTCAACTAGGGGTTGGAAACCGTAGGAATTCCGGTTCAAGTTCCTTATGAACTAAAATTCTCCTATTGGGCATAATGGACCAATAAGCCTTCAACTTGACCACTTTAGGCCATGATGGGCCATAAAGGGATTTAATTACCCTTAATGGACCCTAAACCCATTTCTTTTACCATTTTGGGCCGTGAGTCTCCTTAAGAGCCCAATGGGACGAAAATTTATTTTTGGGCCTCATAAATTCGGCCAAGACCAACAATGGGCAAAAAAACCTCATCCTCATTTACTTTAGCCCAATCTCGGCCCAAGATCATTACAAAAAAAAAAAAAGGAAAAGAGATGAATTATCCTAACCTTGCCACCTCAATATTGCATGGTAGTCATCCATGCATAATAACCACCATATAACAAGGTAGGTTCATGTATCTAGGCAAGGAAATCCTTTCTTTCTCTCCCTTCTTCAAACTCACGGCCATATGGCCTTTCTACCTCCACATTTCATTCAAAAACCCAACATTTTCTCTCATCAGTCCTCTCAAACACTCTCAAGAAAAACCACCCTTCTTTCCTCTCAATTTTTCGAGATTTTAAGAATTTCAAGAAGGTTTTCCCACCTAGGTCATCATCTTTGGTAAGTTTTTCACTAGATCTATGATTTCACTCCTTGATCTACTCAAAAATCTCCTCTTACACCATACTTTCGTGAATCATACTCTTATAGCACCATAGAGCTCGAAAATCATCTCCATAACACATCTAGGGTCGAGATCTCTTCACTTCTTCATCAAAACCGACTTCCAAACCCCAAGGTGAGCTTCATACCCCCTATTTTCGGTTTTCATGAGTTTTTTTTTTGGGGGGGGGGATACAAGTGAAAGTGTAGATCTATATGTATTTTGTATGCTTTGTATGATTCCATGCTTATATGTGTGCTTTTGTGTGTTATAATGTTGGATCTAGCCATAAAACCCATCAAAACCGAGATATACCTTATGTTAAAAGACTCTAGCATCAATTATATTTCTACATACAAAGTATTTCTAGAAAAATGGCTAAATGGTTTAGTAGCAATTTCTTTGGGCTAAAAACACCATTTTTGGACTTAAAATGCAAAAAATACAAACTTTAAGGGCCTAAATTGACAAATCACGAATTCTGATGGTTGAACTATGTCAAAACAGTTTCAATAAAGCAATTTCTGGAAATATACTCATTTAGAGGATTAAAAACATAAATTTCAAGCTTAATGGGCTAAAAATGACATTTTAGGCCCAATGAGGCCCATTATGCGAGATTTTCTGTTTTGGAGGGCCAAAACTGTATTTTTCTGTAAAACAGTGGACTATAAGCGTTCCAAGTCCTTTTCAAAGGTTTAAAATGCTTTTTAAATTTAAAAGGGACTAAAGTTGCAAAAAAATTTCAATTTGGGCCAAAATTGTCAAACTTTCAAAAAAGAAGGGTTATAACCGAGAAAAACTGAAATGCAGGGACTTAAGCTGTTTTCTATGAAAAATATGCTGGAAAATACTTATTTCAATAATTTTTGGTATTAAAATGTCAAGAAAATTGATTTAAGTACCAAACCGTAAAGTATTTAAATAAAGGGTTGAAAAAGTAAATTTTACAAACAAGGAGGGGCTGAAAACAGAAAATTCTCAAGGCTAGTTCAATACATGCAATTTGACCAAATGATGGTACCACGACTATCGACGAAATACAATACATTACAACACCAAAAATCGTTGTTAAACGAATTGGTTCGGTCTCGAACCAATAAAAATCCGAAACTACTAACACGACGACACTATGACATAACGACACTAAGATCAATAACTAATAACGATTGGGAAGTCACTATACATGCGAGTGTGCACAGACTTCTACGCACCACCTTTGGACCCCAAAAGTGTAAAATCTTGTTCGTTGAGCCTAGCTAGCCCAATGACCTGATCTTAAGGCCCGAAGACCTCTCTCTTACGAAGTGTTGGGTTTTACCGACCCGACATAACGTAAAAGGACTTTCAATGGCTCGTATACTACTGGTCCCCAAGGGTCCTTTGGTATTGCTAGTAGAGTCTACCTTTTCATGCGAGGCGGGTCTGGGACCCCTCGTACATTTTTATCCCCAACCGGCTAATGGAGTCATCGAGGCCTTCGTGTCCTCGTTCTCTTCGGGTGTGGGACTACACGTAGTCAGGGCGGTTGGATAACATGATTAGTACGGACGACGCCTACGGGATCGTTAGTATTGCTATAGACTAGTCGTTTGTGTAACGTGGGTTTGTAGCAAATAATCATGCTCAAAAATAATCCAACGTCGCCTGGTACTGATAATTTCACGCGTTGCAATTGTTTCAATGTACATTCATGTAATTCAAAGAATTAGGAAAACATCGGGTTTTCCTAGGGTATTTCAATACATACGGATTCGGAATGCACACAATTTTAAATGAACAATTTTTACAAGTATAGAAACAAACAAGCATACCTATGGATCTTCACACCTTTTTTACTATACTATTTTTAGAAAATATTGGATTTTCTGGTGGTTTTCAAACAATACAAAACATTGGATTTCAAACACTACTTATGAACTCACCAACATTTCATATGTTGACGTTTTTCAAAATCCTTGTATTCTCAGGGAACCAGTGAATCAAAGGAAATCATATTCAGTGATGGCTTGCAGTTTATTTATGTACGAATCGAACAATTTATTTTGGGAATGTAATGTTTAAACAATGTATTTCATGTAAACTCTACTGGTTGTACTATATTAATGCATGGTGACGAATGTTGTTACGTTTCATATATATTCAATGTTATGGTATTCAATTGAGTCACGACAGCCCCCGAACGTTTCCGCCACCTGGTTTGGGGGTGTGACAATTTGGGAACAAGGCATCTCACATCGTCCACCTCTCACCCTTATCTCATGGTCTATATCACCTCTCAACTCATCATCCAACTCATATTTCATCTACCCATGTTTTACCAAACATATTATGTAGATATAAATACATATACAATTTAAATCATACAAAACTTGTATAAAATCGTTCATCCAGCATAGATAGAAAATATACAGATAATATGCACACATAGCACGTATTTTATATAAAATACTTCATATCTATGTGTAAGATGAAAGGGACCATGCACTAACTTGAAAATGTGGTGACTTGGCACTCGGACAACGCTTCGTTACACTAAAGACAAATTTCCTTTGACAAAACCCAGTATCATTACCACTAGAGTTTAGTCTAATATTCACTGAGACTAATTAATTAATACTCTTGCTATTATTACTGTTATATAAGCACGAAACAATATTTATCAACCACTATATATAGACAGGGGCCAGACATAAAACACCGGAGGGCAGGACCATTTTGGCATATAGCACTTCTAAAATCCAACAACCCAATGTGGACCTTTAAACCAGATTCCGCGTACCGCGATTGGTTAAAAATATATTATAACGACACTTATATAACTCAAAATAATATCCCAAATACTTATTATAAGGTCCTAATAACACTACTATATTAAAACATAAGTTATACTAAAGATAGGTTAGGCGTAGCTTACTTACAGCGGGGTTTTCTCAAAACCGGGCTTCAATGGAGTAGCATTCCCAAGCTGAAAGACTCTTTTTCTCGGAGCCGTCGAGAACTCCAGAGCTTCCGCCTCGTGCTAGGGAGGTTCCCTAGGCTTTTCGGGGGGTTTCGGGGCTAGAGAGAAGTTCTAGAGAGAGGGGGAAGTGATGGGAGGTGTGAGGAATGAAGATGGCTTCACCTCTTATTTATAGGGGACTGGAGGTTCACTCATATTGTGAGTTTTATGATGCTCACGTCGTGAGCCAGCTAGAGATACCCATGCACAACCTGGTGTTGACACGTGCCATCGCACATAGGGTGGAAATCAATCGATTTTCAAAAATTCATAACTTTTGCATACGAGCTCCATTTTCGATGTTCTTTATATCCACGCATAGGTAAAAACAATATCTACAACTTAATTTAGACTCCGTCGGCTAATTATCAACAGATATTAAATTTAACAGTACAAGAAGATTATATTGTTAAATGTCCGCGTAAAATTGATAACTTCTACATACGGACTCCGTATTCGTCTGTCTTTTTACCATTGAGTTCCTATTATTGAGATCTTCAACTCTCATTTAGGTTGCATAGGCCAAAAACCGCTCGAACTAAAATTTGAGTTTCAGGTCGTGCACTGCTATATCAAATCTTAGAAAATTCATTACTTCCTCATACGAAGTCAGATTTGGGCGTTTTTTTTTGTATGTTCTCGGTTTAACATATACTACAACTTTTGTTAGATTTCTAAGGCTAAAAAGTCCTCCATCGTAAATTCACTATTTACGTCTCCTGGTGTCGTGCCGGTTTTGCCGAAAAACTTCGACGTGCCATAACTTATTCGTTATAACTCGGATTTCGGCGTTTTTTATATGTACGGAACCTTTTACACATATTCTACAACTTGTTTAAGATTATTTATTCTAAATAATCTTTTGTCAAAAATTCATTTTCGACCCCTATTATCTCTAAATTGATTATCCCGGATCTACGGGCGTTACAATTATCTCCCCTTAGGATGATTACGTCCCGAAATCATCAACAAAACAGGGCTCACATGATGAATCCATATGTTATCTCTTCATCCTAAGTAATAACCGTAACTTTGATGTTTCTTCGAACGAGTATCTAACTCCAAGACTTCTTGACTGTAGGCAGTGCTCGATCTTGGACCCGCTCTCTATCTCATGTTAGATTTCCAATCATGATCTTCATGTCACGATCTCAATATTTAGTGGAGAATCCTTCTTTATCAAACTTGAGATAAGTTTCTTCCTTTGATTATCATAATAGACTGATGGGTAATGTTCTATTGACCTTTCATCGTATGATGCCTTGCTTGGACTCAAGTCTTTTAGAGTCAAATTCCAGAACAAATTATACCTTCCTTCATGTTCTAATCACATCTTAAAATGTAGCATTTCTAGCTATAAGCAATCGTCGTGATACCTCTACAGACCGCTTTAATTAATTCTTCTGACTTAAGTCAGGTGCTACATCAAACTTGGTTCCCAGAACCACGTAACATACTTGTCATAGTCGGACTCAATTTGGTATAACCACTAGGGTCAGAATAACAACAATCTTCTTAGTCTTTACCAAAACAATGGCAATGACATACTTGAATAAAATGAAATCAATTACTAGCTCATTGGTAACTGATATGACCTTGAATTGGATCGGTTGATGGTGTTCACTTGGATCCTCAACTGCCTCCGGAAGATCACAAAGAAGGAAAGTCGTCAACCGCTTTCCGGGAGGAGCTCCCGGAAGAACTCTCTGACGGTCAAGTTAGAGGGTATTTAGGGTTTATGGGTATCTGCTCTTTAGAGAGTGAAGAGAGCTTACCTCGTGGTTCTGAGAGCGTATCCTTTTATACCTAGCGCCCTTGCCTGATCCGTACCAGACAATATCGCTTTTTGGGGAGACAAGATCAGGGGCGCTGATTGGAGGGTCATGCGCCTTCAACCGTTAGGGCGCTCTCATTGGCTTTGACAGTAATGGCCTAATTCTTCTGTTTGCCCCTGATCGTATCTTTTGTCTTGGAGCTGGGAGCGTCCCTTGGCGGGCGCGAGCCTTTTGCATGTGAATTTTGCTCCCAGGAGCATCAACGGGCACTAAGCCTGTTGGGCTGAGCCTGGTTGGCGTGCCCAGCTCCTGGGCTAGACGCGATTCTGCCGTGCTGCCCTAGGCATGTCATCAAGTCCCCCAGTCCATTAGCCGTAGTGTTGCAGCGCTAGTTACAACGTTCTGGACTTAGCTAGCTTACGCGTGTTGGTTTTTCTTTACTCGTCGTTCCGTCTTTAATGGCGACGTGACTGCGCATGGTGACTGCCAGTTACGTCATTGTATCAGCCATTTAAATGTCCCGCCTATTCATCACTTCTTTATAGGGGCATTTACACAGTTTCTCTTTATCTTTTCCTCCTTCTCTCTTCGTCTTCCTCTTTCTTGGTTTATCTTCTTCTTTCTTTCTTTCTCATGGCAAATCTTCCCGGTATCCTCCCTTCCGCCACTGAGTATCGTCAACTAGAGATCACATATGACTTGTCTTTCCTGGAAGGTGTGGATTTTCCTTCACCCGGCTCCAGTATGTTATCCCCTCCCTCTGACAAGATTGGGGTTTATTTGAAAACCCTAGATGCTGGCATCTGTTTTCCTCTGAAAGATTTTCAAGAAGAGGTCTTCCAGAAAGACGGTTGCAGTCTTCAAATGCTAACTCCCAATGCAGTCAACAAAGTGGTTACGTTTGAAATGATCTGCAGAGCCAACGGTTATCTTCCGAACTACTTCGTTTTCAACTTTTTCTTCCGATTCTGCGTCACTAGAGACAAGTGCACCTTTTCGGTCCGACGAGGGGGGCATGCCCAGGTTCCCGACGGGCAGACCCCTAAAAACTGGCAGGATAAATGGTTGTGGGTGAACCAAGAGTTGGTCGGAAGCGGTCGGTATCGTGCGAATGCTTTTGCCGATACCATCCCCAAACTCTTCCCTCACAACCAAGGTGTCGCTGATTACCTGAAGAGTGTGCAAGTATCCCCTGGAGATTACTCTGAGGCTCTTATTT
The DNA here is from genome assembly GCF_052625555.1 of Lactuca saligna. Classification (NCBI taxonomy): domain Eukaryota; kingdom Viridiplantae; phylum Streptophyta; class Magnoliopsida; order Asterales; family Asteraceae; genus Lactuca; species Lactuca saligna. The sequence goes on along the minus strand of NC_136422.1, from coordinate 16,038,561 downwards.
TTGGTGTGGGGATGAGCCCTTCTTGGAGGCGTCGTGGCAAAATATCGGTGTTTTTTTCCGTCGTTGACGGTCAGTGTTGCACCCTCTTTTTTCCTTCTTCCCCTTATTACTTCTATATGATTGATATTCCTTATTATGACATCCTTAGGTGTTGAATCTTCCTTGTCCATGAATGAGGTGTTACAGAATCATTATCGGGGCAAGTTGGAGTATCGCGAGGTGGATCTAGTTGATCAGCTTCCTCTACCTCGCCGGATGGACCAACTTGCCTTAACTGCTTCCCCTTCCGTCCCCTCTACAGGCTCGTCAGCGTCGGAGGAGAATCCTTTACACGCTCGTCCCATCTCTGCTGTCATTCCCCTGGGTAGCACTCGCTCCTCCTCCATGGAAGGTAGCGAATACAACAAAGAAGGGAGTATCATTGATGTCCGGTGGATGCAGGCGAAGAGAAAAGCTCTCTTAGCCATGGGTGAGCCGGTTACCGGCGCGCCTATTATGACATCCCCAATTTCATGGCTAGAAAATACCGATTTGTTTATGCTTTGTTTTAAAAATTAGAGTAATATTTTAAAGAAAACAGTTGCGGAATGTGTTCCCAAAACAAAATATGATAAGATTTTATCAAAGCATTTCTTTAAAGAAATGTATTTTCATTAAATAAAAAAATCTCGGGATGTCATGTTCCAATACAAACCAAAAGCGTAAACAGTATAAAATAGACCTTACAACAATTATTTATAACTACTGATCTATAATCCAAATTTATCGTCAAGTCCACCAACTTATACTCTTGTGTCATTACTTGTAATGCAAAGAAAACTGAGTGGGTCAGACTTGGGAGCCTGGTGAACATATAAGGTTTTTAACCCACAATAATATAATTATTATATTTAATCATCAAACAATCAACCAAATTACCCATCCCCATTATCTTCCTTACTCTTAAGGGTCTACCCTAAGAATCATCTATTCGTTAACTCTGTATTAGGTACTAAGACAATAACTGCCCGGATTCTTTATTAGGCACTAAGACAATAGCTGCTAGGGTTCTTTATTTGACACTAAGACAATAGCTGCAAGGGTTCTTTATTTGGCACTAAGACAGTAGCTGTCAGGGTTCTTTATTTGGCATTAAGACAATAGCAGTCAGGATTCTTTATTTGGCACTAAGATAATAGCTACCAGGATTCTTTATTTGACACTAAGACAATAGCTGCCAGGATTCTTTATTTGGCACTAAGACAATAGTTGTCAGGGTTCTTTATTTGGCACTAAGACAATAGCTGCCAGGATTCTTTATTTGACACTAAGACAATAGCTTCCAAGGTTCTTTATTTGGCACTAAGACAATAGCTGCCAGGGTTCTTTATTTGGCACTAAGACAATAACTGCTAGGATTCTTTATTTGGCACTAAGATAATAGCTTCCAGGGTTCTTTATTTGGCACTAAGACAATAGCTGCCAGGATTCTTTATTTGGCACTAATTCCATAGCTGTTATGGTTCATTCATCGGGTACTAAATATATAACTACCAAGGTTCATATATACAATACTAAATCTATAGCTACCGAGGTTTATCTTTACAGTACTAAATCCATAGCTACCGAGGTTTATCTTTAGTCTCATCCTCAAACTCATCCTTCATCACACATTAACTATTTCGTCTACCCATGTTCTACCCAACTTATTTGTAGATATAAAATACATATACAGTTTAACTCATTTAAAACATATATAAAACATCCATTCCAAACTCATCTCAAATAAACAACAATATATAAACACATAACACATATTTCATAACAAGTTCTTCATATTTATGTGTTAGAAGAAAGTGACTACACACTCACACAAAAATATACTTAATACATTCAAATAATACTTGTATTAAAATCGTGTTATGAAAGGGATTATACACTCACTTGATCAGAAGATGATCGGACAGAACTACGGCTTATAAAAGTAGTATTCTTCGGTATATCTGGAAGATCTTCACACACCAGGCTTCTCGTAGGTAGAGCTTCGGCTCGGAAACTCTTTTATTCTAGGGATCTCCGGGCTTCGGGACTTGCTTCGGGTCTTGGGATGATACCGGGGCTTCGGGGGTTAAAATACGACTTAGAGAGAGTGTAACACCCAAAGTTTGGAAGGCCAAGAAAAGAAAGAAAACCTTAATTTTAAGGGAGACTCGACGAGTCCAAGGATGAACTCGGCGAGTCCGAACGGGATCCGGGTCGAGGAGTAAGTGACCGACTCGGCGAGTCGGCCAAGGGGACTCGGTGAGTCTAGTCTGTGCGAGAAAAACCCTAAAATCGGGACTTGGAGCCTATTTAAACGTCTCATTCTCTCCCCTAGGGCTCCTTTACTGCCCCTTTCAGCCAGAACATCGAACCCTAAGCCCCATTGTTGCTCATTCAAGCTTCTAAGCCATTTGTGGGGTGATTCGAAGGAAGAAGAAGAAGGGGAAATCATTGGAGCTTCAAGGATTGGCCTTGGATCTGAAGATTGGAGAAGTTTTCTGAGTTATTAAAGGTATTAAGTTGTTCTCTCCTTTAGATCTAGTATGGTTGTGAGTTTTGGGGGTTTTCTAGCCATGATTAGTTACCTCTTTTGAGTTAGAAGTCAGATATGAGGTTGCTACTTCAGATCTAAGCTCATTATGGTCTTGAGAAGCATAAAGTAGCAGCCCTTGAGTTGATTATGGAGCCTCTTTACCTTAAACCATAGTTTATGATGTATTTTGCTTAGATCTCCTTCTTTACACGTAAAGTTTGCAAATTTACGTGAGAAATAGGCTTGGGAAGGGTAGATCTACAGTTTGGAGTCCATGCATGACTCAAAAGCCCTCTGCATGTAAAGGGATTTGAATGGACTCGATGAGTCATTTGAGTGGACTCGGCGAGTAGCATGAAGGTGAGGAGCAACTCGACGAGTGGGATGAACAGCTCATCGAGTCAGATGAAGATTGCCTTATACTCGGCGAGTCTGTTCTTGGACTCGGCGAGTCAGGTTGCGAAACCCCAAACCCTTCGAGTTGAGACTCGAATCAGTTAGTCGGGTGGAGACTCGGTGAGTTGGACAGGCCATAACTCAGAAATCGGTAGACTCGGCGATTTAAATAATTATAGTCTTAAAACATTGAAAAAGTACTAAAAAGAACATGTAAAAAAACAAAAATATAAAACTTTTTTAAAAAAACTTACAAAAATATAAAAGAAGCTAACAACTTTATTCTAGAAAAAAACTAATTTTAAAAAACATAAAAAACAAAATAATAAACAAAATAAAGAAAGAATGCAAATAATATCTACAAAGTTCGTAAAAAAGTACACACGTTAAAAAAAAATGAAATTGAAATTAAAAATATTATTAAAAGAAACGGTAAAAAATTTAAAAAAAATTAAAGTTATTATTTTTTAAGGGGAAATGACATTAAAGACCTTAAGTTTTCATAAAAATACGGTTTTACCCTTGGACGTGTTTTAGTCCTAGTAAAGCTCGAAGTTTTGTTTAATTTGTTCATTTTTACCCTTATAGCCGGTTTCCAGGTAACCTATAAGGGTAAAAATGAACAAATTAAACAAAACTTCGGGCTTTACTAGGACTAAAACACGTTCAAGGGTAAAACCGTAACTTGGAAACCGGCTATAAGGGTAAAAATGAACAAATTAAACAAAACTTCGGGCTTTACTAGGACTAAAACACGTCCAAGGGTAAAACCATATTTTTATGAAAACTTAAGGTCTTTAATGTCATTTCCCCTTAAAAAATAATAACTTTAATTTTTTAAAATTTTTTTACCGTTTCTTTTAATAATATTTTCAGTTTCAATTTCATTTTTTTTAACGTGTGTATTTTTTTACGAACTTTGTAGATATTATTTGCATTTCTTTCTTAATTTTGTTTATTATTTTGTTTTTTATGGTTTCTAAAATTAGTTTTTTTTTCTAGAATAAAGTTGTTAGCTTCTTTTATATTTTTGTAAGTTTTTTAAAAAAAGTTTTATATTTTTGTTTGATTTACCCTTAAGTTTTTCAAAAATGTTCAGATTTACCCTTACATTGATTTTTATTTTGATTATTTTGATTATTATTATTATTATTATTATTATTATTATTATTATTATTAATTTTTAATACATTTTTAAATGTATAAAAATATTTTATACATACATTTTTAAATGTTAAAAATATTTTTACTAATATAAATATATTTTAAAAAATATATATACTTGTATTTAATATTTATATACATTTGAAACCCCATGTATTCATATAGTAACGTATTTATATGTTAAAAATGTATTTATTTGTATTTAGTAGGTATAAATATATATTTATTTCATATAAAAATATATTATATACATATAAATATAAAAATGCATATTTATATGGTTTATATTATATAAAAGATATAATTAGATGTATTTGTACATATTACCAAGTATAAATATGTATTTATTTTATAATTATATGCATACTATAGTTTTTATATAGAGGAAATACATATTTATATCTATTAAATGCAAATAAAAATATTTTTAAATGTATAAATATGTCTTTAAATGTATAAATACACTTTTTATTTGTATTTAATACATACAAATATGTTTGGAAATGTATAAATACGTTTTCATTTGTATTTAACAGATATAAATATGTGTTTCATACTTTCATTTGTATAAAAACTACCTTATGCAAATAGTTATGAAATAAATACATATTTATAGTTAGTAATATGTACAAATACGTATAAATATATCTTTTATACAATATAATCCATATAAATATGTATTTTATGTTGATATCATTATATGTATATAATATATTTTTATATGAAACAAATATATATTTATACCTACTATATACAAATATATACTTTTTTAATATATAAATACGTTTTAATGGAATACATGAGATTTCAAATGCATATAAATACTAAATACAAGTATATATATATATATATATATATATATATATATATATATATATATATATATTTAAATTTATATTTATATTAATAAAAATATTTGTATACATTTAAAAATGTATGTATAAAATATTTTTATACATTAAAATGTATTAAAAACACGCAATAATAATAATAATAGTATTAATAATTAAAATAATTAAAATAAAAATCAAGGTAAGGGTAAATCACATTTTTGAAAACTTAAGGGTAAATCCGAATATTTTTGAAAATTCAAGGGCTTTACTGACATTAGGTTATCTAGAAACCGGCTATAAAGGTAAAATGAACAAATTAAACAAAACTTCGGGTTTTACTGGACCTAAAACACATCCAAGGGTAAAATCGATATTTTTGTGAAAACTTAAGGGCTTTTATGTTATTTTCTCTTTTCTTAAAATCAAGTTCAAATTTTTTTATGGAAACTATTGTAAGAAATTGTATCAAATTCGTAAATAAAAGTTTAAAAAAATAACTTATACCAAAATTCTAAAAAAAACAATTAAAAAAAGTGAAGGCTGAAGAGGTAAGTCAAATGCTGCGCCACACAGCACACGCGCAAATGTTTTACAGTTTGAAGTCTTCCAAAAAACAAACTGCTCGGAGAGGGAAAATGCTGCGCGTGTGCTACGCCGCGCAGCAAAAAATGATTTGAATTGTTTTTTTTTTTTTAAAAAACAAACGGCACCTAACTATTTATGAATTTCAACGAAAAAAACATAAGATAGGGTATTAGGGTTTAGGACCGATCCACACTACACCTAAAGCAAAAGAAAACCGCCCAAGACCAAACCTGTTTAGCCGAAGACCGGGAAAAAAAATCACACCAGGACTACTTTCGTGAACGGAGGTGTCGCTGAGAAAAGTTGCAAAGGAATAAAAGAATATATATACTAGTATATTTTTTGAAAAATTTAAATTAAAATCACAAAAATCTTCGTCACACAAATGCTCTTCTGGTTGTGGGTTTGGGCGTTTCTTCAATATTTTGTTTTCAAGTTTCGCGGTTGTTGCCCCAAATCCTCGTCTCTCTCTTCCTCTCTCTCCCCCTTTACTGAAATTCTTCGTTGAAACCATCATATTCATTGATCGATTATCCTTCTCGCAGACACCAAATGCTCTGACTAGATTGGAGCTTCAAAATCGGTAATCAAAACTCAGCTATTATACTGATCTGTATCTTTCGTTTGTTTTCATTCCGTTTTAGGTTTTCGTAGTTTGAATTTCCCATGCGTCTCTTTGCTTCTGCTGCTGCTGCCAACTAGTTAAAATAAAAAACCTCTTGAATTCTGTGCTATGCGAATTGAATCGCAATCATAGTTCATTTTTTTGCTGTAGGTTAGTCGGAAACCGATTTAACACGTTGTTTATGAAATCGCCTTTCATCATCAACGGATTGTTTTTGATCTTTAGTTTCATTCACAATTATATGTAGTATGTGGTTTTACTGTTGGCTTAACGAGGATGAGCTGATCTTGCTCATGGCGACGTAATTTGCATATGCAATCTTACTAAATTTATTCTTCGGAGGAGCTATTCAGCTTGATGCTTAATTCATCAATGTTGTTTCGAATTAGGAATAATTTTACTGATATTAATCTTTTTGTTTATTTAATAATTCAATTTCTGAAAGGATCTACATTATGGGCTTTGGTGCAAATCAAGCACCCAAGTTATCATACTTGTAGCATTTGTCTAAAGTTTATCAAGTTTCTGGATGTTTTGGAATCCGTAGCAGCTTCCTGAGTTGAAATGTAAAATGATTTTTCAAATTCAAATTCTAGCTCTCTTTTTTACTTGAACATTCAAGGATGATGTTATGTTATTTGTTTACAAAATTAGTCTTCAAACAGGCAACTTGATATATGTCATTTGTGCTGCAACTTGGGAAGTGTTTTTAAGTAGTACTTCTTGCGGCTAGTTTTCTGTCTTTTTTCTTAATAGTTTAATCAATTTTTAAGGTGACCATTAGGATGGGACCATCAAGGAGTTATTTTTTCTAGTTGTAATGCTTGTTTTATCTGAGAAATGGATCCAAGAGATAGCCTCATGAGTCATGACAATTGGAAAAAGGTCTAGACTTTGAGAGATTGGATGGCAACCGTCTAAAGCGCTAGAATTTGAGATTATGTTACTTATGAGTTATGCCCAGGCAACTCTTGTGGAGAGAGATGAAGGGAATCAGAAGAATGTTCCTTTATATTATTGGCTCATGTTTCCTTACCTTTGTGTGTTTTATTCCATTGGGTATGCAGTCTTCTTTTAAAAGGGAAAAAATGTTTTGTGTTCCTATACACACACATAACTACAATGAAAACAAGTCTTGTTAATCATATGAAGTCAATTTCTTAATTCTCAGTACAAGATATACTTGATGACTGTTACACCAACCCTGTGTGGGTGAGAAAGCTGCTTGGATGACTGTTAGTACTACTTATGTAGTCCCTGCTAACTTTGAAGGCAATATTGTTTGTTATGCATCTATGAGGATGTCATTACAAAGTTCTAACTTCTAAGTCTTTTAGGAAACATTAAACACACAAGACCTAAAGGGAAACTTTTATAATGTGCCACCAAGTCTCCCAAAGTGTTGAAACTCCTACACTCTACAACAGGATTTAAAGCGCCTGTCACTATGATAACATAAAAGAGTAGACTGTATTTGTCTTTTGGGTTGACTGTAAACCATTTGTGACACTTATTTTGGGATAGCCGGAGTAGATACATTTGTGATCTCTGGTAAGCTAACCATGGATATTTTGTTTTACCAAAACAAGTACTTACCATGAATATTTCTTTGTGTAGGCTTTGAAAAACATGTCATTCTTGCATGGTCATTTATTTAGCTAGACAATTGCTTACATGAAGTCGATGAATAAAGTAGTAACTTGGATAGATGAAGTGTTTGCTATCTATTAATTTGTTCATTTTGGAGACTTGCTATCTAGCTGTACATGGTATGTAGACACTAGCCAATAGATATTATTTTCATTGATTCTCTATTTCTTTTTTCAGTGGCAAAGGGAGATCTGATGGGCCCAGCAAAAAAGTCTAGAAGTGTGAACAAACGATTCTCATATGGTAATGAGATACCACCAACTAAAGATGGGGATAACACCTACAAGAAAAACCAGCGGGTGAGTTTAATTCTTCTTTAATCCTTTCTCTAAATCTAATTTAATCTTATTGGTTCTAAACTTCTAATATAAATTTAGTTTAGTCTATGAAGGTTCCCTGTTCACTCAACAGTTAACTCTTTCGAAAATGACTTATTGTTGACAACTTTATCAAAAGGTTCCTTACTTCAAGTTTCAACTTTAGAAATGATTGTTTGTTTTAAATGCAGTGGCTATATTTTATTTCACATGGTGTTATCAGGGTCTGTATGGACTATGGAATGGTCATTACAATGGACTGAGGTGCTTGTTTGCCACATAGGAGTGGAATGGATCATTCCTTTAGGAATGTGATTACTTCCTATGGGTTGATTTTCATTTTATAATCTTTAAAAACACCATTGCTTTTTAAAATATCTCATAACTACTTTTCTTATTAAAAAAAGCTAAAGTTATTTCTATTATAACTTCATTTGACTTTTCATGTCAATTTACTTTTTTAGATTCCTTTTTCTCAGTAGATGTTATTTTTTGATATATTTCTATTAAATTTTGTTTTATAAAGGTAAACACGTAGCCGATAGAAAAGTTATAATGAATACATTAATGTATCTTTCCCTCATTAAGTTAAGATTGACGATAGTTCGGGAGAGAAATAACATAATAGATTATCTTATGTGCAAATACAATCTGTGATTGTTTTAATGATTGTTAAAAATCAAATTAAGAAAAGAAATTCAAAATGATAACCGAACTTTTGTTTGATTGTTTGTTCGATATAACATGTATTTCAAATGGGCATGAGATATATTTATATGTTACTTGTTTAGTGGGATAACTTAATATGATTAAAATTTATTTTTATGAAATGATAGTTTTGTCGTTATTTATCAGTCTAATTACATTCGGGTGTCTATTACTCGTTCAATTACTTTGTCTATTACCCTATTACATTTGTATGTGATTTCATTCTCTCATACCAAAAACATCATTAGTCTCTAACTTCCCAGAAGCATTCATTTAATTTTACTCTTATAAATTTGAAATATAGCATATCACAAAAACTTTTCGTTTGTAAGTTTCATATTACTAACTCACCATGTGACAAGTACCATTTGTAACCTCATTGTATCACACTTAAAATTTGAAATATAGCATATAACAAAAACTTTTCGGATTAATGTCAGTGATATCAAGATTATGCGAAAGTTTATCCCAATAACATAATATTCTAGTTACAAACAATAATTACATACAATAAATTGGTGTTACTAACAAATTCCTTGAGTGTGACATAATAGAATTTGCTGTATCTATCTATCTCCTTGTAAGCTTATCTTCCGCTCCATCTCTTCATAAGACTATTCATGGTAGATGGTACTTCACAAAAGTACTTACTACAATCTCATTTATTTACCTAAAATACACTGCATACACATCCATTTAAGAAACACGTGTGAGAATAAGGATTATACAAAGAATAACATTGTATAAACTATAAACATTAGATGCACATAAATAAACTGTTTTGTGACACATAGATACGCCCGTTTTCACTACCACTAGAAGAATTTCCCAACGCCTATGGAAATCACCAAAACATGGCATATAGCCATCTAGTAAAGTGTACACATTATTCTACCAACATGCCTCCTAACACATAAGGAACCCATTATGGGTCTTCAAACCCTAGAAATATCCTTTTTCATAAAACCCTGACTTGTCCCATACACCCACTCAATAATGGTGTTCTAAGACAAATCCTCACCATAAATATCCATTTCTTCCATAAACAACATAATTTCACATTAATTTCACATTCTTCACCAACCCAAATTATACATTCACTATAATGCTCAAAACCTTGAAATTGAAACCCCAACTTCACACATGAACATCATCAAAACTGAATACTAGGGTTTAGTATAATTAATTGCAATATTCAACATGCCTCTTAAAGACCTTCACGACAATCTTTTAATCATTGTTTGCTGTTACTTATACGTAATAATTGCAATTTGTTGCTTATGAGTGAAGTAGGGAAACTAGGTCTGTTCTGGTGGATGATAAGAAATTACAAATCATTAGAGAAGACTATTATATTTCTAATTTGAAGAATACAATTTAGTTCCTTATAAATAACAATGGAAATCCGTAGTTAACAAGGGATGCAGGATTGAAGCAAAACTGGAATCATCGTAGTGGAGATAGGCTAACACAAATTATTAGAGAAGATTGTAATGTTTTGAATAATTTTGAAGAATACAACCAAGTCATTTATTAAGGAAACTGCCAAACATGGTAGCCTCTAAAATGCTATATTACAATTCTGTAAAAAATATGGTAGAGATGATGAAGAATTTTTGAATACTTTATTCACCAGAAATAGGGTACATATATAAGATGGAAACCAGAAAAAGGAAACCATAACATCAGGGAAAAGATACTTGCTGATCCTATCTAAGTAAGGAAAAAATAAATACACAATAATTTCCTTAAATCTATTCTAAAATACAGCTGTTGACAGAAAAGGATATCACAAAATATTTACATGTTAATCAATTTCTTTTCTTGTTTTTGGTATAAGGCTATGTTTATCTAACTGTGTGATTATGATGTTGGTGCACTTGCTACGTTTGAATTTACCGAAATAAAACAGCAGTCTTTCAAACTACAGCTTTTTGCTTTTGATACTCTATAAGGATCAGTGGCGACTGCTAAAATAAGCAATAGCTTACAATGTTTAATTGTTGGTGATTAAATCACTGCCTTATTCTTTCCAGAAAAAGAAGTTGTCAGATATGTTGGGCCCACACTGGAGCAAGGAAGAGCTGGACCATTTTTATGAAGCTTATCGTAAGCATGGGAGAGACTGGAGAAAGGTCACTTTAATTTTCATGACTCTATAGGGCATAACCACTTATTGGCAATAAATTCACACATTTATAAGTATATAACTTCTACACTTTGTTGATGAATCAGAAACCTGTGATTGACATCTAATGTTCAAATACCATATGCATTTTTAGGTGGCTTCAGCTCTCCGAAACCGCTCTGTGGAAATGGTGGAGGCTGTTTATTCTCTGAATAAGGTAATCATGAAATCTAATGTAGCATGTTATCCGACCTTTTCAATTCATGTTGTCTTCCCTTTATAATATCCAATCCATTTGTCAACTTGGTAATTAATGTACTTGTGTCACTTTCAGGCATATTTATCTCTTCCAGAGGGAACAGCCTCTGTTGCAGGGTTTATTGCAATGATGACTGATTATTATAGCAACATGGTGAGATTTTAATCTTTATTTCTTGTTGTGCATCTGTAGGTGCACATATTTGCTTTTTCCTGCAAGTACATCAAGCCTCTACCTTTTATTTTCCGTTTTTATTGAATAGAAGTTTCAGCAAACCAACGAATCATGAAAAATCAATAAATTAAAAGCAAGAAGATAAAATTATTTAATCTTTTGCAGTATTGCTCATGAAATCATTAATATGAGATGCGGGTGTGTATTTTATAATTTTTGTATCTAACCAGCCATCTAAAGCGCTGTTTCTTTTTCTTCCCATTAAGCACTGTATCAGTAAAGTGGATGTCTATTTGGATATAGTGCTGTATAGATAAGGTCTTTATCATTTCTAGACTGAATAAACCATCTTAATGAGAGTAAATGACCATATTAGCCTTATTCATCAATTTTAACGAGAGAGGAGTTGGGTGGAAAAAAAGTAAATGGTTGGTGTCTCAATACTTTAAGCCAGTTTTTTTTTTTTTTTTTTTGGCTTAATCCATTTAGTCAATCTGTTCATATTAAGTGCTTAACCCGTTAAGCTCATCAAGTGGTTTTGTTTTGAGTTTTGATTTTTCAGGAAGATAGAGATAGTGAACAAGAAAAAAATGACGGTGTAGGAACATCCCGGAAGCCACTAAAACGCTTGCAGCGCAAAGTTCCTGAGATCATACCTAAAGGCTCTGTTGATCGTATTCATTTGCATCCAGGGGCAGTTTTGTCAGATTATGGTTGCATGTCTTTAACAAAGAAGAAGCGCTCTGGTGGTATGTCATTGTTGTTTTAACTTTTAATCATCTGACAGGTGTAAATTATGAAATTGTTTCTTTTTAAATTTTTTAGGAAGCAGACCTCGTGTTGTTGGAAAAAGGACACCTCGTTTCCCTGTCTCACATTCTCACGAGTATGTCAAGGGCGAAAAGTCTTTTTTGCCAACAAGGAAAGGGATAATAAAACCCAAAGCAGATGATGATGAAGATGTTGCTCATAGTATAGCAATGGCATTGGCAGAAGCTTCAAAGAAAGGTAGTTCTCCAAATACAAGAGCTTCCAGTCTAATGTCATCACCTTCTCAGAGCGCTGAAAGAATGGTATGTGTGATTTATATAATATTTTTTTAAACAACATCTAGAAAGATGAGACTTGAGAGACTGATTTACCTTTTGTTTTGGACACAGTATGATGAGTCAGATGTAGGTAGTGGTTATGGTGAGGATATAGAAGGTAGCATGGAAGCTGATAATACAGATTTTCCTAGGGATAAGAGTAAAGAAAGAATAAATGCTGGTTATGTGTTACATGATCGAAAAGGATCACAAGGGAAAAAAGTACGAGTTGATAAAAAAGAAAACAAACATTTAGATTATATACGGGAAGCTTGTAGTGGCACAGAAGGGCATAATTTAAGTACGCTAAGAAGAAATTTTGAATTTTCTGATGCAAAACCTTCAAAGTCTTCTCAAGGTTCCAAGAAAAGAAGTAAAGGAGCTCATACTGGCAGAGGTATTGTGTTTCCTAATTTCTAGTATATGAGTTTCAATTAATTTAATGGTTTTTATCTAGTGTGATGAATCATAGTACTTTATATCTACCTTAAATGTTCATTTTGAGATGATAAAAGAACACCCCTTATATTTTTCTCTTGATTTAACAATTTATAGTGATTAATTTTGGTACTTACTGTGGATTCCTTTTCCTGCAGATGAAAATTCTGCCTTTGATGCCCTGGAAACCTTGGCAAATCTGTCTTTGATGATTTTACCCGAGGCAAATGGAAATGGTAAGATATATTAGTAGACATAGCTTCTTTTTGACTTAATGGATAGAAAAGTTGATGCATATACATAGATAGATAGATAATGTTGTTTCTTTCTTACTTAATACAACCAGAATGACTTATTGGTTTAAGTGATAAGTTTGCCACTTTACGTATTAAGACCCCCCCACCCCCCAACCACACACACAAAAAAAAAAAAATTACAAATTTCCCTTGTTTCTAAATTCTTTCCAATTTTCACAACCTAAAAAAACGCATTGATCCTCATGGTCTTTTTTCTTTCAATTTATTTGACTGCATTTGTTTCTTATTAATTTCAATTTCAAATAAACAGTCGTTTATCATTTTAAAAAAATGGTTAACTAGTCATTACTCCTATTCAGACAATTCATTCAGATTCAAAAAGAAACAGAGTATGTGTATACAAAACCTACTCCATACATCATTTTTCCATTCATCAGTTTATTCGTACAACACTTGATGAGAAAAAAAAAGAGCCCCTAAGTTGAAAATTATAATAGTCAGATAACTAGGTTTTGCTGTTCTTGATCTCAATCATTGCAAACTAAACTTGTATTAATTACACTGGTTCTTTAATTTAGGGAAAGATGAACTTGTTGAAGACTCTCATCTGCTGCTATCTATCCCTACAAGTACAAGCCGCCAGGGAGAGAAGCGTAAATCATCAGTTCCTAAAAGGAGTCGGTCAATTTCTATATTAGAAGCTTCTGACAACAAAGCCCAGTCATCAGGCAAAGACTCGGTTGATGACACCAATATTGCTTCAGAAGCAAAGGAATCACATCACTTAATTACTAAAGTATCCAGAAAGAGACAGAAGATCGTGGCACCCAAAGTAAGCATGGGCTTGAACATGAACATTACACTTTTTCCCATTAGTTTGACTTTTTATGTGTTTGTGATATTTATGGCACACTAATTTCAGATTCCAAAATCTGAAGCTGCTATTCATACAAATGGTAAAGAGTCTCTGGAGTCTGAGGTGGGCTTGCTCATTATCTTCTTTTACTTTTGAGTAAATTACATTTTTAGTCCCCGAGTATTGCTGATTTTTTCAATTTTGGTCCCAAAAAGTTTTTTTTATGTAGTTTTGGTCTTTACTTGAGATTCTTTTAACGTTTTTCGTTCTTGTTCCAAGTAAAATAACTATATTTACTCTTTTTGGGACCAAAACTGAAAAAGTTAGCTATACCCAGGGACCAAAAATGTAATTTACTCTTTACTTTTTGAAACACAATGGCAAAAATGATGGAATAACTTATGTTATTGTATACAATTAGGCTACAGAGAGTAAAAGTATACCCCAGTTGGCCAAAAATGACAAACATACCCCTTCTAGTATCGACACAAGAAAGGAAGTAGACATACGTACCAAAGTCAGGAGCAAGCATAAGCTGTTCAAACCAGACACTCTTTTTGATGGAGTTGGAAAAGACAAGCCAAGCGTACACTTCCCTTCTCTCAGTCAAACACCAGTCAAGCTTAACGTACTTATCTCAAATATTAGTTATTTTCTATCTGTATATCAACTCAACTGTTGATAAGTTTTGATCCAATTTTCAGGAAGAAGTTTCTAATTGTCTATCAAACAAGCTGATGCGAAGATGGTGTGCATGTGAATTTTTCTACAGTGCAATAGACGACCCTTGGTTTGCCAAACAGGAATTCGTTGAGTATTTGTATCATGTTGGTTTAGGCCATGTTCCAAGATTAACCCGAGTCGAATGGGGTGTTATCAGAAGGTATTTGATTTTTATGTTATATAATACAAATTTGTATTTATTGTTTTTCTTTATTTGGCGTATCATTTTTTGATGCAGTTCTCTTGGGAAACCTCGGAGGTTTTCAATTAATTTTTTGAAGGAAGAAAAGGAAAAGCTTAATCAATATCAAGATTCTGTTAGGACACATTATACTGAGCTTCGTTCTGGTAGTAGAGATGGATTACCAACAGATCTTGCTAGGCCATTATCAGTAGGGCAACGTGTGGTAGCCATCTATCCAAAAACAAGAGAAATTCATGATGGAACTGTATTGACCGTAGATCATGATCATCACAGGTGTCGTATTCAATTCGATCGACATGAGCTAGGTGTTGAACAAATCATGGTAAATATTCTAGGTGTATTCTTTTTTATCTTAAAATTTATTAGTTTTTTTTTTATAAAAGTTGGCCCACAAATTTTTTATTACTATAACTTTATGTATTTTGTTGTTAGGCAGTTATACCCAAAACAGCCACTTTATAAATGAAGAAGAATCACATTTGACATTCATTTAAATGAATGTTTACACATGCATTTATACAAATATTACACTTATGTAATGTTTTACGGAGTTTTTATTAGATTACTAGTATTGTAAATGACCATATTTGGTGTTGGGTTGTAAATGTACTAATTCTAATGTATCTTAATGAACTGTTGTAATATCTTTTCTTTCTCATATCGGATGCCCGCTTTATTTGTTTTGGTCAACTAATAAAAGCCTTTATTTAGGGCATTATAGAAAGCTCATAGTGGGATAACTGTTTTTTATTTTTTAAATAGTAATTTTGCTTAAAAGTTTCTACTTTGCTTCCAGATATGAATGAAATTATGTCCTTGTGTTTCTTCTTTGTTTATGCTAAGAACATTTTATAATCAATATTGTCTTAATGTACTATTGACTCAGGATACCGATTGCATGCCCTTAAATCCTTTTGAGAACATGCCTGCATCACTGATGCGTCAAACACCTGTTGGCAAATTCTTGGAGAGCTTAAATGAGGTGAAAATAAAAGATCAGAGATTAGAAGGTTACACAAACACAAAGTCCACTTCTCGTGAACAATTAGAGAACATGTATGATGCTGCTTCAATTAAGTCCAATTCACTATCTAGAAATCATCATGGGACCCACTCTGCACAATTTCATGCAAAAGAAGCTGATGTTGAAGCCATTGCTGAACTGACCCGTGCTCTTGACAAAAAGGTTCTTCCATCTACATTCTTGATAGTTTTGTATTAGTTTTGTATCAGTCCAAAAATTGAAAACGTCCAATGTCTTCCCTAAGTTTGCATTTTGTTGCGGATATGGTCCCTGTTACCACAAGTTCAGTCCAAATTTTGAAGTCATTTTATATGGGTCAAGTATCATATGCGCAAACAAACAGAGTAAGGACAACATTGGAAAATTTTCAAATTTTGTACCGAACTTGCAATTTTGGGTTAAGCAAAGGGACCAGGTTTGCAATTTATTAAACATGTTGAAATGTGCAGGAGGCTGTGGTTTTTGAGTTGAGGCGAATGAATGATGATGTGTTGGAAAACCAAACGGATGGTGAGTCTGCTCTTCAGGAGTCAGATGCTTTCAAAAAGCAATACGCAGCTGTTCTTGTACAGTTAAACGAAGCAAATGCTCAGGCAAGGGCAATATCGTCTTTCCACCCCACCCTCACAAATATCATTGTTATTTAATTTAACATGTCCTCTTTCAGGTTTCTTCTGCTTTGTTTCGCTTGAGACAACGCAACACATATCAGGGCAACATCCTGCTCACAACCTTGCCCAAGACAGTGGCCACAGAAGACTCAAAATGTCAAGTCAATGAGATTGTTGAGATATCAAGAACCAAGGCTCGTACAATGGTAGACATAGCCATACAGGTAAGATATTTTATTATAATTTTATAGGCTTAAAGCCTGAAAATACAGAAATGGATTATTCTAATAATCTAATTATATTTTATTCGAATTAACAATTTAGGCGATTTCATCGCTGAAGCTTGATCCCACGGTTGAGATTGACAAGGCTGTTGATTATGTAAATGATCGGCTTCCGTTGGATGATTCCTTTGTGACTGTAAAAGCACCTGATTCTAAGTCAATGAAGTCAAATCCTTGTGATTTAAGTAAAGCATCAGTCCCCTCTGAACTGATAACTCAGTGTGTTGCTACTCTGTTCATCATTCAGGTAAAAAATTAGTTAAATAAAGCATCCTACATCCATTTTTTCACTGCTTGCTATAATTGGGTGGATTTTTCAAAATGGGAAATAAATAAAAAGTAGAGTATGTTGGTATTTGGGATTGTATTTAAGAAGTTTGGTGGGATGGAATTTACAGAAATGTACAGAAAGAGAGTTTCCACCAGCGGAAGTAGCGAGTATATTGGATTCAGCAGTTTCTAGTTTACAACCGTGGTCCCCACAGAATGTGCAGGTATATGCAGAGATACAGAAATGCATGGGGATAATTAAGAACCAGATTTTAGCTCTAGTACCAACCTAACTTAACTTAATTTTTCTCAATTAATTAATTGTACATGCGAAATTGTGAAAGAACTAGATTTTCAGATTCTCAATCTTTGGTATCATTTCTCCCTCCTTCCCTGTTTAACTTTATAGTTGGAATTTCCATTTCTCATTGCTTCCCTTGCTTGCTAGTTTGGGTTTATTGTTATTATTTTTTTTATTTTGCTTAAATCGCTTTTTGTTGGGCATAGGCATTGTTAAAATATAAACGCTATTTATACAAATGAGATAACATTTTCTAATTATTGACAATTTAAAAAACTGTTTTTGAAATTAACTAATTTATACTTCTTGTGAAATATTTTATAAAAGAACCTCATAATTTGTTATCATTTAAATATATGTAATATTAAAAAAAAATTAAAAGTATTTAACTATGACATTAAATAAAAAAGAAAAAGACAAGTCTAATCAAAATGGTTAAAAGTTTTCAAGATTTAACAAAATTAGTCTTTTTTTTTTTTTTTTTCTAGTATAACCACAAATTTTAAAGATTTACCAAAACTTGGTCTTTTTTCTAGTATAACCACTAACTACTGCAATTTTTTGCCATGGGAAATGGGTTCTGGCTTTGCAAAATAGGCTTTTCATGTCTAAAACATTTTTTTTTCTTTAGTTATTATATTATATATTTTTGGTAAAATCTTTTTAGATCTAAGACTTTATTTTAGCAACATAAAACTCTCTTGTGCCACCTTGACAACAACAATACTACGAATCTCATCATCAATGGCACTCGACTTTTTGGGATCATTGGAGCGTGAACTTCGGGTAACTACCATATTAAAACACACAAGAAAACCATCAGAATTAGGCTAAAGCCTCTACACAAACATCCACTCCTACAAGCTCCTTAGTTCCTTAAGATTCCTTCTTGAGTCACGTATGGATCCGATGATTTCAGTAGTATAGGTCTCAAGTCATCATCTCATTTCACACTAACCCGTATTTGTGTCAAGTCATCATCTCAAGACCCTAAGTCACAAGGACTCTATTCCTCAAGAGCATTTATACACCTACACCATGGATTCCCCATAACCTTTACAAAGCATCTAGACACCCATCCTAGGCTGCTCCCCCGCACTGCTCCGCCTCACAAGACCTCCGCTATCATCGCCATTTGCTTCGTACATGCCAATTGTACACAATACAAGACTTGATAGACAATTAAATGATTCTACCTTAAATCCACAACCAGACAAGGAACATGAAGAAATGCTAAATCAAACATTCTAAGGTTATAAAATCCTAACTATGTACAATTATACAACATACAACAAACATCAATGACAAATTCAATCTTATAAGAGCAAACTCCTAGGATAAAGGCATCATAAATCAGACAACCCTATTACACTTTTCCCGTAGAATCCTTAGCCTATCACTATCATGCAGTTCTATCAGTTCATAAGATATCAACTCTACGCTACTCATAAAATAATTTGAGATATTTTGGGAAACTACCGCTCGAGCTCTGGTCGATTGTACATATTGCTTCACTGGGTTTTTCACATATAAAATTTTCTTCTTTCCTTTGAAAAGTTTTATGAAAATATTTAGATCCTTAGTTTGAGTTTGGAATTCCCCTAAAATTCATTCAAATCCCATAAACCAGGGCACTGATACCAATTTGTAACATCCAAAATTTCAAACCAAAATTTTCATTAAAACCATAGAAAAACAGTTTTCATAAAACCAACCCAAGAAAAGTCATAATGTCAATTACTATTCCACATCAAAATATCAGAGTGTCCCAAAATATCCAAACAAAATCCCTCGACAAATGTGTACAATCAAGCTTTCGCCTACCCGCGATGCTTAGAAGTATATGAAATACATTTAATCAACTATAAACACAAAGCTTAGCGACTTCCCCAAAATATCACATACAACACAACACAGAAAACAACTATGAGTTATCAGCAACCCTGGAGACTACCTGAAGTCTCAACACATATAAACAACACATACATAATAATAACACTTAGACCCAGCTGGTCATCACATGTAAGAATAAGTGAGGAGACTCACCTGACACTGATGACTGATAGAACTCACACCCGAATTATCGGAACTAGACTCTGCCTAATTAAATACACCAACTAACCTTAATTAATAATTAAGTTATTTTCATATACACTACTAAGCTCAAGTCAAGTCTAGTCTACACTTAGAGTAAAATACCATTTTACCCTTCATAAATCCCTCGTCATCCACCTAATACTAAATTGTTCAAAATCTGAAAAAGTCAACAAATTTCATCCTGGTCCGTACGCTCAGTGTACTTGTGTCTACGCTGGGTGTAGAGTGTATCACCAGAAAACGGGCTCGCATAAGGCTACGCGGGGTGTAGCCAAGCGTACGAACATTGCTCTCACAATCTTCATGCAAAATGTCTTAATCCTTAAGGCATTTATTCTAAACACAGATCTGGCCCCTAAACAACGTCTTAATACATAAAATCTCTGACCTTAAGCCTTTGCATGGCTATAAGGAGCTAAAACTCAAAACCCATAACTTTTACTTCATAAAAACCTCCACAACTCTTTCATGAAAGAAAAGAAGTGCCCAAGCTAGCATTTTTATGAATCAAGACACCTTAGAATGTCCAAAAAGGAGTTAATAACTTTGGAGTACTCCATACTCACAAAGATGCAAAGCTTGGGACAAAAAAACCAAAATGCAAGACTAAACAAGTTCTATTTAAACAAGCTCCAAGATTTGAACTTTATACCTTAAAAAGGTGCACAAGAGGATGAAGTTTCTGGATATACATGCTAGAGTGCACCACCACCTCTTGAATGATCTTTTTTCTAGCACCAAACACTCAAGATTCACTTTCCAAGCTTCAAATCTCTCATACACAAGCTAGGGTTTCGTTATAGAGTTTAGTGGGAATGGAGGCCTGGATAAGATGATGTCCAAGGGAGGAATAAGATGATTAAATAAGGGCACACCCTAAATTTTAGTGTTTGACATCTACATGAGTATGCCTGACTTACTCACACGTATGCCTAACGTACTCCCTCCTCCGTCTTGACTCCTCGAAGACTTACGCCCGACGTACAAGGCTAGTACGTCCAGCGTAAGTGGCCAAAATGAAAACTTATAACAACTTCAAGGGTTGAAAAATAAAATACCTGACAACATGTGTTACATTTAAAAAATATATATATTGTTAAGATTCTTACAATAATATTTAGAAATTAAATCATAAAACGTCAATAATTAATAAATTTATGATAATTTTTATAAATACAACAAAAAGAGAAAACTATAATAGAATAAATAATACAAACTTGTCTCGTTCAAAACCATAGACCGTTTCATTTAAAACAAAAGTCGATTATTCGTCGAATACTAATAATACCGTTCAACCAAATGATTGAATAAGGTGGTGATTAGGATTGAATAAGAGTTGAATGGAGTGTGAGTGATGACATAGAGTAGAGTTGAATGATGATCGAATGGTTCAACAGAAAGAATGAAATTGTGATTAGGATTGAATAAATGTTTAATGAGTTGTGAGTGGTGTTGTATAAATGTTTAATGGATGATGTGACAATCCATTGAACTCTATAGAGTTTAGTGGATTATACATGCCCTTATGAATAGACCGAACATGATAACTTTTGCAATGTTATTTGACCGATGATTCTTTGGAAAATTTTAAAAAGGATTACAATCTAGGCTTTTAAATGGGGATACCTCCCTATTAGTATCTAAAATGCATATGGTCATGGAAGTTCATACACAATGATGCACTACTCCAAGCATATTATCTTCCGATAGCATTTATTCGCTAGCATATGACATACGCAATATTCATAAATAGTCAAGACATAATTCAAAACATTGGATTTGTAAAGCATATATAGATTTTAAACATATTATACAAGTGTCCCAAACTGAAAAATAACCACGCATTCACCTCAAGCAAGTAGTGTATGTTTTTGACATTTTATATAAATGAGAGGACACATATAGTAAAACTCAATTTTTTCCTTAGCATTGGACACGTTCATATGCCACTGATCCATTTATATTCCTATAAATCTGTTTGTTAATTACGTAGTGAGCAATCCATCCCACAACTTGCTTTGTCATCAGTTGATAAAAGGCTTGATCGTGGATCAAAGGGAAATGAGCATAATATTTATTTCTTCTATATAGAAAAGGGATTTATTTATACGTAAATAAATTTACTATTTCTGGAATGATAATAGATTCTATTTATAACTATGGTTCGTAACAGATTTTGTCATAGAATAGATGATCTCGAAATTCGACACAAAATTACAAAATCCACATTCCACACGGTTTCGACTCGGTTTAAAAATCCATATTCCAACGGTTGACCCGTTTATTACGGTTAACAGATAAACGGCGGGTCGACGGTTATATTCTGAACCGCTAAGATCAACCACGCCACCTTCCTTGCTGTTTCCTTCCCCTAAAGTCGGTTTCTTAATCACCAGTTCACCCCAAACACTATAAAAGTTCATATCCAATCTCACTTTCACCAATCAACCATGGAATACAGAACCTTAGACCTCACTCTCGTCTCCGCAAAGGGTATCAAGAAA
Organism: Lactuca saligna; assembly: GCF_052625555.1. NCBI lineage: Eukaryota > Viridiplantae > Streptophyta > Magnoliopsida > Asterales > Asteraceae > Lactuca > Lactuca saligna. The sequence continues at coordinate 16,016,510 of NC_136422.1, read as the reverse complement.
GCCTCTCTCGTCGGGAAACCAGATGTCTACGCCGTCGTTTACATCTCCGGCGCCCAAAGCAACCAAAAGTTTAGAACCCCTGTTGACAAAGACGGAGGTTCCAACCCTACCTGGAATTTCCCCTTGAGTTTTACTGTTGATGAAGCTGCCGGATTACACAACCGACTGACGCTCCTCGTCAAGATCAAGGCTGTGGGGATTTTCAGCGATAAGAATCTGGGAGAAGTTCGCGTGCCGATTAAAGAGCTTTTGGAAGGTGTATCGAATGAAGGGAAGACGCATCAGCTTGTTAGTTATCAGGTGAGGACGAAGTCCGGGAAGACGAAAGGGTTTCTCAGTTTTTCTTATAAATTTGGGGAAAAGTTTTCCGGTAAGGCGGAGGAGCCCGTCACGGCTTATCCTCCAGGGATGGCGGTTGGATCCAGTTCAGCGTATGCACAGCCGTATGGGGCGGCGGCGGCGGCGGCAGGTGGGTATTACCAGCCTCCTGCTACTGGTTACCCTCCTCAGCCACAGACTGGATATGCGTACCAGCACCAGCAACAACCGGGTTATGGTGGTTATCCTCCGCCACCACCGCCGGGGTACGGTGGATATCCTCCTCCGCAACAGGGGTACGGGAATCCGGCGGTTCAGCAGCCTCCAAAGAAGAGCAAATTTGGTATGGGGTTGGGAGCCGGTTTGCTAGGTGGTGCACTGGGTGGACTGTTGATCGGCGATATTGTGTCGGATGCTGCTGACGGTGGCGGATGTGGCGGTGACGGTGGCGGATGTGGCGGTGGCTGCGGCGGGTTTTAATATTACGTTTTGATAATTATATAGCATGAGCTGGTTTGTTGTTTTCATTTCCATTGTAAATATACTTTCGGTTTAAATTTAATAAACCAACTCGTTTTCCTACAAATATGATTATATCAGTGTGTTTGGACTTTGGATTGCATTTGGAACTTGGAAGTGAATATTTAACCCAAAGATAATAAAGACAAAAAAAAAAATAATGTTAATTATAAAAGGGTTATACCTTTAATATGGAGATTTTATTTTTAATGATAGGCATAATATAAAAATATACATCATAATTGAATATAATAATGAAATTATGAAATTTATTTCACAACAATTGAGAGTTAATGTTTGGATTAATTAACCTTTTTTCCTCAAGATTTCATTCAACTAATCACACCCAAGAAGTTCGGGATTTGAATCCCATGACGCTCACTCACTCATGATGATCTTTTCCTATTTCTTTGACAAATTCGAAATCCATATTTATCTTTGTTTTAATTTTCCTTTTATAGATCTACACACTTACACCACACCTTCCTCGCTGTTTCCTTCTCCCAAATTCACCCAACTCTCTACTTTCACCGATCAACCATGGATTACAGAACCTTTGACCTGACACTCATCTCCGCAAACGACCTCAAAAAAGCCTTCCTCTTCGGAAAACCAGATGTCTACGCCGTCGCTTATATCTCTGGTACTGCCGGCAATCAAATGCTTAGAACCCCCGTTGACAAAAACGGAGGTTCAAACCCAACCTGGAATTGTCCCATGAAGTTTACTCTCGATTTCGCCGCCATCTTACAGAATCGCCTGAGACTCATCGTCGAGATTAAGGCTGTCGGAATGTTCGGTGATAAGCATTTGGGAGAAGTTCACTTCAAGTTCATGGAGAATTGCGGATCGAATTCGGAGCAGATGTTTGTTAGTCCTCGGGTGATAAGCCCCTCCGGGAAGAAGAAAGGCTATCTTAATGTTACCTATCGTGTCGGGGAAAAAATCTCCGGTAACTCGTTGGAGACCTTAACGGGTTACCCTTCCGGGATGGTGGTTGGATCTTATCAGCCTCCTGTTGCTGGATATGCGTATCTGCACCAACAGCAACCGGGTTATGGTGGTTACCCTCTGCCACCACCGCCGGGGTACGGTGGATATCCTCCACAGATGGGATACGGGTATCCGGCAGGCAGTTCAGCAACCTTTACTGTATGTTTATACATTGCCTGCATTGGGTTGTTTGTTTCCATGTTCATTTTAGTGTGTGTTTAAATTTACAAAATTAATTTGTTCTATAACAGATATCATGTTACAATACTGTTTTATTAATCGGAGATAAAAGTTATCTTTAATCTAATGAAGCACGAAAAATAATGTTCACATTTTCTTGATTTATGATATTTTTAGGTTTTATCATCTCAAGCAGAAATAGATCTATTTATTTATAAACTAATAGGTTTGAAAAAGGAAAAAAGTTATAAAGTAATTATTGATCAATGATAAGATTTTTTTTATTAATTTATAAAGATAAAGATAAATGTTTTGTTTAAAAATATTAATATTTATAATAATTAGTTCATACTACCCGGTTTGAATATCCGATCAACATTTTGTATTTGTATTTATAAAAGTTTATATTTTTTGCAATGCAATATAATTTTAATAGAGTGAAAAAAAAAACAGAATAAAAAAAAAACAATTCAATGGAGAAAAAATTGTCTTTGTTATAAAACGATATAATGATCCATAAGATGAATTTGTTAAAACGATATAAGGGTTCATAAGTTGATGATACAAACTTTCAAAATGAAATTATCCTTTAATACATTTGGTTCACTTATTAGAGTCACATTTTATGTTATTCTGGATAAATATAAAAAACAGTTTAGTTGATTATAATGAATTGATTACATAAGAAGAATAATACTGAAAACACAACATATTGATAAGATTTATACAAGAAAGGAAAAATTATATAATTAAATGAAAAACATTATAAACTAGGTCTGATAATTGTATCGTGTTTGGGTTGGCGTGTCGCGGATGGCGGTTGGCGTGTCAAAATATACCAACCAAAACAAAACTCATTTAATTATACAGGTCACAAGTTGACGAATTTGGAACGTAAACTCATATATGACCCGTCAACCCATTTATTTACACGAGTTCACGGATTGGTGGGTTCATGAGTCAGATTTAGGTTCGTCTGTTCGTGAGTTAGATTCCATAAAGATAATTGATAATTAAACATGAATAAATTCTTCATGCAAACATATCCGAATTTTAGAAACTTAAGTCTTAAACATTCAAATGAAAATTATAAAAATTCATAGAAACATGTTCAAACTAAAACATTAATATTAACATATATAAATTCAATTGTAAGCGTCGATGTCGTTCGATATTGATTCAATCTTTAATGTCGTCATTTTTGTGGGATATTTAGATTATTTAGGGAAACCACCAAACACGTTGCAATGCAAATCAGCAGATGGTTACCCACGGGTCACATGGTCAATGATATTGGACATCCTATCATAGTATAAGTATAAAGTGTACAGTGTATAATAATTAATACATTTAAAAAATATATAATTTTTTTATTCAAATTGTAAACGGGTTGACGGGTCAACCCATATTTTTTGAGAAACCCATATATGACCTGTTTAATAAACGAGTTGACGGGTTGAAAATCTCAACCCAAACCCGTTTATTTCATGTTGTGGGTCGTATCGAGAATTTTGAATCCTACTATAAACAACACTTGTGCATTATTTCTTAATTGATCAAAATTTGTGGTTGTTTATTAAAGAAAAAATGCCCATAAATGGTCATTGTTTATTTTATAAAGTAAAATAAATTTTTTAACAAACAACACTGTTTTAAAAAATGACCCATTGTCCATTATTTAAAAAATAACCTAAAATGGTCTTTGTATATTATGGAAGTGAAAAAAAAATACAAAATACTCTATGTTCAAAAAAATATAACTTAAATGGCCCTCTTATTAAAAAAGCTAACGGAAATCATGTACATATTTTAAATAACTAGGAAAGGTCCCCGGTGTTGCGGGGATTGGATGTTATTAGATACAGATGACAATATATAAAATTTTGTGACTGTCATTGTTTGATATGTATATAAAGTCATTTTATGAATATAAATAGGGCTAATGTCATAAAAACCTTCAAATTTTCAAGAAATGTTCGGTTATATCCTAAGTCCATTTTTATGTCTATAAAAACCGCATATTTGGGAACAAATTGTCATAATTGCCCTATTTTCCGATTTTAGCCTTCTATGGCGTTTTGGGGTGTTTTGTTCAGTTGTTTTCTATTCATCACCATAGAAGTTCAATAGATATGCCCTTCATACTCAATGAAATCCATATATTGAATCAATAAAATTCCACATAACAATCTCATTTTGGCCTCAAGGAATCAATTCAGATGAACAAGATCGTCCATTCGTAACCCGAAAACCACCACCACCTGTGATATGCATCACCATCACCATCAAATATCAAACAATTCTGCTACCATCACTGAAATCCACCACCGCCACCACATCTACATTGACATCGTCCACTACCACCACCTCCCTTTCTTACCCATATCTAAACTCATTACCCAGATCGATGTCATGGGTGCTCAAACTTAAAAATTAAACCCAAATATGATACCCAAAAATTAAACTCAAAAACCATAGATGAAATCAAAATCGTGGTTAGTAGCACGAATGTACAAACTTGAAATTAAGCCCAAACGAAACCTAAACCAAAACTTGCATTCACATTTCAGATAGTAGAGAAGTGAAGGAGATGATGGTGATGAACAATCATGTAACACCCCCCACTGGCACGTATCACAATATTATCCGCTTTGGGCCACTCGGCACGAGGACTTCCCAGGGGGTCACCCATCCCGGTAGTACTCCCGCCCGAGCACGCTTAACTGCAGAGTTCTTATGGGATCTGCTGCCCTCACGGCTTTAAAACGCGTTGTGATAGGGAAGGTATCCACACCCCTTATAAGGAATGCTTAGTTTTCCTTCCCAGCCGATGTGGGTTCAGGTGCAACCCACCTTCACCCCCCATTATAGGGTTCGACGTCCCTGTCGAACATATCGACCCGTGCCCTAGCTCTGATACCATTTGTGACATCCCCCTCTGGCACGTATCACAATATTGTCCGCTTTGGGCCACTCGGCACGAGGACTTCCCAGGGGGTTACCCATCCCGGTACTACTCCCGCCCGAGCACGCTTAACTGCAGAGTTCTTATGGGATCTGCTGCCCTCACGGCTTTAAAACGCGTTGTGATAGGGAAGGTATCGACACCCCTTATAAGGAATGCTTAGTTCTCCTTCCCAGCCGATGTGGGTTCAGGTGCAACCCACCTTCACCCCCCATTATAGGGTTCGACGTCCCTGTCGAACACATCGACCCGTGCCCTAGCTCTGATACCATTTGTAACATCCCCCTCTGGCACGTAGCACAATATTATCCGCTTTGGGCCACTCGGCACGAGGACTTCCCAGGGGGTCACCCATCCCGGTACTACTCCCGCCCGAGCACGCTTAACTGCAGAGTTCTTATGGGATCTGCTGCCCTCACGGCTTTAAAACGCGTTGTGACAAGGAAGGTATCCACACCCCTTATAAGGAGATGTTTTGTTCTCCTTCCAAGCCGATGTAGGATTAGGTGCAACCCACCTTCACCCCCATTATAGGGTTCGACGTCCCTGTCGAACACATCGACCCGTGCCCTAGCTCTGATACCATTTGTAACACCCCCCTCTGGCACGTATCACAATATTATCCGCTTTGGGCCACTCGGCACGAGGACTTCCCAGGGGGTCACCCATCCCGGTACTACTCCCGCCCGAGCACGCTTAACTGCAGAGTTCTTATGGGATCTGCTGCCCTCACGGCTTTAAAACGCGTTGTGATAAGGAAGGTATCCACACCCCTTATAAGGAGATGTTTTGTTCTCCTTCCAAGCCGATGTAGGATTAGGTGCAACCCACCTTCACCCCCCATTATAGGGTTCGACGTCCCTGTCGAACACATCGACCCGTGCCCTAGCTCTGATACCATTTGTAACATCCCCCTCTGGCACGTAGCACAATATTGTCCGCTTTGGGCCACTCGGCACGAGGACTTCCCAGGGGGTCACCCATCCCGGTACTACTCCCGCCCGAGCACGCTTAACTGCAGAGTTCTTATGGGATCTGCTGCCCTCACGGCTTTAAAACGCGTTGTGATAGGGAAGGTATCCACACCCCTTATAAGGAATGCTTAGTTCTCCTTCCCAGCCGATGTGGGTTCAGGTGCAATCCACCTTCACCCCCCATTATAGGGTTCGACGTCCCTGTCGAACATATCGACCCGTGCCCTAGCTCTGATACCATTTGTGACATCCCCCTCTGGCACGTATCACAATATTGTCCGCTTTGGGCCACTCGGCACGAGGACTTCCCAGGGGGTCACCCATCCCGGTACTACTCCCGCCCGAGCACGCTTAACTGCAGAGTTCTTATGGGATCTGCTGCCCTCACGGCTTTAAAACGCGTTGTGACAAGGAAGGTATCCACACCCCTTATAAGGAGATGTTTTGTTCTCCTTCCAAGCCGATGTAGGATTAGGTGCAACCCACCTTCACCCCCCATTATAGGGTTCGACGTCCCTGTCGAACACATCGACCCGTGCCCTAGCTCTGATACCATTTGTAACATCCCCCTCTGGCACGTGCTACGACAATATTGTGCTACGTGCCAGAGGGGGATGTTACAAATGGTATCAGAGCTAGGGCACGGGTCGATGTGTTCGACAGGGACGTCGAACCCTATAATGGGGGGTGAAGGTGGGTTGCACCTAATCCTACATCGGCTTGGAAGGAGAACAAAACATCTCCTTATAAGGGGTGTGGATACCTTCCTTGTCACAACGCGTTTTAAAGCCGTGAGGGCAGCAGATCCCATAAGAACTCTGCAGTTAAGCGTGCTCGGGCGGGAGTAGTACCGGGATGGGTGACCCCCTGGGAAGTCCTCGTGCCGAGTGGCCCAAAGCGGACAATATTGTGATACGTGCCAGAGGGGGATGTTACAAAATGGTATCAGAGCCAGGGCACGGGTCGATGTGTTCGACAGGGACGTCGAACCCTATAATGGGGGGTGAAGGTGGGTTGCACCTGATCCTACATCGGCTTGGAAGGAGAACGAAACATCTACTTATAAAGGGTGTGGATACCTACCTTGTCACAACGCGTTTTAAAGCCGTGAGGGCAGCAGATCCCATAAGAACTCTGCAGTTAAGCGTGCTCGGGCGGGAGTAGTACCGGGATGGGTGACCCCCTAGGAAGTCCTCGTGCCGAGTGGCCCAAAGCGGACAATATTGTGATACGTGCCAGAGGGGGGTGTTACAAATCAAGGGCGGCGGTGGGAAGTGGGTCAAGTCGCAGGACTTTGCATCTGATGAAAAACCAGGGGCGGCAGTAGGAGTTGGGTTTCATGACAGTGGTTGAGAGTAATGGGGGCAGAGTTTCAAGGAAGAAAGATTACATCGATCGATTCACTGGACTCGAGGTTCGATTCAGAGGAGGGCAGTGATCTTCAAGGGGTGCTCGTCGGTATGCTCAGCAATCGAATGAGGTGTTGGAACAGTGGTGAGCAGGAGATAGCAGCCGATGGGTTTCTGGCTCTTTTTTCTCGGCAAGAAGCTCACCGGTGGAGTTCTTTTTGGCTTCCAGCAGCAATAGAAATCGATCAAGAGGGAAGGGGTGTGTGGGTGACAATTACTGAAGAAAGAAGAAGGTGGATGAAGGGTTGCTAAAAATGGTTGGAACGGAGGTGACAATCCTCCCTTTCAAACATGGTTTACTAGTGATGGAAGGAAAAGAGCGAACAAACCAAACACACTCTAATCTTAAAACCAAACACCCCCTAGATCCATAGAAGGGTAAAATCGAAAAAGATGGCAATTATGACAATTTTTGTCCAAATGTGTAGTTTTTGTGGACATAAAAATGGACTTAGGATATAATCGAACATTTCTTGAAAATTTGAGGGTTTTTATGACATTAGCCCATATAAATATGGAGTTGTTGATGTGAGTAGATTTGTAGGTTAGAGTAAATTTAATGATGTTGGACTACTTATCAGTTCCTTTGTTCTAAAATCAATCTGAAATTTAGTAACAATCCAAAACTTAGTTGTTAATGGAATGTAAGATATAGAGAGGCACATTGGACTTCAAACACGAACAAAATAGAAGACATGAACTTATTTAATATTAATGTTCATTACACGGTGCATGGATCAAGGCCTTTGGTTTTACTAACGGAACGAAATCATAAGCAAAATATTAGAGAACGGGCAGGGCCGGTCCTTTAATTTTAAGGGCCCTGTACGAAAAACTAAAATGGGTCCCTAAATGTAATTTTAAAATATATAAACAAAATAAACATATTAGTAGTTGTTGCGATCTTTTATAATTTTTATAAAAGTTAAGGGGTTAATCATGTAATCTCTAGAAACTGTCAAAGATTTGTTTAAAAAAGTTGGAAGGAAGGGTTCCTTATGAAATATGTGGCATAAACTAATGGTTAAAAATGTAAAAATAAAGTATAAAAGTAGATATTAATGTGGAGTGGTGTCGAACCTAAGCTGTTGCTAGAAATGGACATGCTTAAGCCAATTGCGCTTATCAACATATGTGCAATTTCTTGAAAAAAATAGTATATAACGATTAAATAACTATATAATTTTATTAAAAATCAGACCCTGTTTTTTTCGGGGCCTTGTGCGGTTGGACCTCTTGCACACCCTTAGGGCCGAGCCTGTAAACGGGAGACGACTATGAGTAGTTGTCGGGAAGTTTCTTCATGAGGGGCCTGGAGTTGGTGATGTGTCTAGAAAATTTTCTTTGACTCTCTAACCATGACCATTGATATGAATTTGCAAGTTAAATTAGAATTGGGGAAGCGAAAGTAAAAAATAGTAAATAAGAGCAAGTTTGTGAAAAGTTGTGACTTAATAAGGAAAGTATTAGTTCGTCGAACTTCCTTAGACAAAAAGAAATACCAAATGGAATACCCTTCTAGTGAGAAGGGGTGTTGAATAACTTACATATCACTGTTTAATTCAAGTTAGAAACAAACAAAAGCTTAGACTACTAACCTAACATCCAGTTTAGGTATACATGTTTTCAAGTTCTGAAATCTTCATCAACCCTAACCTTGCATAAAATTTAGAACATTTTCCCAGTGCCATCTTTTCGTGGAATAGACTCATCTAGCTCCATTCTACGCCATCGCCTAAATATTGAAGCTATTTCTTCATTTTTGTCAAACAAACCAAGCAACCCCCCTCTCCCCCGCATGTGTCCATAAGTCGCCTTTCCACTACAAAACAAAATAAAAACCAAAATCAATTTCTTCTAAAAGTCAAAAGTTCTAATGGCACAGAAGTCAAACCTGTAAACAAGTCCAGGATCACACTAGTGCTTTCTGCAACTACTTTGACAAATTTAAGCTCTTATGCAATACTTATGGCATACCCGACTCCTTTATCTACCAAAATAAAATATTATACAAACATCAATATATATATATATATATATATATATATATATATATATATATATATATATATATATATATATATATATGAAAATAAATTTATGTTGTTAATTTTCGATTTTAACTATATCATGCGAACTGATTCCAGCTTCAAGTCTATCAAGTAGACCTTGGACATAATCGTAGAAGTATTCAGGATCATGAAACACACAACATGCAGTAACCTATTCAACAATACACTAAGGCTCGAAATTATTTCAACAAACCCATTGTGAAAGTCAAATAGGATCATATATCAGGGTGTACAATTATACTTTTGTAAATTTGATAGTTAGATAAAAGTAATTATAAAAAGTCAAATAGTATACACCATTTAAGAACAGGCAAGCCTTTCCAGTTGCCAATTAATTACATGTATATATATGCCCCCAAACCCACTTCTCATCTATCAAAACCAAATTTCTTTAATTTGTAAATGTTGCCTTCAGCTTCTCACCCAAACTTTGTAGAAGTGTATAAAAACTCACCCATACAACGAATACGTAACAGTCTTGTTTGTCTAGATTGAAAAATGAAATTGAACTCCTTATTAATCCTGCAAAATCTAAAGGCTCCTACCTGTAGGTAACTCTTGTGTTATCATATTGTTTCAACTTTTATAACTCCATGGATTTATAAGGATGAATGTACAAAGAAAAGAATAGCTATAAGAGATTGAGAATAGAGAATTAGCAACATAATTGTAACATCCCGACTCTCATGTATAATATTTAATTAATTTAAATTCATAATGACAGAGAAACTCGACGAGTTGGATGTCCAAACTCGCTGAGTAGAGGAGTTAATGACCGCGTGATTTTTAGAGTCTACTCGACGAGTTGGAGGAACCCAACTCGACGAGTAGGTGCTGAGTGAGAAAATCCTAATTTCCAGGGTTTGTGTCCTATTTAAAGGACCTTAAGCCTTCATTTCCGCCTCCCTTATCACCCTAACACTCTTAGAGAAACCCTAATCGGGTTATGTCCTTGTGTGAGATAAAGAGAGGCTAATATTACATTTTAGTGCATTTTTGGAGGAAGATTGAGCAGCAAAAGGGCTTGGGACGAGAAGGTGATCTTGGATCCGGTGTTCATTCATTCCTAGCTTCTGTTTGAAGGCAAAAGCTACCACCTTGCTCATTATCTGGTTAGGTCTCTTTTCTGAGGGAGTTTAGGGCCTTTTCCCATATTTCTTCGAGTTCTAGAGCTATTTGAGCTTGCCATGGAGTTGAGACTTCGGATCTGGACAATATGAGGTCCCTTGAGCCCAAAGGTCCAAGCTTTATCAAGCTAGTGGCGAGCTTTTATGCATTAAACCCCATATAGAGCTTGTTTTGGCATTTAGAGCCCTAGATGCCATGCATGGACGTAAAGCTTGAAACTTTACGTGGTATTTCAGCCTTGAGAGACTAGATCTAGAGTTTGAGATTACTTCTACTTAGATGATAGTTTATTTTATTTACTTCTTTTTATTGTTTATTTTAGTTTATTTCATCCATAATTTAAATAAATTACATGCATATTTTCCTTTTTGTTATTTTATGACTATTTCGGGTACTTTCGAATTTTGTGAGCATAATTGCAGGTTTTCGAGTCTAGCGGAGCGGAAGTGTCGGGACGTATGGAAAGCGATGGAAATTGGTAGATAACAAGGATTATGGGCTTGATGATTAATTGAAAGGTTGGTAGAAATAAACTTTAAATTTGCAAGATGTGGGAGAATATTCAAGCGTGTGTAGATTATTAATCGAGAGAGCTTTGGAGGATTTGGAGAAGCCAAATTGAGCTTAAAATGAAGAAAACTTGAAGAAAAATGGGCTAGGAGCTGATTGGACTCAAACTGGGCCAAGTGGGCTAAGCTATGGAGGCCCAAACCTTAAAGATGCTACATCCAGGGACCACCTGCGCAACAGCATGCGGGTCGTGCAACCTCCTGTAGGGGCAATTCCGGAAATTCTTCTTTTGAGCTATATGGGGAAGGTTGGTGTACCACTTTTGCACACTCTTAGATATCCGACTTTTGAGCATTCTCTCTGGAGTTTTGAAGATTTTTGAAGGCCAATAACACCTCAAGAACATCATCTTTTCACCTCTTGATTCTTGTTTAACGTTTGGTACAATCTTCTCTAACTTTATTTCTTTGAGTTTAGCCATGCTTGGCTAAACTAATCTTGGTTGACTTTTTTTGAATCCTTTGAACTTTTGTTAAATGTTGAAGAATCCATGACTTGTTCTTAAATCTTTATGGAAATGTTTTGTATTTTAACATCTTATCACTACTTGTATGTTTTTATTCATGAATTTAAATGTGTTTATGGTGATTAATTGGCTAATTTCTTGATTAAGTAAAGGATCATCAAATTAGAAAACAACAAATAATTTTTGTGTTGTTTTCGCTTCACACAATCATAAAAACATTTCCTACAACATGGTAGTGGAAGCATTTGACTCCTCTTGGATTTGATGACTTTTTGGTTCTTAATGTTAGTTGACTTTCACTAATTACATGCTTAATGGAAACCGTGACTTCGACTAAGGAAATTGTTATGAGCTTTTCTAACCATTTTAACAACTAAGAAAAGTCTAGGTAATCTCAAGCTTCTTGGATTACTATAGCCAAATTAATGATGTAAATCAAGTATTGCACCATTGGATTTTAATGATATGTTCATCAAAAGTCAAAGTGAGGAAACCTTAAATCAACCATCATTTTCTTATTGATTTTACATCAAACTCCTATTTTTGTTGAAATTGTTTATTTAAATCTTAGTTTCATTCTAGTTTATTTCAAGTATTTCAAAAGATCAAACCCCCAATTTTTAATTTATTGTCATTTTACAAGTATTTTTACAAAGAGATTTCTCATAGGGCTATAAAATTGGACCAATCTCCGTGGATACGATCCCTTTACCACTATACACTATTTTAGTGTGTAATATTTAGGGTATTAATTTAGCTGGTCTAAAAAACCACCATTAGGATCGTCTGAATGAGAATTGGTCTAGAGGGACTCGATGAGTCAGCTTAGGGTTTTCCCGGATAGACGGGATGCGCTACAACTAGCCGAGTTGATGAGACAACTCAACAAGTTGAGTTGGATTTTCCCGATACTTCAGAGAAAAGGAAGGAACTCGACGAGTCACATAGATGCACTCGACGAGTTTAGTCAACATGGACTATTGACTTGAGCGTTGACTTGCGTTGACTTTAGGGTTTGGTCAACTGTGAACCTTGGAGACCATGGAAGGGTAAAATGGTCTTTTCACCCTTTTTAAGATTTAGTGGATGAGTTAGCTTAGCATCTCGGAGTGGTTATTACAAATTTCTTGTTAGAGATAATTATATTATGTAAGTAGAGTCTAGATTGTTCGTGGGGTACTAGATCTACTTGCTTACTTACAAGGTGGGTTTTCTCATTATACTTACCTGAGCAGTAATATTGTGTGACTGGAAGGTCTTATTTGAGTTATCAACCGGAGGATCTTATGTGCTTATACTGAGTTATGTGATATTATGCATTTTGTCTTTGTGATATATGCTATATTATTATGTGCTTTACTGAGTTAGGACCGGAGGGTCTTCAATGAGATACAAGACTTGTAACACCCAAAGTTTCAAAAGCCATGAAAGGAAAGAAAAGCCCTAATTAAAGGGCCGACTCGGCGAGTCCAAGGAGGGACTCGGCGAGTCCGAGCGGGATCCGGGTCGAGGTGTAAGCGACCGACTCGGCGAGTCGGTCAAGGTGACTCCGCGAGTTTGGTCTATGCGTGGAAAACCCTAAATTCGGGACTTGGGTCCTATATAAATGTCTTAATCTTCTTCCTAGGGTCCCTTACTGCCTCTTTAGCCCTGGATATCAAACCCTAGCCGTCATATCTCCTAGTTGAGCCTTGGAAGGTGCATTTAAGCTTGGGAAAAGGAAGAAGGAACTTGGAGGAGCAAGAAGGAGCTATAGATCTGGGATTGTGAGTTCATTTTGAGCACTTGGAGGTAATAAACTAGTTCCTGGACTCTTTTTGCACCTAGATCTATGTGTGGTTGTTGGGGCTCTTTTGCCATAATGTTATTATTTTGGGTTAGAAGCCGGATCTGGAGTTGCTACTTCAGATTCAAGTGTTTTAGGGCCTGGAGGAGCATAAAGTATCAGCCATTGAGTCGATTTTGAAGTCCCTTGGCCTTACACCCTAGTTAATGGCGTATCTTGCCTAGATCTCCTTCTCTACACGTAAAGTTTGCAACTTTATGTGTGGAATGGGCTTGGGAAGGGTGGATCTATAGTTTGGAGTCCATGCATGACTCAAAAATCCTCTGCATGTAAGGAGATCTGAAGGGACTCGACGAGTCCTTTGAGTGGACTCGGCGAGTAGCATGAAGTTTTGGAGAAACTCGACGAGTGGGATGAACAACTCGTCGAGTCGTATGAAGATTGCCTTGGACTCGGCGAGTCAGGTCGCAAAACCCCAAACCCTTCGAGTCGTGACTCGAATCAGTGAGTCGGGTGGAGACTCAGTGAGTTGAGCAGGTTTGGACTCAGAAATCGGTAGACTCGGCGAGTCGAGTCGCGAATGAAAGGAATCTAATCATTTTGAACTCGGCTAGTCAGTAGGGTGACTCGGCGAGTAGGGTTGACCTGGAAGGTTGACTTTGACCAGGACTTTGACTTTGGACCAGGGTGGACTTGATTGTCTTTCGGAGGTCAGTTAGACTCAGTGTTGCATTGATATTGGTAGTTCGGGGAGCAAGGGGAGTAGGAGTTCCGTGAGTTGTCGGGAAGCAGCTAGTGAGATCATCAGCAAGTTCAGCCAGTTCAGGTGAGTTTCCCTTTTGTGTGAATGGGTCTAAGGCCATAATGCTGGCCCATGTAGTTATGAGTAGAAGACCTGGGGGTTAGCCCTAGGCACAGTATGCTAGCATTGTTTGCAGTACGAGGTCCAGTAATAGCGGGCGGGCGCCCAAGGAATTGTTTATATATGATAGTTTATACTTGTTGTCTGTGTGATACATGTATGTACCTGGTAGGGAGGTGAGTGTGGGCGAGGTCCCGTATCTCACCAATAGCAGAGTGTGGATGGGGTTCCATATCTCACTAGTAGCAGATTAGGGGCGAGGCCCGAATTAGAACAGGAGTGGGAGTGGGCTAGGCCCGTACCTCATTACCATTAGGAGCATGGATGGGGTTCCATGACTCCTCAGTAGCAGGACATGGGCGAGGCCCAGGGAAGGCGAGGCCTTAGGACAGAACCAGTTGCATGTGTTAGTTATGTGTTATGAATGTTTATGTGTTATTATTTGTTGACGGGCGAGGCCCTGTGATAGGCGAGGCCTAAGTAAAACAGATCTGTATCCGAGCGGGGCTCGAAGCCAGGCGGGGCCTGGAGCGGCGGGGCTGTTGTAGCGGGCGAGGCCCGTGGTAAGGGGCGAGGCCCAAGATAGGGGGCGTGGCCCAGTATGTGCAGTATGTGGTTATGCATGGTATGTGGTAGGGTGGGGAACTCACTAAGCTTCGTGCTTACGGTTTTCAGTTTTGGTTTCAGGTACTTCCGGTAGCGGAGGGAAGAGCTCAGGGTGATCGCATGGCACACACCATAGATTAGACAGCCTGGGGATGTTTACTCTGATAACGAACATATGTTTTGAAAACTTATACTCATATTATGTTTTGGATGATGATGTTACTTTAAGTAATGATTTATTAAAGAAATTTTTGGTCTTAAATTTTGGGTCGTTACAAGTTGGTATCAGAGCCTTGGTTTGAGGGATTCGGGCATACTCTCGGGTGTGCCTGAACTCAAACTGAGGGGTCGGATAAAAAGTTTTCAAAAGCGAAAAGATAGTTTTGTAAAGAGAGTTCTGAGAAAGAAAACGGCTTTATAAAAGTAAAAAAAAAAAAAAAGAATTCAGAAAGAAAAGAACTTGAAAAGAGAAAAGAGGTGTGGTGCATGCAATCAACCGAGCTCAAGTAAGTACCCCAAAATACCCATACAAGTTTATGTTTTGATTATCAGTTAATAGAGCAGCATGCTAGATTAGGACTAAGGATCTAGGGAGGATGCCTTATGTGCCTGTTATATGTGCTTTTGATCTGCATGATAGTGCCGAATAGTCAGTAGTAGGATAGCCTGATTAGGTTATGCCTGAGTTATGAGTTGTGTTGCATGCTAGTTCAGATTCTTGCTATGTGGATATGATTGCTTGAGTATGTCATGGTTAGATTTTCCCTTGTCTGAATGCTGCTTGCTTTGTGCACTGTGGGATTCTAAGTGATGGGAGTTAGCCATTAGGTGGATACGTCACGTCACATGTGATCAGGGTTGAATAATCTCAGAGTGTTGGATTTGGTCCTATTGCACAGCTCTTGTTTGAGTCCAACCGTTGTAGGAACGAGTCTTTTACTTGAAGGATTATCTGAGCCTCGTCACATGTGATGGTATCCAGGTGATGGCTAATTGGCATTGCGAGGAGGCCTTCAGCAGCTGAGGACTGGTTGAGTTGAGTCAAAGGTTTCCCTAGGGTAAGCCTAGGATGAGGTAGTGCTGGGAGCAGTAGTAGTAGAAAAAGGGACCTGGTGGAGTCAAAGCAGTTCCTGAGGAAAGTACGGATAGATGTGGAAGGTAGTATGGGCCCGTACTACTGAAAGCAGAGGATCCGTACTCGATTCAGGGGAGGCCGAGACAAGACCGGGAACCTGGTAGTGAGTATGTTTGGTCTTGCAGCAGCGAGGAGTATTCTGATAGTGGTTATGTTGTATGTTTCAGTATGGTGACATTGCAAGAGGGACCAGCGGGCGGATCAGGCGCCGGAGAGGGATTAGGCTCGGGTTTAGGGGCCGAGCAGCTCGAGGAGCGGATGAGGGAGTTGATATCAGAGGAGGTTACGCGCAGTATTCTAGCTCAGACTCCTGTGATCTTTGGCACGGTCAAGGAGGGTATATTGGAGATTTTGGATGAGAGGCTGGGAGCCTTCCGTACTGAGATGATGGCTTTGTTGGGAGCGCGTACCTTGACATTTCGGGAGTTCAGGGCTTGCGGGGCACCAGATTATCATGGGGCTAGGGACCCCATCGCTAGCAGCAGATGGTTGGCTGATGTTGCCAACGCCTTCCGTACGAGTCGGTGCCCTGAGGAGGACAAGGTCAGACTCGCTTCTTGTCTTCTGAAGGACAGAGCGAGGGATTGTTGGGAGGAGATTGGTCACGCTTTGGGGGATGATGCCGCGTTGGACGCGATGACTTGGAGTGATTTCTCAGCGAGGTTTAGAGCGGAGTTTTCGCCGATTATTGAGGTGCAACAGTTGGCCCGGGAGTTTCAGGATTTGACGCAGACTACTGAGACTGTGGCGGAGATCACCGCCAAGTTCAGAGAGAGAGCCCTTCTTGTTCCGCAGTATGTCGCAGATGAGGAGATGAAGAAGGCACGATATCACGAGATGCTGAGGGATGACATCAGGGAGTTCGTGAGCAGGTCCGGATGTAAGACCCTGGAGGATATGATTTCTCGGGCCAGGGAGAGGGAAATTGATTTGGAGCAGATCCGGAAGAGGAAGCCGGATGAGGTTCAGGTAGCCGCGAGTTCGGGAAAAAGGCCCAAGGGAACAGATTCAAGGTCGAGGGATTATCAGGACCGCAGTCGATGCGGAAGGTGTGTCAGGACGCACGGGGGCGCGTGCAGGAGTGGTAGTGGCGGTGAGTCTGGCTGTTTCAGGTGCGGTCGGACGGGTCATTTTAGCAGAGATTGTACTGCTACCATCACCCAGGGATCAGACTTGATATGTTTTCATTGCAATCAGCGGGGCCACAAGAAGGCCCAGTGCCCTAGTTTGTTTTCAGCAGGACGGGTGATGGCACCCGCCCCTGCAGCTTTGAGGATCACAGACGGCCGTCAGGGCCGTGCGGAGGCGCCTGCGGTAGGAGGCAGGGCTTTTCAGATGGCTACTTTGGAGATGCAAACATCGCCGGACATTGCAGGTATGCGACTTCCGTTTTCAGTACTTTTATTTTGTGCATGATTATATTGTTATGGTTCTGCATCATTAGCGGTTGAGAATTTTATTTTCGAGCGGGTTCATTGGGATCGAGTTATATGCCATTTGCATACCTTGGTTATTGGTTAGTGATTAAGGGATGAGTTGTATCGAAGAAGGTTACTTTGAGTGCAGTATCCGTAGCATGCCTTGGAGGGACTCGGTATGTCTCGCCAGTTCGGAGCCGTATAAGTTTTAAAATGGACAGGTTGGATCCTTAGCTATGGTAAGCTTGGGATTCCTCAGCGGATTGATTATGGTAGCAAGGAATGGGATTTCTTCTCACCGATCATCGAGGTGTGAGCAGGATCTTAGTGGGGGAGAATCCTCCGAGTGTATAAGGGTAAGGACACGCGAATCCAGATCGGGTATATGGTTTCAGATAAGGAAAAGGGGTAGTTCAGCATTTAAAAGTTCAGGGTTGGGAGTTTGAGAACTTCCCATCAGCGCGTGCGTGTGAAGGGTAATGGTGGGTATGTAGTTCGGATTCAGGTTATAGGGCCACATGTAGAGCTCGTGTGAGTCGAATTGGGGATCTTGAGGTCAAGTAGCAGTAGATGTTTTCGTGTCAGCAGTCAGTGGTGGAAAGTGATGTAAGACTACGGGGCAGTCGTAGCATTTTGTAGTAGCTCGTTGGCGGAGTCGGGGCGAGGCCCTTATCTCCTAACATTCAGATAGGGATCGGGAATGGAAAGTGGATGAGAATGGTATGGAGTTACCTATATAGTCATGGAGGGATGAGACCCTGGAAGAGGCCTCTCCAGGATACAGTCGGGTGAGACCCGTGGGCGGGGCCCGTATGAGGATAGCAGTATAGGTGAGACCTGAGAGCCGGGTGGCTCAGTAGTACGGTTGGGTGAGACCCGTGGGTGAGGCCCGTGAGTTTTAGCAGCACAGGTAGGACCTGGTAGGATCTTAGCGTCTAGACAAGGGGATCGGGGATCCCAGGAAAATTGTAGTGCTAGCATGGTGGAATAGATTGAGCAGTATATGTGGCGGAAGTATCTTCGAATGTCGTTGGGAGCGACTAGTGGTTGTGCTGGGTCAGTAATCGGTGAGAGTCGGTAATCCAGGTATTGATAGGTTGGTAGGGACCAGGATGGTCTCAGTTCATTCGGAAGCCAGATAAGAATAGCAGGATTTCTAGTCAGTAGCAGTGCGGGGATGCAGAGTATGGTGGGATTCAGTTAGTCGATCGCGGGGTGCTCGACACCGAATGATAGTAGGAAGAATGCCCAGTGGTTACTGGCAACGATGACCCGTACTGGGGGTGACGGGAGTAATAAATTTGGTGAGGAAAGGGTCTTCACCACGGCAGAAGGGATAGATGGTTATGGAGCATTGCCTTGGGGAGGCAAGGAAAGCGCGTAAGGAAAGAAAGGGTGAACCCTACGGGGTCAGTGCGGTATTTGGAAATTACCAAAAGATTGTCGGTTGAGTAAGTTGTGTTATAGGATGTTCAGGCTCGGGATGGACCCGAGATTATTATCTGTAAGGATTGATATTGGTCTGAATGACTGAACGGAAGGCCAGCAAAGTTAGGCAGCTGGTGCTAGAATGGATGGTGGGGCTTTGGAGGTTGATCGCCGACAGTAGAGTATAGTAAACTTCGAGGGCGAAGTTTAGTTTAAGTGGGGGAGAGTTGTAACACCCAAAGTTTCAAAATCCATGAAAGGAAAGAAAAGCCCTAATTAAAGGGCCGACTCGGCGAGTCCAAGGAGGGACTCGGCGAGTCCGAGCGGGATCCGGGTCGAGGTGTAAGCGACCGACTCGGCGAGTCTGGTCTGTGCGTGGAAAACCCTAAATTCGGGACTTGGGTCCTATATAAATGTCTTAATCTTCTTCCTAGGGTCCCTTACTGTCTCTTTAGCCCTGGATATCAAACCCTAGCCGTCATATCTCCTAGTTGAGCCTTGGAAGGTGCATTTAAGCTTGGGAAAAGGAAGAAGGAACTTGGAGGAGCAAGAAGGAGCTATAGATCTGGGATTGTGAGTTCATTTTGAGCACTTGGAGGTAATAAACTAGTTCCTGGACTCTTTTTGCACCTAGATCTATGTGTGGTTGTTGGGGCTCTTTTGCCATAATGTTATTATTTTGGGTTAGAAGCCGGATCTGGAGTTGCTACTTCAGATTCAAGTGTTTTAGGGCCTGGAGGAGCATAAAGTATCAGCCATTGAGTCGATTTTGAAGTCCCTTGGCCTTACACCCTAGTTAATGGCGTATCTTGCCTAGATCTCCTTCTCTACACGTAAAGTTTGCAACTTTATGTGTGGAATGGGCTTGGGAAGGGTGGATCTATAGTTTGGAGTCCATGCATGACTCAAAAATCCTCTGCATGTAAGGAGATCTGAAGGGACTCGACGAGTCCTTTGAGTGGACTCGGCGAGTAGCATGAAGTTTTGGAGAAACTCGACGAGTGGGATGAACAACTCGTCGAGTCGTATGAAGATTGCCTTGGACTCGGTGAGTCAGGTCGCAAAACCCCAAACCCTTCGAGTCGTGACTCGAATCAGTGAGTCGGGTGGAGACTCAGTGAGTTGAGCAGGTTTGGACTCAGAAATCGGTAGACTCGGCGAGTCGAGTCGCGAATGAAAGGAATCTAATCATTTTGAACTCGGCTAGTCAGTAGGGTGACTCGGCGAGTAGGGTTGACCTGGAAGGTTGACTTTGACCAGGACTTTGACTTTGGACCAGGGT
This sequence comes from Lactuca saligna, assembly GCF_052625555.1. Taxonomy (NCBI): domain Eukaryota; kingdom Viridiplantae; phylum Streptophyta; class Magnoliopsida; order Asterales; family Asteraceae; genus Lactuca; species Lactuca saligna. The sequence goes on along the minus strand of NC_136422.1, from coordinate 15,996,399 downwards.
GGACTTGATTGTCTTTCGGAGGTCAGTTAGACTCAGTGTTGCATTGATATTGGTAGTTCGGGGAGCAAGGGGAGTAGGAGTTCCGTGAGTTGTCGGGAAGCAGCTAGTGAGATCATCAGCAAGTTCAGCCAGTTCAGGTGAGTTTCCCTTTTGTGTGAATGGGTCTAAGGCCATAATGCTGGCCCATGTAGTTATGAGTAGAAGACCTGGGGGTTAGCCCTAGGCACAGTATGCTAGCATTGTTTGCAGTACGAGGTCCAGTAATAGCGGGCGGGCGCCCAAGGAATTGTTTATATATGATAGTTTATACTTGTTGTCTGTGTGATACATGTATGTACCTGGTAGGGAGGTGAGTGTGGGCGAGGTCCCGTATCTCACCAATAGCAGAGTGTGGATGGGGTTCCATATCTCACTAGTAGCAGATTAGGGGCGAGGCCCGAATTAGAACAGGAGTGGGAGTGGGCTAGGCTCGTACCTCACTACCATTAGGAGCATGGATGGGGTTCCATGACTCCTCAGTAGCAGGACATGGGCGAGGCCTTAGGACAGAACCAGTTGCATGTGTTAGTTATGTGTTATGAATGTTTATGTGTTATTATTTGTTGACGGGCGAGGCCCTGTGATAGGCGAGGCCTAAGTAAAACAGATCTGTATCCGAGCGGGGCTCGAAGCCAGGCGGGGCCTGGAGCGGCGGGGCTGTTGTAGCGGGCGAGGCCCGTGGTAAGGGGCGAGGCCCAAGATAGGGGGCGTGGCCCAGTATGTGCAGTATGTGGTTATGCATGGTATGTGGTAGGGTGGGGAACTCACTAAGCTTCGTGCTTACGGTTTTCAGTTTTGGTTTCAGGTACTTCCGGTAGCGGAGGGAAGAGCTCAGGGTGATCGCATGGCACACACCATAGATTAGACAGCCTGGGGATGTTTACTCTGATAACGAACATATGTTTTGAAAACTTATACTCATATTATGTTTTGGATGATGATGTTACTTTAAGTAATGATTTATTAAAGAAATTTTTGGTCTTAAATTTTGGGTCGTTACAAGTTGGTATCAGAGCCTTGGTTTGAGGGATTCGGGCATACTCTCGGGTGTGCCTGAACTCAAACTGAGGGGTCGGATAAAAAGTTTTCAAAAGCGAAAAGATAGTTTTGTAAAGAGAGTTCTGAGAAAGAAAACGGCTTTATAAAAGTAAAAAAAAAAAAAAAAGAATTCAGAAAGAAAAGAACTTGAAAAGAGAAAAGAGGTGTGGTGCATGCAATCAACCGAGCTCAAGTAAGTACCCCAAAATACCCATACAAGTTTATGTTTTGATTATCAGTTAATAGAGCAGCATGCTAGATTAGGACTAAGGATCTAGGGAGGATGCCTTATGTGCCTGTTATATGTGCTTTTGATCTGCATGATAGTGCCGAATAGTCAGTAGTAGGATAGCCTGATTAGGTTATGCCTGAGTTATGAGTTGTGTTGCATGCTAGTTCAGATTCTTGCTATGTGGATATGATTGCTTGAGTATGTCATGGTTAGATTTTCCCTTGTCTGAATGCTGCTTGCTTTGTGCACTGTGGGATTCTAAGTGATGGGAGTTAGCCATTAGGTGGATACGTCACGTCACATGTGATCAGGGTTGAATAATCTCAGAGTGTTGGATTTGGTCCTATTGCACAGCTCTTGTTTGAGTCCAACCGTTGTAGGAACGAGTCTTTTACTTGAAGGATTATCTGAGCCTCGTCACATGTGATGGTATCCAGGTGATGGCTAATTGGCATTGCGAGGAGGCCTTCAGCAGCTGAGGACTGGTTGAGTTGAGTCAAAGGTTTCCCTAGGGTAAGCCTAGGATGAGGTAGTGCTGGGAGCAGTAGTAGTAGAAAAAGGGACCTGGTGGAGTCAAAGCAGTTCCTGAGGAAAGTACGGATAGATGTGGAAGGTAGTATGGGCCCGTACTACTGAAAGCAGAGGATCCGTACTCGATTCAGGGGAGGCCGAGACAAGACCGGGAACCTGGTAGTGAGTATGTTTGGTCTTGCAGCAGCGAGGAGTATTCTGATAGTGGTTATGTTGTATGTTTCAGTATGGTGACATTGCAAGAGGGACCAGCGGGCGGATCAGGCGCCGGAGAGGGATTAGGCTCGGGTTTAGGGGCCGAGCAGCTCGAGGAGCGGATGAGGGAGTTGATATCAGAGGAGGTTACGCGCAGTATTCTAGCTCAGACTCCTGTGATCTTTGGCACGGTCAAGGAGGGTATATTGGAGATTTTGGATGAGAGGCTGGGAGCCTTCCGTACTGAGATGATGGCTTTGTTGGGAGCGCGTACCTTGACATTTCGGGAGTTCAGGGCTTGCGGGGCACCAGATTATCATGGGGCTAGGGACCCCATCGCTAGCAGCAGATGGTTGGCTGATGTTGCCAACGCCTTCCGTACGAGTCGGTGCCCTGAGGAGGACAAGGTCAGACTCGCTTCTTGTCTTCTGAAGGACAGAGCGAGGGATTGTTGGGAGGAGATTGGTCACGCTTTGGGGGATGATGCCGCGTTGGACGCGATGACTTGGAGTGATTTCTCAGCGAGGTTTAGAGCGGAGTTTTCGCCGATTATTGAGGTGCAACAGTTGGCCCGGGAGTTTCAGGATTTGACGCAGACTACTGAGACTGTGGCGGAGATCACCGCCAAGTTCAGAGAGAGAGCCCTTCTTGTTCCGCAGTATGTCGCAGATGAGGAGATGAAGAAGGCACGATATCACGAGATGCTGAGGGATGACATCAGGGAGTTCGTGAGCAGGTCCGGATGTAAGACCCTGGAGGATATGATTTCTCGGGCCAGGGAGAGGGAAATTGATTTGGAGCAGATCCGGAAGAGGAAGCCGGATGAGGTTCAGGTAGCCGCGAGTTCGGGAAAAAGGCCCAAGGGAACAGATTCAAGGTCGAGGGATTATCAGGACCGCAGTCGATGCGGAAGGTGTGTCAGGACGCACGGGGGCGCGTGCAGGAGTGGTAGTGGCGGTGAGTCTGGCTGTTTCAGGTGCGGTCGGACGGGTCATTTTAGCAGAGATTGTACTGCTACCATCACCCAGGGATCAGACTTGATATGTTTTCATTGCAATCAGCGGGGCCACAAGAAGGCCCAGTGCCCTAGTTTGTTTTCAGCAGGACGGGTGATGGCACCCGCCCCTGCAGCTTTGAGGATCACAGACGGCCGTCAGGGCCGTGCGGAGGCGCCTGCGGTAGGAGGCAGGGCTTTTCAGATGGCTACTTTGGAGATGCAAACATCGCCGGACATTGCAGGTATGCGACTTCCGTTTTCAGTACTTTTATTTTGTGCATGATTATATTGTTATGGTTCTGCATCATTAGCGGTTGAGAATTTTATTTTCGAGCGGGTTCATTGGGATCGAGTTATATGCCATTTGCATACCTTGGTTATTGGTTAGTGATTAAGGGATGAGTTGTATCGAAGAAGGTTACTTTGAGTGCAGTATCCGTAGCATGCCTTGGAGGGACTCGGTATGTCTCGCCAGTTCGGAGCCGTATAAGTTTTAAAATGGACAGGTTGGATCCTTAGCTATGGTAAGCTTGGGATTCCTCAGCGGATTGATTATGGTAGCAAGGAATGGGATTTCTTCTCACCGATCATCGAGGTGTGAGCAGGATCTTAGTGGGGGAGAATCCTCCGAGTGTATAAGGGTAAGGACACGCGAATCCAGATCGGGTATATGGTTTCAGATAAGGAAAAGGGGTAGTTCAGCATTTAAAAGTTCAGGGTTGGGAGTTTGAGAACTTCCCATCAGCGCGTGCGTGTGAAGGGTAATGGTGGGTATGTAGTTCGGATTCAGGTTATAGGGCCACATGTAGAGCTCGTGTGAGTCGAATTGGGGATCTTGAGGTCAAGTAGCAGTAGATGTTTTCGTGTCAGCAGTCAGTGGTGGAAAGTGATGTAAGACTACGGGGCAGTCGTAGCATTTTGTAGTAGCTCGTTGGCGGAGTCGGGGCGAGGCCCTTATCTCCTAACATTCAGATAGGGATCGGGAATGGAAAGTGGATGAGAATGGTATGGAGTTACCTATATAGTCATGGAGGGATGAGACCCTGGAAGAGGCCTCTCCAGGATACAGTCGGGTGAGACCCGTGGGCGGGGCCCGTATGAGGATAGCAGTATAGGTGAGACCTGAGAGCCGGGTGGCTCAGTAGTACGGTTGGGTGAGACCCGTGGGTGAGGCCCGTGAGTTTTAGCAGCACAGGTAGGACCTGGTAGGATCTTAGCGTCTAGACAAGGGGATCGGGGATCCCAGGAAAATTGTAGTGCTAGCATGGTGGAATAGATTGAGCAGTATATGTGGCGGAAGTATCTTCGAATGTCGTTGGGAGCGACTAGTGGTTGTGCTGGGTCAGTAATCGGTGAGAGTCGGTAATCCAGGTATTGATAGGTTGGTAGGGACCAGGATGGTCTCAGTTCATTCGGAAGCCAGATAAGAATAGCAGGATTTCTAGTCAGTAGCAGTGCGGGGATGCAGAGTATGGTGGGATTCAGTTAGTCGATCGCGGGGTGCTCGACACCGAATGATAGTAGGAAGAATGCCCAGTGGTTACTGGCAACGATGACCCGTACTGGGGGTGACGGGAGTAATAAATTTGGTGAGGAAAGGGTCTTCACCACGGCAGAAGGGATAGATGGTTATGGAGCATTGCCTTGGGGAGGCAAGGAAAGCGCGTAAGGAAAGAAAGGGTGAACCCTACGGGGTCAGTGCGGTATTTGGAAATTACCAAAAGATTGTCGGTTGAGTAAGTTGTGTTATAGGATGTTCAGGCTCGGGATGGACCCGAGATTATTATCTGTAAGGATTGATATTGGTCTGAATGACTGAACGGAAGGCCAGCAAAGTTAGGCAGCTGGTGCTAGAATGGATGGTGGGGCTTTGGAGGTTGATCGCCGACAGTAGAGTATAGTAAACTTCGAGGGCGAAGTTTAGTTTAAGTGGGGGAGAGTTGTAACACCCAAAGTTTCAAAATCCATGAAAGGAAAGAAAAGCCCTAATTAAAGGGCCGACTCGGCGAGTCCAAGGAGGGACTCGGCGAGTCCGAGCGGGATCCGGGTCGAGGTGTAAGCGACCGACTCGGCGAGTCTGGTCTGTGCGTGGAAAACCCTAAATTCGGGACTTGGGTCCTATATAAATGTCTTAATCTTCTTCCTAGGGTCCCTTACTGTCTCTTTAGCCCTGGATATCAAACCCTAGCCGTCATATCTCCTAGTTGAGCCTTGGAAGGTGCATTTAAGCTTGGGAAAAGGAAGAAGGAACTTGGAGGAGCAAGAAGGAGCTATAGATCTGGGATTGTGAGTTCATTTTGAGCACTTGGAGGTAATAAACTAGTTCCTGGACTCTTTTTGCACCTAGATCTATGTGTGGTTGTTGGGGCTCTTTTGCCATAATGTTATTATTTTGGGTTAGAAGCCGGATCTGGAGTTGCTACTTCAGATTCAAGTGTTTTAGGGCCTGGAGGAGCATAAAGTATCAGCCATTGAGTCGATTTTGAAGTCCCTTGGCCTTACACCCTAGTTAATGGCGTATCTTGCCTAGATCTCCTTCTCTACACGTAAAGTTTGCAACTTTATGTGTGGAATGGGCTTGGGAAGGGTGGATCTATAGTTTGGAGTCCATGCATGACTCAAAAATCCTCTGCATGTAAGGAGATCTGAAGGGACTCGACGAGTCCTTTGAGTGGACTCGGCGAGTAGCATGAAGTTTTGGAGAAACTCGACGAGTGGGATGAACAACTCGTCGAGTCGTATGAAGATTGCCTTGGACTCGGCGAGTCAGGTCGCAAAACCCCAAACCCTTCGAGTCGTGACTCGAATCAGTGAGTCGGGTGGAGACTCAGTGAGTTGAGCAGGTTTGGACTCAGAAATCGGTAGACTCGGCGAGTCGAGTCGCGAATGAAAGGAATCTAATCATTTTGAACTCGGCTAGTCAGTAGGGTGACTCGGCGAGTAGGGTTGACCTGGAAGGTTGACTTTGACCAGGACTTTGACTTTGGACCAGGGTGGACTTGATTGTCTTTCGGAGGTCAGTTAGACTCAGTGTTGCATTGATATTGGTAGTTCGGGGAGCAAGGGGAGTAGGAGTTCCGTGAGTTGTCGGGAAGCAGCTAGTGAGATCATCAGCAAGTTCAGCCAGTTCAGGTGAGTTTCCCTTTTGTGTGAATGGGTCTAAGGCCATAATGCTGGCCCATGTAGTTATGAGTAGAAGACCTGGGGGTTAGCCCTAGGCACAGTATGCTAGCATTGTTTGCAGTACGAGGTCCAGTAATAGCGGGCGGGCGCCCAAGGAATTGTTTATATATGATAGTTTATACTTGTTGTCTGTGTGATACATGTATGTACCTGGTAGGGAGGTGAGTGTGGGCGAGGTCCCGTATCTCACCAATAGCAGAGTGTGGATGGGGTTCCATATCTCACTAGTAGCAGATTAGGAGCGAGGCCCGAATTAGAACAGGAGTGGGAGTGGGCTAGGCCCGTACCTCACTACCATTAGGAGCATGGATGGGGTTCCATGACTCCTCAGTAGCAGGACATGGGCGAGGCCCAGGGAAGGCGAGGCCTTAGGACAGAACCAGTTGCATGTGTTAGTTATGTGTTATGAATGTTTATGTGTTATTATTTGTTGACGGGCGAGGCCCTGTGACAGGCGAGGCCTAAGTAAAACAGATCTGTATCCGAGCGGGGCTCGAAGCCAGGCGGGGCCTGGAGCGGCGGGGCCGTTGTAGCGGGCGAGGCCCGTGGTAAGGGGCGAGGCCCAAGATAGGGGGCGTGGCCCAGTATGTGCAGTATGTGGTTATGCATGGTATGTGGTAGGGTGGGGAACTCACTAAGCTTCGTGCTTACGGTTTTCAGTTTTGGTTTCAGGTACTTCCGGTAGCGGAGGGAAGAGCTCGGGGTGATCGCATGGCACACACCATAGATTAGACAGCCTGGGGATGTTTACTCTGATAACGAACATATGTTTTGAAAACTTATACTCATATTATGTTTTGGATGATGATGTTACTTTAAGTAATGATTTATTAAAGAAATTTTTGGTCTTAAATTTTGGGTCGTTACAAGACTGGAGGGTCCAACACAAGTTGTGAGACCGGAAGGTCTTCACTGAGACACATAACCGAAGAGTCCACACCGAGCCGTGAGACCACAGGGTCCTCACCGAGATGTGTGATCGGAGGGTCCATGCTGAACTATAGCCATGAGAGGCTTATTATTTGTGCATGTGGTATTTTGGGAAACTCACTAAGTTTCGTGCTTACCATGTTGTGTGATATGTGTTTCATGTACTTCTCAGGATTGCGGGAAGGCGTCGGCTTGATTGTACACACTTGTTCGAGACTATGTTTGAGGATTCTGGGATACTATCAGTTATTTTGTTGATTTGTGTTTGACATTTGAGACATTTGTGGTTTTTGAGAAATGTGACATTGAGTTTTTATGTGTTTTAAAAATGAAAATTTTGGTTGAAAATTTAGAGTGTTACATTTTTAGGGCTCGAACTTAAAAAAGTTCACTGAGAACTTTTAACAAACACCTAGTAGGCAAATGTTTCAGCATTTAATCAAACTTACATCTGGTATCGAGTAAGCTTCAAATCACAAGTACATAAACTAACAAACCTATCTTTGTTGAGATAGATTGGTACATTTAACCCAATTCATTAAGTGTATCGACTTTTTTTTTTCAAAAACCTTGGAGACTCTACCCATTAAAGGCTCAAAAGAAATACAAGGAAGACCAAGGATTGGTTGAATTGACGGTACTCAGTCGTGGGTCAATTCCTTCTGCGTGTCTGAATGTCGGTCACTGGAGTGTAGACAATGAAGTCAAACGTTGGAGCGTAGATGTTGGGGATATATGCTGAAACTTGATTTGGGAGATTTTATTAATCGTTTGTGTTGCTTCCATATGACAATCGATCGATACTGGCAGTGGTGTTGACGACGTTGTCACCAAATTCTGATAACTTAGAAAATCAAAAAACCAATCCCTTTCATACAGATTTCGGAGAAAATTTCAAGTAAAACATAAAGAAGAAGAAACGAAAGAGACAAATTGATAAGCTTAATTCACAAAACAATTGGAGAGGGTTTCATCTTTTGAACATAACATAAGAAGTGAAAGAGAAGAACACTCAATTGATTGGCACATAACTTTTTTATTATTTGTAGTGACCAATTTACCCGTACCTATTTACCCTTATTAGGAAGACAAAAAACTTCCATTTATTATAAAAAATGTCACCGAGTTTTGTATTAAAAAAAACACCAATTAATTATAGTCAATCATTTTCAATAATAAAATGTTAAAAATTATATTCGCACTCTTCATCAAATTTCAAGTCCTTATTTGATATATATATATATATATATATATATATATATATATATATATATATATATATATATATATATATATATATATATATATATATATATATATATATATATATATATATATATATATATATATATATATAGGGTTAGGTTAATGTGAGACAGCTTAATTTTGTGAAACCGTGAGACGCATTTTTTTTATTTTTTTTATTTTTTATTTTTATTTTTATTTTTTTTAGTTTATTCAAGTTCCGAAAATAATATTTAAAAAAAGAATTTTTGGATTTTTCCATTTATTTTACATTTTAAAATTATTTTTTAAAATATGTACAGTGTAATATTCTATTAGAATATTTCACGTATTTTAAAAAATAATAATTTTTTTTAATTTTTTTTTACTTAATTCAAGTTCCGAAAATAATATTTAAAAAAAGAATTTTTAGATTTTTTCATTTATTTTGCATTTTAAAATTATTTTTTAGAATATGTTAGTGTAATATTCTATTAGAATATTTCACTTATTTATTTTAAAAAAAAACGGGATTTTGTTTTATTTTTTTTAGTTAATTCAAGTTCCGAAAATAATATTTAAAAAAAAAGAATTTTTGGATTTTTCTATTTATTTTGCATTTTAAAATTATTTTTAGATTTGGTCTTACGGTCTCATAAAATTAGAATGGTATCAAATGAACCTGAACACACACACATATATATATATATGTATATATATATATATATATATATATATATATATATATATATATATATATATATATATATATATATATATATATATATATATATATATATATATATATATATATATCATTTTAGAAGGTGCCACACACCCACACCCTACTCTCCCTCTCACTTTAAAGAAAAGGAATAAAAGAAGTGTGTTGTTGATCTTGTTTGTAATCTAGTAGGTACTTATTCATGTGTTTGTGTGGATGAACCGTAGAAATAATCAATTTTGGTAACTAGTCTTTTTTTTTTTATCATCAAATGTCACACATTCTCATTGAGATAGTATTTTGAACATCTCATTTAGTTTGTTCTAATTGTTCTAATTGGATCCATGGTTCTTGGAGATTATAAATTAAAAACTAATTTTTTTGTTTATGCTGCTTTTGATTATTAACTTGTTCTAATCAACAATCCCCAACATGCAACGACAGTGAAGTGTTTCATGATCGATCGACTGACAATAGTTTACCGAGGATCTTGTAAGAAGATCGATTAATCATTTTGGTTTTCTCAATATTTAGTAAGATTTCTTAGGATATCTTTGTTATATGATTTTGATGATACTTTTACAACCATAACATGTAAAAACATTTTTTTATCGAAATAATTACGTATCACATGGTTTGCTACATTTCGATTCATCCAAATATCCAATACAGAGAACGTTTTAGTGCTTATGGTTTCAACTTACTATAATATATAGGCCTAAAACTAAAGGCCATTTTTCATTGGGCCAAACTTTTGTGGCCCACTACAAAAAAAATAAAATTCCAAAACCACATCAAAAAATTAGAGAAGAAACCAATCGGGTGCCGAAATAAGGCCCAATGTCCATATCTTTGGAGCGGGTTTTTTTTCCTAGGGTTCAGCAGTCACTGCATCGGTCGAGCAGACGGAGCTTGACGAAATCGAAATGGGGAGGAGGATACTGAACGACGCTTTGAGGACGATGGTTAATGCCGAGAAGAGAGGTTTTGCATCCGCTCAGCTTCAACCCATCTCCAATGTCATCTCTTCTTTTCTCACCATCATGAAACAACGAGGTACACTTCCTCATCTTCTCATACATCTTGTCATTTCAAATCGAGTGAGTTGTTGGATGTGGAATCAAAATTTCAACCATGTAATCCAGTGTTTGTGTTCATGTTCATGGTGAACTGGATTACGATTGACTTGCAGATTCTTCTCTGAGTCAGTTCGTATATGCATTTTCAATTCGTATCAGTTTCACCATAATAGGAGTAGTCTCGATTATCATTCTTCTTCTTCTTCTTAAGTGATCTTCTCATGTCTTAATTCTGACTATTTGCCTCAAAAGAGCAAATCAATATGTAGATCGAACACTGCTCGTTGTGAAACATAAGCTAACTTAACTCAATCTCGCAGTTATTTCATGTCATCAAATAGGTTCATAAACATGATTCTTAATCTATTTGTAATCAGTTTTTTTATAAACATATTTCACTGCTTTTAATCACAGGGTATGTCAAGAATTTCGAAGTCTATGATCCTCATAGAGTAGGAAAAATAAAGGTTGAACTGCTGGGTAGGATTAAAGATTGTCGAGCAATTACATACAGACAAGACATTAAAGCTCATGAGATAGAGAATTACAGACTACGAACACTTCCAACACAGCAGGTTTGCTGTTCATAATTTCTACTTATGTCATTTATAACTCTTGAAGTGAATACATATACCATTTTTAAACTTATTCTTCTTCTTGATGAAATTGTTTTTGATGCAGTGGGGGTATGTGGTGATCACGACGCCAAATGGTGTATTGGATCATGAAGAAGCAATTCGACAGAATGTTGGGGGTCAAGTTTTGGGTTACTTTTATTGAGCATATCTGCATATGTGTTGTGTTTCCCCTTTGCATGTAGAACAAGTTGGGATTCATTTTGAAGTTGCAACTAGATATCATAAAAGTAGCAATTTACATATTGTTTGTTAAAAGAGAAATATGAAGCACAAGTGCTTTAAATCTAATTATCCGTGGTTTGATTCACATGTGAGAAATAATTCTGAAATTAATTGAAAGCCAAGCGAATCATGTTTTCAACCATGTTACTTGTCATTTTTCTTTTTTGTCGAACTTTGTAATATCTTGATTTCCTTTCACCAGTAATTTCATCTCTACTTAATTAAGTTGATAATCAATGGCTTAATTTTTGACTTAATGAGTTTTATTGGTTAAACACACAAACTTGACAATTGTACATGATTATTTCCTTTTTACAAAACATGGCATAATGACTTAATGAGCCAAGTCAAAAAGTTTGGGCGTAATGTTATAAGGCACTAACTATTTACCTATTTGTTTTAGATATTCTACCAAGCTATTTTAGTGTTAAAATTGATAAAATATTATAGAAATTGTTGGTTGAAAAAATAAATATAAAATCATTAACATGGTTTATTACTTTATTTGGTTAAACTTTACCCATATAGGACTAAGAGAAAACAATCTTATTTGAAGTTGACAATAGTTTATAAATGATAAATTTCACAAAAGTCTAGATTTTTACAACAATTCGGTTTTGATATTTTTTTTGTCTCAAATTAGGCATTATTTTACAAATTTGTTATAATTTTGATAATTTAACCCTAGGCTGTCAAGTGATGTGATATGCCGACATTATATGATGACGTGTTAGTAAACTATTTGGTGATATTGTATTTCTAGGCGTGATGAAAAGAAAAAAAGTCTAAAATATTGTGAATTTGTGATAGTTATCCAAAATACTGGAACATTTATGGAGTATCCAAAATATATAGTGACTTTTGTGATATTTATTCAAAATATAGTGAAGTTTTCATGGATAGTTACGTTGATAAATTAATTTTGTTTTAACTTAATTGTTTTTGTTTAACAACTTAAAAATATCAATAAATATTTAGTTTAAAAAATATTTACGTTTAATAAATCATTATCCTTATTTATACTTGATGTGAAGTGGATCTCTGTAGTATGTATCGTCGGTGGTCTGCTTCAGCCTTGATGAAGATCTGTATCATAGGAAAGGAAACATGCAGTCAGCCGTGCTCCGGGAGGGTGTCATGGGAGAACGCTTTGACGGTCAAGTTAGTTTCCAAGAGAGATGTGTATGTGAGTGAGTATAAAGTGGGGAAAATCATAGTTAAATCCCTTTATCGTTAAAGGCATGTGCCGTTTTATAGTGAGGCTCTTGCACAGATCCCGCTCGGGGAGTCATGGGTGCTAGGCTCACTAATTGGTATGTCGTACATTTATTTTTTGCCTAAGCCGCAGATTGGCTTTGCAATGATATTGTGCACCATCACCGAAGTTCGCATGTGCTCCTTTGTCACATGACTACTTGCATGCGCATGTTCTAGGTTGGCCAATAAACCATGACAGGGCAGAAGGGCCGATAGGGTATCAACTCTCCTAGAGAGGTTGATCCTTAGTATCTTTAGTTTTTCCGGTGTTGCTAAAAGACACGTTATCAATACTGATTTTGATATATTATATAATACACTATTTTGTAATAATGATCGATTCTTTATAACTTTGAAGATTTTTTTATAACTTTTGAAGAAATGGTAGTGATTTAAAATCATTAAAGAATGTTTCAAAGCTTGTGAATACTTATATTCTTGAGATTGCATCAAATGTGAACTTGAAACCTAAAAAGATAAATTCATTTGAAAAGGCTCTTCTGAAATCTTCAAGATCTTTAAATGACGGAGTATAGAGCTTTAAATATTTATTTTAAAGTCTATTTCTTATATTCAAAGAAGTTAATGGAAAAAATGATGATTTTTTTAACTATATGAATTCAACGTAGGATCTCATGTAGGGGTGGCAACTCTCAAACTAATTCGTAACCCGACACTAAACCAATCTGAAAATAGACGGGTCTGGGTTGAGATTTTTGACACGTGAACCCGTCAACTCGCCAAGCCGCTAACTCATTCATTTCGTAGGTTTGGTTGGGTTACCTGTTTGGGTTAGCAGGTCAACCCGTGTGTGTGTGTGTGTATATATATATATATATATATTACATTTTAAAAAAATAAATATATTTAATTATTAATGAAATTTGATTTCCTTCCATATTCATAATATTTCGTATCATTATATTCCTTCTATATATATATATTTGTTTAGTATGTGTTTGTGGTGCCCTAATCAAAAAAGAAAAAAACACATCTTTTCATTTTTAGATACTCACGAGTCATGAATTAAGAACATATCTGTTTTGTATGAATGTTTTTATTATTCTATTTTATTTAGATGTTAATGACTTTATGAATTTATATTGAAAATATATTTTTTAAGTTAAATAGTTTAATTACTTTATGACTTTATGTTAAAAAACCTCATTTTTAAAGTGTGTTGCTTATTTATTAAACGAGTTATATATATACTTAAACGGGTTATATGAGTTGAGTTGAGTTAGATTTCCAACCCACTAACTCATATATTATATAGATTGGGTTGAGTTTATATGTTCTAACCCGCCGAATCAAGGACCCACCAATTTGAATCCAACCCAATTATTAGGCCTAATCTCATGTGTTTTCTTGATTCATAATCATTATAGATTTAATATTGGTAGAGTAAGAAAATGTTGCCTTCAACTACATGTATCACAATGCATTGTCGTCATTTATTAAAGTTAAAAAAATATTATCATTTACAAATAGGTTAATGTTATTGACGATTAATCAACCATTCAAATCTTTTAATTTAGTCACTAAAAACTATTTATACATATTGTTGAAAATTTAAAATGTTTATATTAACAATCAAATATTTACTCTAACATGACATTCAGTTATACTATTTATAGTTTTTTATTAAGATGATAAATAAAATAGAGTTAATAGGAACATAATTAGTTTATAAATATGACCATACATGAAAATTTCACAAAAATCACTATGTTTTAGATAAATATTCCAAAAGTCACCATATTTTAAAAACTTCAGAAAAATCATTATATTAATTTTTTTTTTTAATTTTTCCATATTTTGATGTCACGATACCACATCATTAAAACTGACATATCAGCATGACACATTTGCTAGCAACCTGGTTGAGCGGTCACGTAATTAGAATTATAACAAATTGATAAAAAAAATCCAATTTGAAAAAATAAAATATTCAATGTCAATCGAATTTTTGTGAAACCTGGTTAATTTCATAGAATTTACCATTTATAAAAAAAAAAACTCACTTTATGTTATGTGTTATAAAGATTAATGAACATTGTAGTAATTAGTAAGGCTACTTATATTAAACAATACATATGCAAGTGTCACAATCTTAAGTGTGTAACCTTTCTAAAATACCAACCGATCTTGAGCTTGGGAACAAAATGCATTCTTGTAAATAATAAATAAACAAAATAGTAATAAACTCCTCCAAATAGAAGTAATAACTAATCACTAATCATTGCAAGATCCATTAATAATTTGGTAGATGTTTGCATTAATCATGAATAGATGATGATAATATCATGTTCTTTAGGCAATACAAAATTGACACATGAATATGATTGGGTAAAAAGACGATTAAGGACATGACATGACCTCTTAATTCAAACTTTGTTTCATATGTTCTCTCCTTCCACCTTTGAACCTTCAGTATCTTTAACATCTCCTGAAACATCCTGCAACTGTACACAAATAAGCTTTTTATGATGAGTGTTTCTTTTGAACATATAAATATATATACGTTTTAAGTATTATTTATCCAGATATCACTTTAATGGAAAAAAATAATAATAATAATAATAATAACTTACACCCAAGTTCTGTAAACTAACAGTAACATCTTCTTGTTGCTGTTGAAGAGTTGTTCTTAGTTCTTGAAATTCCTAGATCCCATAAAACCATGATATGAATTAGTAGCATAAACCATAATATAAATATATACATAATAATTAAAATGAAAGGCATTGAAAACAATCCTCACAGATCGAAGCTGATCCACTTCCACATTCAATGTTTTCTTCAGATCTGAAAGCTCCTGTATAAACAATTCCAAATTGCAACACAAGCTTCATTCATTTTATATCAATTAACCTTTTACAAAAATGCAATTCTTGTAGTGTTTTCTTTGGCATTTTCACAAAAATGAAATAAAAGTTGAAGAATTATGTTCAAAAAGGTAAATGATTCAGTGAATTATAAGCTTTGCAGTGAACACTTCAAAAAAAAAATGATACAAGAGATACTTACATCACGGTAGCTTTTAACTTGAGTATCTAATTTTGATCTCCAACTTTGAAGATCCTACACGTTAAAAAAAAAAAAAAAAACACAGAACTACGTAGAGTTAATAGCTTGAACGAAAAAGGGGATAAACCAACAATCAATCATAAATCAAAGCTTTACATTCTTCAAATTTTGAATTCTATCTAACAGTTCTGCTCGCGATTCTCTCAATTCCTGAAAGCAGGAACATAAATTAGGGTTTGTTACTCGTAACAAATATTGGACAACGAGATGAAAAAGTATAGTAGAACGTACTGAAATCTTAGAATTAACTGGTGTCAAGTTCTCTTTCTTCTGCAAAAAACAAAGATTCATTGAAGTCGATTAACAAGCAAAGCATCAAAGGTGGTCTATAGAGCTGAAGCAAAACAAACACAGAGTAACGATTACACACCGAAGAAAGAGGAGACGGAGCAGAATCAGCGTTGGCAGCCATCTGAATTGAGTAGATCGAAGATTAGATTGCAGAGAGATTTAAGTGGATTTCAAATTAGTTTGGGGGAGAAGAAAGAGGAGTTTGGGCGGGCGAAGTGATCTGCGGCTGCAAATGCAACCTGCGATGCGATTTGAACTTCAATTCAATTATGAGTCTTGTCGGTTGTATATTTAACTCATGGGTCTCTTCATTAAAATGACCAAACTAATATTTATTATCAATATTTTGTAAAATTATTTAATAAAAAGACTTAGGTTCTACTGGTTCCGGTTCCTACCGACAACTCTCCATCGCCGATGTCTTCCTTTAGTCGGACCTTCGTCCTCCCTCAGTCTGACCTCTGCTTAGAAAGACGTCATGACAGGTAAGCAAAATCCTTCATTTTTCTGTGAAATCAGAAATTTGCCTTCCTTTTCCTTCTGTGTATGATTTAGGGATGAGCAAAAGAACCGACACGACTGACACCGGCCCGGGAACCGAACTTGGTGGAAAATAGGAACCGAACTGGACCATCGGTTCTACTGGTTCCGGTTCCTACCGGTTCTTGTCGTGTCTTTCAATGTTGGAACCGGTCATCGAGAAATAGCAACATACGGTTTCGGTTTTTGCCGGTTCTACCGGTTCCAAAAATCCATAAGAATATCGTCCTGATCTCGGTCCGATCGGTTCCATTGGGTTCCAGTACTGGTTCCGTCTGATTCCCCGGTCCATATGCTCATCCCTAGTATGATTTATGAAATTAGAAATATGAAATTGGTTAAGATCAAAATGTGTTCTTGGTCTAATATAGGGCTGTCAAATCGGGCAGTCGTGTCGTGTTTTTGTCTGACACGACACGACACGACAATGTTTTGTATAACACGAACACGACACGACACGATGTCGTGTTTTTTTTCATTAACACGAAAACGAACCAATTAAAACACGACAACACGACACGACACGAACGACAAAGACAATATTACATAACTATTAGTGTATTTCATTCATACTTACATATATATAACACGACAAAAACGACAAACACGAAAAACACGACAACCACATGCTTAACCGTGTCAATTCCGTGTCGATTTATGAACACGAACACGACACGACACGACATCGTGTTTTTTAATCTTAACATGAAAACGACACGAACATGAATTCGAATTTTGATTTCATCCCAATTTCGTTTCGTTTCGTGTATTTTTATCGTGTCGTGTCATAAATTGACACCCCTAGTCTAATGTTATAAAATCTGAAATTAGTTATGAAATCAAAATTTCATCTTGCTCTAATGTTATGAAATCTGAAATTATTTGTTTAAATGCTATGAAATCAGAACCATTCTTTGCTCTAATGTTATGAAATATGAAATTGGTTATGTATAAGTATGAAATAAAAAATCTTGGTTGTGTATAAGGTATGAAATAATAAATCAATTTTTTTTTTGTTTGTTTATAAGCTATGAAATTAGAAATCTTTTTTGTTTATAAGCTATGAAATCATAAATCTTATTTGTTCTAATGTTATGAAATCAAAATCCAAATGTTATGAAATTGTTTGGGTACATGTTGGCAATGTTGACCTTAATTGTGTTATTATTATTTAGGATGACGTTGATTTCATTGGTAAAAAATTATTTTTTGTTTAAAATTGTTCTTGATTTTGATAAAAGTTATGATAAATTAGTTTAAATTATTATGTTTTAGGATGTTGATTCGGAACGAAAGTGAGGAAAAAACATTTCTTGATGCATATATCCACGAACTAACCACTAACGGTCGTGAGGATTATGGGCTTAAAGCAAGTGAATGGAAGACAATACGAGATAAATTGATAAACGAATATGGTAAAGAGGTTGATCAAAAGCAAATGAGAAACTACTTTGACTGCTACAAATCAAAGTATGCTGCTTGGGTGAAACTGAAAACAAAACCGCCAATATATATAATCCTATAAAAAAAATTTACTGATGAACAATGGAAGGAAGAGGGAAATGTAATATTTTTATAACAAATACTAGTATGATTATTTTTATAGCAAATGCTAATATTTATAAAAAATATATCCAGTTGAACAAGTTTGTGTTGTCATTGAAAACTAAGCCTCGTTGTTCCCTAATCTTTGCACCAAACTATTTGAAGGGTCGACCTTGATCGAATTTCAAATTCAAGGACCATCTTCTACACTCCCTCATTTTGTAAAAGAGTTCAGTGCCCATGATTTTGATGATGATGTTCTAATGGAAACCGCAACAAAACACGTAGGTGCAAGTCAAAAATATTCGGGGCATTCAGAAAATAAGGAAGTTAGTGGAAACAAAAGAGTTGGTAGAAAAAAAAGATGCAAGGGCACCACAAGTTGCGGATGAGATTGTCAAGCTTGCAAGGTCGTTGGTAGAAAAAAATGAACGAATTAAAAAAAAAAGAAAAAAAAAGTGAAATGGATAAGGATGTTGATGCATGTATGTGTAAATTGAAGAAAAATGGAACGAGGAGAAGAAGATGAAAGAAACAAGACCACTCCTTTTCTATTTGGTGAAAGTGCCGATGTTCGAAAAGTTTGGTTACGACTTTCGCTAACTAGTTGTGAGTCGTGAATGATGGATGCGGGTAGGAAGTTTGGTTACCTTTGATGATTTTTACTAGTTTTTTGTTTCATGACTTTCTGATGCTATGTTTGATGACTTTTTGGATGTTACTTTGGATGATTTTTACTAGTTTTTGTTGGATGATTTTTGTTACTTTAGATGTTATGTTATTGGATATTGAAGATGACTTGTTATTTACTAGTTTTTTGGTGCATAATTTTTTTTTTTTTTTTTTTTTTTACTTTAACATGTTATCTGTAATATTTGTAACATGTTAAGTATAGTTTATAATGGTGAAGTTGTAGCTTTTCTTTTACTTGTGTTTTATTGATTGAGGTCAAACCGGCAAAGACTAAACATAACTCATAGAATAACAGATAACGATTCAAAAGGGTATGCGTATACGCAAATGTAACATCCCAAAATCGCGACCCAAATTTTTTTGTTTAATTATACTACTTTTAAAAATGATTTACGGAAAACATCGTTGCTATCATTTCAAACCATCAAGTCACAAATCACAAGTCTCAAAAACCATAACATCAAATAGTAAAATGTCAGAGTACAATCCCACGGTTCTCAAAGCGAAAAATCATGTGTGTGCGATGCGATGCTACCCTGTTGGCCCCTTCCCCTTAGCTGAAGAGGTACCTGAAACCAAAATTAAAAATTATAAACACACAGCTTAGTGAGTTCCCCCATCATACTACATACCATACAACATACATATTGTCGGACAATTCTGGGGTGCCCGACTTACCCGTGTCAAGCCATTCTGGGGTGCTGACCTACCCATGTCAAGCCATTTTGGGGTGCTGACCTACTCGTGTCAGGCCATTATGGGGTGCCTGCCTACCCACCGGTCTATGTCACCCAGTCACAGGGACTATTTCACCCCTACTACTATCACATAATAACATATCATATTTGTGTCGTCAGACATATCTGGGGTGTCCGACCTACCCTTCGGTCCAACGACCGAATTGGGGACTATTCCCCTCTTACTACCACTATCACATAGAATATATCATACTGACACATAGAGCATATCAAGTAATAGCAAACTAGACAATTATCACAAAGATAATCATCTCAACTGTAATCAACTACTAGTGGGTCGGCCTTGGTGCCTTAGACCCACTTCTACTGGAAGGTAACTCACCTCGTAAAACTGTGTATCAAATCTCGCGGAAGAAATTTGTAACAGCTGCTTCGCTGACTCCCGGCTATCATAGTCACATTAACACTCAATCAGAGTCTATAACATTATTTAGGGTAAAATGAGCATTTTACCCATTGGTCTAATTGGGACATACATGAGTCCCAATTCTAGCTTATTAGGCCCAGCTCTCATATGGCCCAACAAAGATTCCCTAAGAGCCCACTAATTACCCAATTTCTGAATTGGGCCTCATCCCCCCCCCCCCAAATGGGCCCAAAAGTTCCAAGTCCAACTATAATAATTCCCAAGGGTCCAATCTTGGCCCAAAAGGCCCAATACTCAAGTTCCAGATTCTTAAGTCCAAAGTTATACTTCACAGTGGGCCATGGGGCCCAAAAGTCCAGGCCCATTCTCTAAAAACCCAAAAGCCCAACTTTCCAATCTGCATGCGTACGCACAGCATACCTGACATGAACGCCCAACGTACGCTGGTATTGACCAAAACAGAGAGTTGACCCAGTACGCGCGGCGTACCGAGGAGTACGCCCAACGTACTGGCCAACTTCCTTGGGACTTTATTTGTGGCTTAATCCGCTAAGTCTATACGTCCAGAACGTAGATCTAGGTCCTTTAAGACCTCCTAAGCCATAAAGTCACAAACTTTATGTGCTTGCATGCATGGTTGGGGTCAAAACATGTTTTTGGTCCATTAAACAAGCTTCAAGACTAACTAGCACTTGCATGGTTGTGGCTTAACCATCAAGATCCGATTTTTATGACCATAGATGCTTCTAAGAGTCCAAAACGACAACTCTTATTCCCTGAAACCATCAATACCTAAGCACTCTCAACAATAGGGCCTAAAGGGGACATAAAACCCCAAAATAAACTAATATAAGCATACAATGGCCAAGAAAGGAACTTGATACCTCAAAAGAATCAGAAATGATGCCAATCCTCTGGATTTACAAGCTCTTGGTGGATCCTTGCTTCTTCTTCAAGCTTCTTTCTTCTCTTTTCACTAATACAACACACAAACACTCTCAAATGGCTACTAGAACACCAAAGCACATAAAATGAGCTAGGATTTTCGTGATGGCTGGTTAAGGGTGAAGGGAGGTTGAACCAATAGGGGTTATGTTCTTTATATATGGAGTAAACCCTGAATCTTAGGGTTTAAGAAGTTACACACGTATGCTGGGCGTACTCCTGGTATGTTGGGCATACGTGCATGGCCTCTGCGGTTCCTTCTCACGAGTACGCTGGGCATACATAGCAATGTACGCCCCGCGTACGCGTTTTCCCCAACCCACTTGTAAGGCCTAAGCCTAACCAAACAATTTCCATATTTATTAAGATAACTACTCATAATACCTAGAAAAATCCCGGATGTTACAACAATATTTGATGCACGGAGACCCTACACAATGTTACGATATGATGCGTCTTACACAAGAGACATTTGTATTATTATGCAACCATTTTACCCAAAAATTGGTTGTAAGCTAGTAGAATAATAAGCATTGAAGAGAAGATGTCTATGTTCTTACCTGTTATAGAATATAATGAACGCCTTCGCGCGGTTAACTGGAATATTTTAACACTCCACACAAATGATTTGTCAATGTTTTCACGAGGTCCTAATTGCAATGATGTGTTTTGCAAAAGAAGTTATAGTACCAACAACTCCTAATCTAACAAGATATAACTCAGAATGACATATACGATTAAAAGAGATTTTTTTTCGAAGCAATAGGTGCATTAGATAGAACTCTTGTAAATGTTGTTGTGCTTGTTGATCAATAAACTCGTTATAGGGGAAGAGGAAAAGGTGAATGTTTTCAAAATGTAATTCGAATTTGTGATTTTGATATGATATTCACATTTGTTTGGGCTGGATGTAAGGACATAACACATGATTCGAAAGTTTTGAAAGAAGTTGCATTCAATCTGATTTCTGGATTTGTTGGAATAGTGTCTAAGGCTGCAACTATATTAGGCAAGTATTTGATCCGGTTGTGCATGGTCCTTTTGGGTTGCCTTCACCATAGCAACTTGATGGATGATTTGTTAAGAGAGAGTAAATATTATAAGGAATAATATATGGTTATTTGATTAATATAAGTCATAGATTAATTGGAATTAATTTGGTGACTTAAAGAGATTAATTAAATAAGAGGGTATAAACTGTCAATTGTTTGATAGTTACACTTTAGACTATAAATCCTTATCCATGATAGGATGGACGATTTCTAGGGCTTGGATAAGCCAAAATCGTCCATAAGGTTATCAAGGAAAGGATATGGATCAACTTAAAGTCTAAGTTATCCAATTAGGGTTAAAGCTGTAATCCTTAAGGAGTCTACAAGTATAAATAGACCCTAGGGGTGAGGGAATTCGACACACCATCTAAAGTAGAGATACTCTGGCCGAATTCCTTCCCTCTCCTCTCTCCTAAATCATCTTGCTTGCTATTGGTGTTTGTAAGCCATTAGAGGAGTGACATTTGTGACTCTAGAAGCTCCAAGACAACAAGATCAACAAGGAATCCAAAGGTATAATTGTAGATCTATTTCAATGTTGTTATTTAACCTAATTAGCCATTAGAAGTCTTGGACTCAAAGCATGTTTAATTAGAAAGCCTAGATCCGAGCATTAGGGTTTTGCATGCGCACATAGGAAAGTTCTTATGGCTAAAACCCATCAGTGGTATCAGAGCCTAGCTTGGTTTTCTTTAAATTGTTGCTTGATTAACTGAAACAAACCTGCAAAATTCGATTTTTGGGTTTCTGAGTCATGGACTCGGCGAGTTCCAAAGTGGACTCGGCGAGTAGGCCTGACTCGGCGAGTCCCTTTGTGTACTCGGCGAGTCCGGGCGTCAGGATTAGGAAAAACCGGGATTTTTTCATGTTTATCTTTTGGAAACTTACCTTAATCATATTAGATCAACCCTAATCCATTTTTTTGATATATATGACTATAATCTTGATCTAATTAAAGATATTTATCATCTAATTAAATATTTAAATTCCTTATATGATAAATGATTAATTATTTTGATAATTATCTTAAAAAGAAATCTTGGATAAATCAAATAAAGATAATTAGGATATTAATTGTTAATTGGAATTAGTTGTTATTTGATCCTCCATGTTTTAAAATGTTTAAAACTTACCCTCAAGTTTTGAAATTTATATTTGTGATTAAAAGGTTTTAATTTAGACAACTTAAATTTCAAACCCCACGTTTTAAAAGATTTAAAACACAACCCTATACTAATATGATATTACTAGAATAATATATATATATGTATAAATAAATGCTAGTCTTACCATTAGTAGGCCTCATTCACGAAGCCGATCTATAAGGTGGGTATAAGGTTGCGGCCTATAAAATGGCGCTTAATGGGTGTACACTCACACCCACCGCTTGCTTGATTGGTGGAGGGTCGTTAGCCGAACGGGTAGGATAGGGCAACCTCATCCTCTCATTAAAAGTATAATAAGAAATACAAAGTAACTACACGTTTTAAAAATTTCCCAATTTAGTTACTTTAGGAAAAGTGAATTGATGCAATCCCATGAAATTGCACTTTGCACCCTTGCTAAGAAGTTAGTGGAGCGTGTGTGGTTTACCGGCACACTAATTGGTTCTAAGCAAAGGTGGCAAAGGGTGATTCATTGTTTATCATAGTTCGATGGAGCGTGTGTGGTTTACCAGCACATCGAATAGGTGATCGTTACAATGAAGGCACCATGTGAATTTGCATGGTAATTCACACCCGCTTTGTGATCCTCGGCATCCCAGTCACAAACAAGAGGGGCATATCGAGATTTAAACATGCCATTGAATAGTTCAATGAATCTCATCCGAACCTAGGAATTCTCTATACACTTAGGACTAATAGTCTAGGTTTTGTTATGGAGAATTAGTGAATCGTCATTCACTTACCTTCAATTTATTTTCATGTTAGATTACGACATCCCTTTTCTAATATGTAAATGTTATTGTTGGATCCTAACCCTAATTTTTCTTATTGGGTGATAATTAGGGATTCTTATTCTAATCTATCTTTGTCCTTTCTATAGATGTCGAACACAAACAACGCTGCTGCGAGTTCTTTCACGTTGATGAGCCTTTGCCAAAAGGTCACCTTCGATGGAACGAACTTTAGTGAATGGATAAGATACATTCGCACCATTGCTCGCTACGAGGATAAGGAGTATGTCCTCGATGAAAAGCTTGAGAAGATCAACCCCGAAATCGCTACTCCGGCTGAAATCACCGTTTTTGAGACTCATGAGCGAGATGCAACGAAGGTACATTGCATCATGATTGCCACCATGAACTCCGAATTCCAAAAGTCCTACGAGGACATGTATCCATACGAGATGCATCAAGACTTGTTGGAGAGATACCACCAAAACGCGAGACAAGAGCGTTATGAGATTTTCACTAACATGATCTCCGCTAAGATGGGTCATGGAGAATCTCTTACCGTGCACCTGCAAAAGATGCAAAGGTATGTCGATCGCCTTCGCAAGTTAAATGTTGACTTTGGGGAAGACTTAGCGATCGACATGGTGCTTCACTCTTTGCCTCCGATGTACAACCAATTTAGGATGACCTACCACATGAACAAAGAGGAGGTCACCCTAAGCAAACTCCAAGGTCTTTTGAGAGTCGCTGAGAGCAACTTCAAAGACAAGTCTGTTGCACCTACTCCCAATCCGTCTGCTGCTCCTGTCTTGGCAATTGGTCAAGGAAAGGGAAAGAAGAGGAAGGCTTCATCAAAGAACTATCGCAAGGTTAAAGCCCGAGATGGTGCCTCTTCTAGTGGGACCAAAGTTGATCCCTCTAAGCCCTATCCTAAC
This sequence comes from Lactuca saligna, assembly GCF_052625555.1. Taxonomy (NCBI): domain Eukaryota; kingdom Viridiplantae; phylum Streptophyta; class Magnoliopsida; order Asterales; family Asteraceae; genus Lactuca; species Lactuca saligna. Next base: position 15,971,997 of record NC_136422.1, on the reverse strand, counting down.
CCAAAGGAGGCAGAGTGCCACCACTGCCACAAGATAGGACATTGGAAGAGAAGATGCCCAGAATACCTGCAAGCAATCAAAGAATGAAAGATCAAGCCATCTTTTGCAAGTATATACACAATTAAATCTAACGATTCTAATCATGCTATTTCTTGGGTTCTTGACACCGGTTGTGGTTATCACATTTGTTCAAATGTGCAGGGACTAAGAAGAAGTAGGGATGTGGAGCAAGGAAGGATCAATCTAATCATGGGGAACAAAAGATCGTTGCCTGTTACCAAGATTGGAGTGTATTCTTTAGTGCTTAGGAATAATTTGTGTTTAGATTTGAACAATTATTGCTATTCGCCAGAAATGGCTAGAAACATCATTTCATTTCATGGTTTATATAGACAAGGATTTAGATTTTCTTTTAATAATGAGAATGGTTCTATTATGGCTTATCTAAATAGTGTCTTTTACTTTGAAGCTATACCATGTAATGGAATATATGAAACTGTTATGATTGTTGATAACTTAGGAAATGATGTTTTGAATGTTGATTCTTCCACTAGTTTGGATAAAGCATCCTTGTGGCATTGCCGTCTTGGACATGTCAACAGAAACGCATAGCCCAACTCCAAAAGGATGGAGTGTTGGAGTCATTCGACCTTAGGGAAGATGACACATGCGAGTCTTGTTTACTTGGAAAGATGACTAAGTCACCCTTCACGAATACTTGTGAAAGGGGTGAGGGGCTATTGGACCTAATACATACCGATGTATGTGGACCCTTTAGATCAACCACGAAGGATGGGAACCGCTTCTATGTGACTTTTACCGATGATTATAGTAGATATGGGTATATCTATTTAATCAAGCAAAAGTCAGAAACCTTTGAAAAGTTCAAAGAGTTCAAGAATGAAGTGGAGAATCAATTGGGTAGGAAAATCAAGATGCTTCGATCCGATCGAGGAGGAGAGTACCTAAGTCTTGAATTCCACGATTATCTCAAGGAGTGTGGAATAGTTTCGCAATTGACGCCTCCTAGGACACCGCAGTTGAATGGTGTGGCAGAAAGGCGTAATCGAACCTTATTGGATATGGTTCGCTCTATGATGAGTCGTGCTTCAATACCTATCTTCTTTTGGAGGTATGCCTTAGAGACTGCCGCCCATATCCTTAACCGAGTCCCTACTAAGAAGGTTGCCAAAACACCTCACGAGATGTGGACGGGGAAAGCTCCCTCGTTGGCACATATCAAGGTTTGGGGTTGCGAGGCTTTCGTAAGACGAGATACTCACGACAAGCTTGAACCTCGAAGTGAGCGATGTATTTTCATCGGCTACCCGCAGACATCCTTTGGATATCTCTTCTATAGACCAAAAGACAATGTAGTCTTTGTTGCGAGGAGAGGAGTTTTCCGAGAGCAAGAACTCATAAGCCAAGGAGACAGTGGGAGGCAAATCAAACTTGAAGAGATTCAAGAGTCGATAGATGAAGGAACCTCTACCACTGGCATTTAACCCGAGGAGGAAACTCCAGTTGAACCAATTGATGAATCATTACCTCTTAGACGTTCCGATAGAGTTAGAGTTCATCCCCAGTTTTATGGTTTTCATATTACTACCGAAGGGGACACGTATATTAGTGATGGTACACTAATAAATCTTGATGAACCTAATAGCTATAAGGAAGCCATGGCAGGCCCGGAGTCTACAAAATGAAAAGAGGCAATGGATAGAGAGATCCAATCCATATACGATAACCAAGTTTGGAATTTGGTTGATTATGTGCCCCGACATAAGACCGTTGGGTGCAAGTGGATCTTCAAGAAGAAGACCGACGTGGATGGAAACGTACACACGTATAAAGCGCGATTGGTTGTGAAGGGCTTTACTCAAACTCCAGGAGTTGACTATGATGAGACCTTCTCACCAGTTGCGAAGATTAAATCTATTAGAGTGATGCTAGCAATTGCCGCATTTCATGATTATGAGATTTGGCAAATGGATGTCAAGACCGCCTTCCTTAACGGAAAGTTGGCTGAGGATGTTTACATGGCTCAGCCAGAGGGGTTTGTGAATCCGAAGCATCCAAATAGAGTGTGTAAGCTTGAGAAGTCCATTTATGGACTTAAGCAAGCGTCTCGCAGATGGAATCTTTGCTTCGATGAGAAAGTCAAAGAGTTTGGATTTGTAGGAAGCGAAGACGAATCTTGTGTATATGTCAAAGCCAATGGGAGTATAGTAAGCTTCCTCATTCTATATGTCGATGACATATTACTCATAGGAAACGATGTCCCGACTCTGCAGGAAGTCAAATCCTGGCTCGGGAAGTGTTTCGCTATGAAGGACCTCGGAGAGGCTTCTTACATTTTGGGAATAAGGATAGTAAGAGAAAGAAGTAAGAGACTAATTGGACTTAGTTAGAATACTTACTTAGAGAAGGTACTAAAACGTTTTAGTATGGAAAACTCAAAGAAGGGAGAACTACCGATACAAGGAAACGCCAAGTTGAGTAAGACTCAAAGTCCGAGTACTGAAGCTGAAATAGCAGAAATGAGCCGAATACCATATGCTTCCGCAGTTGGCTCAATCATGTACGCTATGACTTGTACTCACCCTGATGTAGCCTTTGCTTTGAGCATGATTAGCAGATATCAAGGGAACCCTGGCAAAGCACATTGGATTGCGGTGAAGAACATCCTTAAGTACCTTCGGAGGACGAAAGAATGGTTCTTAGTCCTTGGAGGGAGTGATGACTTGAAGGTGCGAGGGTATAGTAATGCCAGTTTTCAGACCGATAGGGACAACTACCGTTCGTAGTCGGGCTGGGTCTTTACCCTAAACGGAGGAGTAGTAACTTGGAAGAGTTCCAAGCAAGAAACCGTAGCTGATTCAACGTGCGAATCAGAGTACATCGCAGCGAGCGAAGCGTCGAAGGAGGAAATATGGCTAAAGAACTTCATTGGTGATCTTGGAGTTGTGCCGGCCATAAAGGAGCCCATGGAGATTTTCTGTGATAACGAAGGTGCGGTTGCCTTGACCAAGGAACCGAGGGATCATGGTAGATCTCGACATATCGACAGAAAATATCACTTCATTAGACATCGTGTAGAAGAAGGACAACTCATAGTTAAGAGGATATCATTAGAAGATAACCCAGCAGATCCGCTTACGAAGGGACTGAGTAGGGTTAAGCACTTGCAGCATGCTAGGAGTATTGGGCTGAAGGATGATATTAGTATAGATTAGATAGTATTAGAAACGTATAATAGATAAATGTAATTAACATTTGGTGATTAAATAAAGGAGTTTTATTTATAAGTAAAGTTACTGTCATATGTTAATTGTTTAACTATTGTTTCACTTTGCATGTTTTGACTTCCATAATAATTGAGTTTATTAGGAATAATCGAATTATTCAAATTGTCCACAATCGTTCATATGTTGGAAGTAGATATGAATGAAGATTGTCATGAATTGGTGTGTAGATTGTCTAAATGGTGTTAGACATAGCAAGGGTTGCTGCAACGTTCATGAGTGCTTATGAACTGGTTTTGAGCATTGGAACAAACCCGCGCTTGCTGGAATCACTTTATGGAATATGATATAAAAGGTGATCGCAAGACGATAATATCATATAGTCTTAAAACCTAGATATATGGTTTATTGTTTGTTAATTGATTGTACATTGATAATGCGAAAACGCATCAGTAACTTGGTGTTATAAAACGCATTGTTGTGTATAGTTGGTTAATGAATAAGTAAATGCATATAAGTCGAAGTTTATCTGTAAATTTTATCCTAAGAGGGTAGAAGAGATATCTTGGCCACTCGATGATTTGATTTGACTTATGTGCCGGGCCCGGTCAGAACTGAATTGATGTGTTTGATTAAGTTCTATGTCGAATAAATCGGAGATCGAGAAATCAAATGCTAGACTAACCATTCCATAGGATTGTCAGCATGATATCTAACAGAGGACTGTACGATCCCTTATCTAAAGGACAAGATTGATTAGATCAGAGTTTGATAGCGTCTTTGAGAGCTACGATTGCAAACCGAATTGTACTTGTATAGTTACTAGACTTATCCAAGTGGGAGACTGTTGGAATAGTGTCTAAGGCTGCAACTATATTAGGCAAGTATTTGATCCGGTTGTGCATGGTCCTTTTGGGTTGCCTTCACCATAGCAACTTGATGGATGATTTGTTAAGAGAGAGTAAATATTATAAGGAATAATATATGGTTATTTGATTAATATAAGTCATAGATTAATTGGAATTAATTTGGTGACTTAAAGAGATTAATTAAATAAGAGGGTATAAACTGTCAATTGTTTGATAGTTACACTTTAGACTATAAATCCTTATCCATGATAGGATGGACGATTTCTAGGGCTTGGATAAGCCAAAATCATCCATAAGGTTATCAAGGAAAGGATATGGATCAACTTAAAGTCTAAGTTATCCAATTAGGGTTAAAGCTGTAATCCTTAAGGAGTCTACAAGTATAAATAGACCCTAGGGGTGAGGGAATTCGACACACCATCTAAAGTAGAGATACTCTGGCCGAATTCCTTCCCTCTCCTCTCTCCTAAATCATCTTGCTTGCTATTGGTGTTTGTAAGCCATTAGAGGAGTGACATTTGTGACTCTAGAAGCTCCAAGACAACAAGATCAACAAGGAATCCAAAGGTATAATTGTAGATCTATTTCAATGTTGTTATTTAACCTAATTAGCCATTAGAAGTCTTGGACTCAAAGCATGTTTAATTAGAAATCCTAGATCCGAGCATTAGGGTTTTGCATGCGCACATAGGAAAGTTCTTATGGCTAAAACCCATCAGGATTTCCATTTCCTCCACCAGGTTTGTAATATTTATATAACTTTTAATATATATCTTCTTTATATAATATATTTCACACTCATTTTCAAATAAATATTACCTTTGTGGCGCCACATATATAAACACTTGCGGGTTTATGGCTCTGTATCGCAATACTAGGTATTGGTTAGCCGATTTTTGAAGAAGCAGACATTTAACTAGAGAAGAAAGGTTCAATCATGCTCATGGACAACTTAGAAACATTTTTGAACATGTTTATGGTGTATTGAAGGAAAGATTCTCAATCTTAAAACAAATGACTCCTTATCATTTTACAGTGCAAAGAGGCATGACCATTGCTTGTGTCGCGACCCATAATTTAATATGGAAATACAATATACAAGACGACTTGTTTACAAATTTTGAGAACACTATGGTTACTCCGAACATATAAGGTGGAGGAATTGATAGAGAAAAACATACAATGCATAGAATATGGTCCATAAGCCGTTCAATATATACGCGTTTTGCGTGATCAAATTGCAAATCAACTACTTTCACCTACTTTACATTAAATTGTTATGTTATTTAAAATTTCATTATGTTTTTGTTTAGATATTAAATGATTTATGTTTAATTTACATTTTTATGACAACTTTTATTTGGATTTTAAACGATATGCGTGTAATTTACATTTTGTATAACAATCTGTATGGTTTTACAATTATTCAGCAACTTCATCCATCACTATATAGAGCAACAGAGTAAAATGGTTGTAACAGCCCAAAATCTCAAGTATTGTTAAATTGCATTTTGGGGTGTTTTAAAGGGGAGACTCGGCGAGTTGGAGCCAGACTCACCGAGTAGGGTCGCAGACTTGGTCGCGGGTTCGCGACTGGACTCGACGAGTCCAGTTATGGACTCGGCGAGTCGACGCTGTTCAGCGGAAAACCCTAGCCGTTCAGTTTTGGGTCGTATTTAAGGGATCTTATGCCGTCATTGCTCGTCTTTCGGTCGATTGAGAAGAACCCTAAGCGGCTGTGGCATCTAGAGCAAGCTTGAAGGCTATTGGTGACCTTGAAGGAATTGTTGTGCAAGGAGGAGAAGGGTTTTGGCTAAAGGAACTGCAAGGGATTCGGGTTCTGAAGTTTGGGGACACAGAAGGTACATCATTCAGGTAATAGCTCGGATTACATTCTTCTGTGATTGATGTGTATATGGATTTAGGGTTTATGGAACCCATTTGATGAGTAGATGGATTATTACCTTGTTACCCAAACGAATATAACCCTGTATTAGGACCCTTAGAGGTCCAGAAGGTCCCATGTTTGTGTATTCGGAAAAATACGTATCTCAGGAAGCAGTTTGATCGACTGCATGGCATGGACTCGCCGAGTCCGATGAGCAGACTCGGCGAGTAGCTTGAAGAATAGCTGGGACTCGCCGAGTTGTTCTTCAGACTCGGCGAGTGGAGTCGGGGTGGCCCCGCGATTCTTCCACGAGGAACTCGTCGAGTCAAGAGAGATACTCGACGAGTAGAAAGGGAACATCCAGGAATTTGTGAGGATGACTAGACTCGCCGAGTCGCCAGGGTACTCGCCGAGTCCAGTCGAGATGACCGTTGACCAGAGTTGACCTGTGTGTGATTTCTTAGGGTCAGTTAACGTGGAAGATAAAAGTATTAATGAGAGATATATTGTTGTAGGGAGCTTGTAGCTCGGCGGACCAGGTGCAAGTGATTTCAGGAGTTGCTAACTTCCAGCATCCACGAGGTGAGTCTTCTCACTATACTGTACCCGGAAGGGTTTGATTGTGTGACCGGAAGGTCGAATATGTTATGTGTTATGTATATATGCTATAAATGGAAAGTTAGTTCCTACGTGTGATATGCATGTTTATATGGGCCGGAAGGCAAAGTGTTATGTGACAGAAAGGTCAGGTATGATATATGATATATGTGTTTTATGTGTTAGAGTAAATGTATTATGTGCCGTATATGTTTTTGGGCCGGAAGGCAATATGTTATGGGCCGGAAGGCAATATGTTATGGGCCGGAAGGCAATGTACTATGGGCCGGAAGGCAACACGTTACGGGCCGGAAGGCGATTATCTCATGGGCCGGAAGGCATTGTGCAGTGGACCGGAAGGTCAGGGCCTGGAAAGGCGTATGTGCGTAAGGTGTATATTGGGGAACTCACTAAGCTTCGTGCTTACAGTGTTTTATGTATGTTGTTTCAGGTTCTTTCAGTAACGCGGGATGGCACCGGCTCGATTGTACACACCAAAGAAAGAGTTGTATTCTGGAGGATCCTGGTTTTCTACTAAGTGAAAACGGAACTATGTTTTTGTAATTCAAATGTGTATAAGATTTTAAACAAGTGATTTAATATTAATTTGATTAATTAAATGAAAATTTTGCCTTGAAAGCTACGGTGTTACAATGGTAATTTTTCATCACTCAACACATTCAGTTAGATATAAAATCAAACAACATGGTTTCTTACTCAGTCATGATTTTTTTACCCAGACGAATCTTTTCCAGTTAACACTTTGTTAGTCAGCAACGATCAAATAAGACCTTATTTATTTTATGAATAAGTAACCTCAATTGTTTAATATTATTTCTATGAGTGGACGAATGTATGTAACATCCTTACAAAAAACTATTTTCGTATTTTTTTTTCTTTAAAGTTAGAATTTATCACCACTCAGTAGTCCATAACATTTTGGAATGATAAGCTTTTATTATTATTATTATTATTATTATTATTTATTTATTTATTTATTTATTTATTTATTTTTAAATCTATTAATAAATATTGAAGGATCAATTATCTTTTTAAGTTTTTTCATATACAACTCTTTTTAATTCAATGGTATTTTATTTTATCCTATTAAGATTATAACTAAATGTTATTTATTATTAAATAACAAACTTTATATATATATATATATATATATATATATATATATATATATATATATATATATATATATAACGTAAACATATATGTTAAAAATACTAATTAAATAAAAAATTTCTATAAAATATTTTAAATAGCAGATATAAATTAGTAAATTTCATTAAAAGGAAATTATAGAAACCATTAGAAATATTGTTTAGTTAAAGGTTAAAATTAATAGAATAATGAGAACATTTATAGCCATAAGACTGCACACATAATTTAAAAAAAAAAATCTTAAATTTAGTTAATAGCTAATGCATGTTACAAGAAAAAAAATTCATAAAAATATAATTTGCAAAATAAATAAACATTATGTAGCAAATATATTTTAAATTTGTAGTAATGATATGGATCCTATCTTTTTTTTTTTTTTTTTTTTTTTTTTTTTTTTTTTTTTTTTTTTGGCATTTTAGTGACATAATTCATGAAATTGGTCGAATAAATTAATAAAACTAAAGTCAACATGAGAAAGGCCTACAACAAAAGTCCACTGATCAAAGGCCCGGTTTAAGAAACCTTGAAATTGAATGGCCGTTTTTCTTCAATGCCCAATTAAGATTCTGAATGAGGTCCAAAATATTTAAGAATATTTAAGTTGTCCAATTGTTTTTCCGACCCAAATACAGAGCCATAAAATGCGACTCGTTATTGGAATTTTGGAAACAAATTAAGAACTAAAAAATATTTGCATAAATAGGTTGTGTTTGGTAATATAACACCGTAAATTTCAAAACAAAATTTTCAAATTTTTATAAAACATAATTCATTTAATATTCAGAAAACAACCATATTTAATCATTCAATCCAAGTAATACAAAATCCCAAGATCTCAAAATCATAAATCCCATGCGTGTGTACTGATCAAGCCGACACCTTCCCGCGATCGTCACTAGTACCTGAAACAAATAACATCAAACACTGTAAGCACAAAGCTTAGTGAGTTCCCCAAAATACCACATATAACATATGTATTCTCTATAATTCTTTAATCTCTATTTCCCAAATCTATATTGTCTAGCATTATTTAAATATATAATTTTGTCGGGATTATAAACAATTTCCAGTTCATCAATCCACAGTTTTACCTTAGAGCAATTTACAGTTTACATTTTTTTTTCAACTTCGCAATACTTGAAAAAACCAAGTCATAGAACTCCAGTTTGAGATCCTTTTAATCTCGTCAAAATTCTCAAAGAGTATGCACTCCAATCAAGATGTGAGGGTCACTAAACCCCATCTTCCCCCCCCCCCCCCCCCCCCCAAGTGATTTCAATGATGAAATCTTTTTAAACGGTTTTATCCCAAAATTTTAGTTTATGATGTTATAAAATGATTAATTAAGTGAATGGTATTTGGCTATATTAAACTGCTAATACTAATGCAAGTTGCAAAATGGGGACAAAATTATGGTTTTTGTCAAAAATAAATCAATGATCAAGTTTAAATGTCATTTAGGTTTAAGCAAGGCATTTTATGATTAATAATGATACTTGTATGTTTTCAATCATATGTCGGAAAAGAATAATGAAAATTACAAAGTGCTTAAATGGCTTAAAGCGGCTTAAAACGAGACAAAATGTGAAAAATGATAAAAAAAGGACAGAAAAACGTGTACTATGTGTGTAGAATGGTAGAAAACATGATTGATACATATTTAGAAGATCTATTAGAAGTAAAATATTACAAAAGTTAGGTTCTTGCACTTAAATTCAAAGAAATAGCAAAGTAAGTTGCTATAGTTGGAAAGAGAGACTAAAGTAGGTTGTTATCTTGTGTAACCTTGGAATAAGACATGATATGAGTAAAGTGAATCATGAAATGGATTTTGGAACTTCAAATAGATATAAAAACTTTGTGTAATCATAACTATACAAGTGGGACATGCATTGGAAACATGAAACTAAAGTGAATGCATTTGTATTCGGTTTCAATATATAATACTTGAGTGTATTCGTAAGAGTAAAATTATAATGCATGAAATCCTTGATTTCCTAAGTCTAATAAAGTCTAATAGGAATCCAAGACAATAAGAGAAGGTTTTAAAAAAGAATCAACTCATTTTCTTCACCACACGCTGTCACCAATCACCTGTACCAGCATCGCAACCATCATTTTCTTCAAAATCAGATCTGTAAATAAAGTTATGCATTAATAACTTAAATACTACATTCACAGTTTAATAAAACTATTTATTTCACTCATTTTGAATTTAATGCAAAACTATTATAAAAACTAATGCATTCTTAAATACTTATACAATACAAAAAATAAATATATTTAGAAGAAAATTAACAAAAAAAATTATACATAAATCATTCATATTTTAACACCAATTATAAAAAATTCATAGCAAAATACAGTTAATTCACAGTTTAAACAGAAAAATTCACAATTTAATGCAGTTAATTTATATGTTTAAACACAAAAATCAAAGTTTATTACTTAAAATTCACAGTTTAATATAATCAACTCACAACTTAAATAGAAAATTAATAGCTTAATGCAGTTAATTCAAAGATTAAAACATAAAAATCATAGCTTAATACATAAAATTCACAGTTTCTTACAATAAATTCATAGTTTAATACGCAAAAGTATAAATTCATAGCTATATTATCAACTTAAAACTCTTAATAAAACCAATTCATAGCTTAATAGACAAAATTCACAGTTTAATACAATAAATTCATAATTTAATATAAAAAATATATATTCACATCCATATTTTCAAATTAAAACTTATATTTTATGCTAATATATAGAGACATTTCTATGTATTAAATTGTGAATTTAATATATGAAGACGTGAATAAAATTTACAATATTTCAAAAGAAAACAAATATATTATATAATAATCACAACTTAATGTCAATTCATTAACAACTTAATACAATCAATTCATAATTTAACACACAAAATTCACAGCTTAATATAGTCAATTCATAATGTAAGAAGAAAATTCACAGTTTAATGCAGTCAATTTACAGTTTAAAACACAAAAGTCACAGTTTAGTACACAAAATTCAAGGTTTAATACACAAAAAGTATGCATCTACAACCATATTTTCAATTCATAGTTTAATACACAAAATTCACAACTTAATACAAATAACTTCATAGTTTAATACATATAATTCATAGCTTAATCTAGTCAATTTACAGTTCAAACAGAAAATTCACAGCTTAATGTAGTCAATTCGTAGTATAAAAAGAAAATTCAGAGCTTAGTACACTAAATTCATAAAAGTCATAACTTAGTACACTAAATTCACATTTTAATACACAAAAAGTAGTGTTCACATTCATATTATAAACTTAAAGCTCTTATTACAATTAATACACAATTTAATATAGAAAATTCACAGGATAGTATAATAAATTCAAAGTTTAATTCGAAAAAAATCATGCACAACTTAATAGTAGTTAAAACTAAGATTAACAAAATTATACAACAAATGAGAGATTAAAACATCAAATTCACACTTTAACAGAAAAAAACTATATCATAGAAATCTACAACAGATGTAAGTAGAAAAATAAATGAAAAACAAAACTTAAAGAAGATTTATCTATAAAAATCGACATACCTGATTTTGTTTGAAGATTTATCCTCAAAAATCATATCTAATGCAAGCCAACATGAAATTCACCAGATACATCAGATCCATACTTGAAATGCATCGTACACATCAAATTTGATGCAGATCTGGTGTTAGGTAGTAGATCTCGCATCCGAAACTTCGTTAATCTTGAGATCTGGTATGCCGATCGTATGAGAAAAAAGGATGGTTCATCGGTGGTGGTTAGTCAGATCTGAAAAATGAAAAAAAACATTAGATCTAGTGAGATCTAATGCAAATCTGGTGGTTCTATGGAGATCAGAGAGAAAACGAGTTGGATGTGGTTGTAGATCTAGCGGAGTAGAGGTGGAGGATGATGAAGGATGTAGCGGCGGTAGTCGTTGACAACTGATCTGAAGATTTCAGGTGAAGATCCGATCAGAATTGATCTGAATAGATCATACGAAGTAGTGCTTTGTCGGTGGTGGCCTTTGGTGATGGAGATTTTTACTCCAAATATGAGATTAGTGGCAGTGGATGGTGGATCTGAAGTGAAAACCTTGGCTACTCGACATTCTGGTGATGAAAGGCGGTAAATGACAGCGACAATAGGTGGCAGGTGGCTGAGGTAGGTGGCTGAGCTGGTGTTGGGTTTTGTGTTGTTGCGAGAGTTTGAGAGGGTTTGGGAAAGTTTTCTAGCAAAACAAGTTTGAAAGAATAGACAAAAACAAGTGGTTCCTACGGTTCTTTATAGTTAGGGGTTCTCATTTGAACTTTCTCTTTGTGTATGTGTGTGTATATATAATAATAATAATAATAATAATAATAATAATAATAATAATAATAATAATAGTAATAATAATAATAATAATAATAATAATAATATAGAAATAGGATCATGTGAGGACTCTTTTTTCGGCGAGGACTCGTGAGGATACCTTAAAAAAATTGAAAAACAAAATACAAATCATAAAATCGAGCAGAACACTATATTGGAGAGAAAAAAATTGGAAAATTTTTTTGGATCATAAAAAATGATCCATGATTCAATTTTAATGATTCATTTTTTTTTCTAATTTTTTTTCTCTCCAATATAGTATTATGCTCGATTTTATGATTTGCATTTTTTTTTAATTTTCAAAATTTTTAAGGTGTACTCATGAGTCCTCACTGAAAAAAAAGTCATCATCGGAACCGGATCATATATATATATATATATATATATATATATATATATATATATATATATATATATATATATATATATATATCGAGAAAGAGAATTGATGTATGACCTATTCGAAGCTGCCACCAATATGCGAATGACGCACAATTTTTTTGTATTGGTGGAATCGTTGTTGATTTACCGCATGGGTGGATAGATAAATGCTTGTATTTTTGCAATTATTTTTTTAACAGGAATTACTGACTATTAGAAGCTTATTACACGAAATCTTATTTTTTAGAACGAGTTGAAGGAGTAAGCATTATTGGTGGAGAGGAAGCAATAAATTGGGACCCATGCTACGAGCTTCCGGAATACAATGGGATCTTCGTAAAGTTGATCAGTATGAGTGTTACAACGAATTTGATTGGGAAGTCCAATGGAAAAAACAAGGGGATTCATTAGCTCGCTATTTAGTACGGATTAGTGAAATGACAGAATCCATAAAAATTATTCAATAGACCCTAGAAGAAATTTCGGGAGGGCCCTATGAAAATTTAGAACTCTGCCGCTTTGATCGAGTAAAAGATATTGTATGGAATGAGTTTGACTATGGATTCATTAGTAAAAAACCTTCCCTGACTTTTGAATTGTCGAAGAAAGAACTTTATGTGAGAGTCGAAGCACAAAAGGGAGAATTGGAAAATTTTTCTGATAGGAGATAAGGGTTTTTTAGTATTATGCTCAATTTTATGATTTGTATATTTTTTAAAAATAATTTCTATTTTTTTAAGGTGTCCTCACGAGTTCTCATTGAAAAAAAAAAGTCCTCATCGGAACCAGACCTTATATATATATATATATATATATATATATATATATATATATATATATATATATATATATATATATATATTGTGACAACCCGAACCTTTTTCCGTTAACGTCAACTGATTTCGTTAAATAAATTTTGAATTTTTATTTAGTTCCATCAAGTTCTTACGGTTTGGAAAATCATTTAAGTTATATAATCAAACTTTATATAAGATTCGGAACCAAATTCGCGCGAAAAACCCAAGTTTTCTTCGAAAATCAGCTGTTTTTGGTCCAAGTGATGTTCACGGCGGTGAACCCGATCACGGCCGTAAACCGTTCACTGCTGGACCCCACCACCGACCATACTCCCAAACTATAAATACGTGGTTCCTACCCTCATTCATACTTTTCTGGCAACAAACACACTTTCTCTGTCTCTAAAAACCCTCACCCGAAAATCCAAGATTTCTCAAGTTTTCTCTTCATCCATCACTCCATCCACCTTAAAACACGTTTTGGAGCATCAAACACCAGCTTTTTCATTGATTCAAACATTGAAGTTCTTGAGTTCACGGTCGTGAACCCTTCAAACCTTCAAAGACCGTAAACCCTTCAAAGGCAGTAAACTGTTCACGGCTAAGAACAGTTCACGACCGAGAACAGTTCACGGCCGTAATCCCATCACGGCTGTAATCAACCTTACACCGTGAATCTTGGATGCAAAGCCACTTTTCCACTTCAATCGAGCCTCAGTAACATTCCTTAACCGAAAGCAAGTGTTTTTCTAACAATTTATCTAATGAAATCGCTAATTTTAGATACAAATATGTGTTTAATTATTGATAGGATTCTGTTAACTTCGCATATAACTCGAGGGTCCTCAATTCAAGTCTCGTTGTTCAGCACATACATGCAATCATCTGTGAGTTCATACCCTTACGCTTTTATCATTTAACATTTTTAGGGGGAGATTGAAGGGTATAATTAGTGGTTTGGTCTAGGCTTTCTATGTAATAGGTCTTTTTGGTTATTCGATAACTTATTATAGTTTTTCTTGGAGTTTATAGTTGTCAAGGAGTTTACGGACGTAAACCCAGGGCCGGCCCAATATTGTATAAATAGGGGTTTGCTAGGTCTTTTGTAGTTGTTGATGCCTCGGTATTCTCAGCTCCCATAACCGCAAGTTGTACCAGACGTGATTCTAATAGAAAAGCATGTGCAAGCTTGTTTGTTCTTTATTCTACTCGTTCTTAACTGATTTACTGATTGTGTTTGCTGTTTGATCACTGGTAAGATCCGTTTTAGACCTTACACTAAATCCGGGACTTTATGCCCTATTTAAACGCCTCATTCTCTTCCCTAGGGTTCCTTTATAGCCCCTCTCACCCAGAACACCAAACCCTAGCCACCATATCCATTTTTGGAGCAATATCTATCCTTAGAGAAGTAATTTGCAAGCTTTGAAGAAGAAGGAGAAGGAGTTGGGAGGTCCAAGGAGAAGCTTGTTGGTCCGGGATTAGCTTCTCAACCTCATCATTTTCTGGTAATAAAGCTCTCACCTTGGCTATTGTACTTCTAGATCTAGTTTGCCCCCAAATGGATGGTTTTGAGCTAAAAAAAACTATAAATTCGTAATGATGAAGCAGTTTTATCGGTTCATATTGTAGATATAGACATCCTTGAGCTCCAGGAGCTCAAGAAAGACATCTTTTGGTAGCCATGACCTTGTTCTAGCCAACCAGCCTCCTTAATAGTTAATTTGTAGTGTTTTGGCTTCATTGCATCATAGAAACACATAAAGTTAGCAACTTTACGTGTTCAGATAGTCTTAGAAAACCAGATCTATTGTTTGGAGCAAAGGAGAAGCTCCGTGACTCGAACTAATGGGAATGCACGTATGGACTCGGCGAGTTTGGGAGATGACTCAGCGAGTCTGTTGAAGATTGCCTTAGACTCGGCGAGTGAGGTCCCGAAACCCTAAACTCTTCTAGTTAAGACTCGGATCAGTGAGTTGAGCAAGATGGGACTTGGAGATCGTTAGACTCGACGAGTCTTAGGGTGACTCGGCGAGTTGAGTCACATTTTAAGAATTTTCAGAGTGCAAGGGCTCGACGAGTCAATGAGCTGACTCGACGAGTATAGTCAGTCTGGAGGGTTGACTTTGACTAGGACTTTAACTTTGACCATAGTTGACTTAGTTTGACTGTTGAAGGGCAGTTTGGGACTAAGTGTTATATTTGGTATTAGTAGATCGGGGAGTTTTTTTTGGAACAACAGTTCGAGAGTTGTCTGATAGCAGTCAGAAGGGTATCAGCAAGAACTTTAGCGGTGCAGGTGATTTTCCTTCGACAAGGAACGGGTCTAAGATCACAATGTCGGCCAATTAGTTAGCAGTAGTTTCCGGAATTCAGTCCAATGCAGTAGTTAGTATGTTTGATGCCTTCGTGGCTCAAACAGGATTTATGTGTTATGTGTTCCGGGCTACGACCCAATGCAGTATGCAGTATATGTGTTCATGCTAGTTGGTATGTTATGCTATGCTATGTTCAGTCAGATCCAGACTTCGGTCCGATGCAGTTAGTCCGGACTTCGGTCCGATGCAGGGGACAAGGTCCCAGTCAGTTCCAGACTTCGGTCCGATGCAGGGGCAAGGCCCCAGTTAGTCCGAACCTCGGTCCGATGCAGTAGGCAAGGCCTAGTATGTAATTTATATGTCATTGTATGGTATGTGGTAGTTTGGGGGAGCTCACTAAGCTTCGTGCTTACGATTTCAATTTTTGGTTTCAGGTACTTAGTTTTCAAAAGAGGAGCTCGGAGAGATTGCAGTGCATACACCATAGTCAGTTAGTCTGGGATTGTTTACTCTAATAAAAAGAATATGTTTTGAATTAATACTCTGAATTTATGTTTTGATCGGTGATATGTTTTATAAATATGATTTTAGTATTGTTTTAAAAGAAAATTTTTAGTCGTGATTTTTGGGTCGTTACAGAATGTGGCTTAGAAATGCCCAAAAAATGGCAAGATTCAAGCCTTAAAGAAGATCTAACAAATGAGAAGTCAAGGTTGAAGCTTTTTACCTCAATTAAACTGGTAATGCAACCAAGACTCTAGATCTACTTGCTTCTTTAAGAACCCCCAAGCTTCTACTTCTTTCTTCAAGCTTCAAACAACCTTAAACACACAAAAATGGATCAAGAACACTCAAAAAGTTTTAGGGTTTCGAGTTATGGCTTTTCTGGACTATTAGGGATGATGGAGGCTAAAATGGGACAAGATAATTTGTTTAAATTGGGTGCAAACCCTAAATATTAGGGTTTCATCTAGGGAGTCCTACTCGCCGAGTCGGGCTCTCCAACTCGTCGCGTAGGTTACTTAAAACCCACATCCCAGAGTCTAGTCTACTCGACGAGTTGGGCCTCCAACTCGCCGATTCCCAGTGTAAAACATGCAGTTACTTGAATTTAAATATGTACCAGGAATTGGGTGTTACAAATCTCCCACACTTATTTTAGACTTCATCCTCGAAGTATGCTGCTGAATCCGGAAAAAGCTTGGGGTAGTGGTCTCTTATCTCGTCCTCCGGCTCCCAAGTCCATTATGAGCCCTTGTGGTGCTGCCTATGCGCCTTTACCAGCTCTACTCTCTTATTCCTCAAATCCTTCAACTTCCTGTCGAGGATAGCTACTGGCCGCTCGATGTAGTTCAGGCTGTCATCCACCTGAATAGCCTCTAGAGGCACCACTGCTGAATCGTGTACCAGGCACTTCTGCAGCTGGGAGACATGAAAAGTACTGTGAATCTGACTAAGTTCGGCTGGAAGATCTAGCCTACATGCCACCTTGCCTACTCGGGTTGCAACCCTGAGGGGATCGATGTATCTGGGGCCCAATTTTCCCCGCTTCCTGAATTGGATGACACATTTCCAAGGTGACACCTTCAGGAGGACCATATCCCCGACCTGGAACTCCAGGTCCGAACGGTTCTTGTCGGATAACTTTTCTGTCGACTCTGAGCAGTTTGAAGCCTGCTCTGAACCTGCTGAATCTTCTCCGTCATCTTGAGCACCACTTTGGTGCTCCCGATGACCCTCTTTCTAACCTCACCCCAGCACATTAGGGTCATTCACTTCCTCCCTTATAACATCTCTAAGGGAGGACGGTCAATACTCGCATGATAGCTATTGTTGTAGGAAAACTCTGCCAATGGAAGGTAGGTATCCCAACTACCACCAAAGTCTAGAACACAAGCCCGCAACATATCCTCCAATGTCTGAATGGGCCGCTCGCTCCGACCATCCCTCTGCGGGTGAAAAGCAGTGCTAAAATGCAGGTGAGTACCCAACTCGTCGTGAAATTTCTTCCAGAATCTGGAAGTGAACCGCACGTCTATGTCAGAAATCATGGAGACTGGAAATCCGTGTCGGGCTACTACCTTCCTAATGTAGATGTCGGCCAGCTTCTCGGCCGAAATGCTCTCTTGGATTGGTATGAAATGGGCGCTCTTGGTCAACCGATCCACGATGACCCATATCAAATCCACTCCCCGTGATGTTAGGTGTTTTGTATTGCTTCATTGGGCTTGTAATTATTAGTCCATTTTGTACACGTCATTGGGCCTATCCAAGTCGTTTCGTTTATTAGGGTTTAAGTATTTATAGTGCATGCATGTACCGTATATTGTTAAAGCTTTTGATAAGATCTACTTTGTAAACCCTAGCACGCCTCCACAGTTGAAATTCTTCATCGAGTTCATCTGGGGCGTGACTTTTAATCATTCAACATCAGTTTGATTATCTTTGTGTTCTTTATTTACCTGTTGAATCTAATCGATCTTTAAGGATTTCATCCTTACAATTGGTATAAGAGCAAGAGATTGTGTTTTCTATACGTATCACTTTTGTTTGTTGAGATACTAGGGTTCCACTGATATTGGATCCTGTTTAGTTGTCTTAAATGGTTTTCTGATGACTTACCGTGATCTTTATATTACCCTATGATTTGTTTGGTTTACACATCTTATTCATAGCAGGTTACAAAGATCTTGTTAAAATGCAACACGATGACTCTAGTATCAACTCCTTGAATATCTCAAGCAATGTTGGATCAACTACAAGGATTCCAATACTCTTCTCTCATGAGTATGAGGTTTGGGCTATCCATTTTGAAGATTATTTCCTTGGTTCAGATGATAATGGCTATCTGATATGGGAAGCCATTACTCTAGGTCCAGTCGTTCACACCGAGACCAAAAGAACCATCAAAACACAGAAATAATATAACCAACTGCTTCTTGACATCAAAGATGTGCCACAAGACGAGAAATAAAAACTTATTAGCAACTCTAAAGTGATGAGGATTATCAGATTTACTTTGCAAGCAAACACATTTTGCTTAGTAAGTTCGTGTGATACTGCGAAGGCTATATGGGACAGACTCAAGGAACTTTACTCCACTAATGCAGATCTTGAGCATATGACTCAAATACTTATGCTTTCAGAGTTTGGGGCCTTTATACAAAAGCCAAATGAATATCTAAGTCAAAAATTCAACCGCTACAATCATCTTCTTAGCAGGATGACCAAACACGCCATCGGACGAGAAGTGATCGAGCAGAAGGTTACCTTTATGAACGCACTCAGGTCTGAATGGATGGCAGTTGTATCTAAAGTTATGGCGCATGAGCAATTTAAAAGTTACTCTTTGGCTAAGTTAGTTGGTATTCTCAAGTCGCATGAAAGCGAAGTGTGGAAGGAAGCAAAAGAAGTTTCCGGTATGGGGTCTCTAACCGTTGTTGCGAAAGGAAAGACTGTGGCAGAAGAAGAATCTGAATCTGATCACTCTTAATGTGATCTTACGAATAAGGAGTATGCTTTGATGATTTCGAATCGCAAGAGGTTTGCTAGGAAGAAATTTCCTTTGAACAAAAACAAAAATTGGTAAGGGAATTATAGCTCAGAAAAGGTGAAGGAAGAAACTAAGAGCACTTCTCAAAACGAAGATGAGAAAAAGGAGAAGAAGGTAGTTGGTGACTTAGGCTATAACTGTAACTATTGTCATGGAAAAAACCATTTGGAAAAGGATTGCATGCTGAGAAAGTTGAATGAGAGAAAAGAAGGAGAAGATGATGAAACATACCACATGCGAAGCTTAGAGGAGATTAAGAAGAAGAAAACCACTGACAACTCTATGCCTGCTTTGATTGTGCAGGAAAATGCTGTTGAAGATGAGTTTTAAGGAGTAGAGGTCTGGTCGACAGACTCAGAGGATGATGAGGTTCACAAATCCACACATGGAAGGGGTTTCATGGAAAAGGAAGAACATTTCCAATTTGCTGGCAGGTGTTTGATGGTGACAAATGAAGGGTGACAAATGCAGAAAAGTGTTACTAGAAGTGGAAGAGGAGATGATAGTTGTTTTGCAGCATGCCAGTTCCAGAGCAGATCAATGAATGCGAACAACTGATTAACAAGGTGATTCAATTCTCGAATCTCCGCATATACCTTTTTCTAAATATGAAACCGAACTGAACAATCTAAAATTCACTTTTTCAAATATTAGTGATAGTCTGAAATGAACACGATTAACAAACTCTAACCTAACCGATCAATTGAGTAGGGTTTCATCTAAAAGCGATGAGAGGCGAACGTGGATAGAGAAGATAGAGTCCAAGCTTTCTAGGTCTAGGGATGAGTCTATTTATTTACAAATAGACAATTTAAAGCTTTTGAAACAATGCAACATTTTCTGTTTAACTGCTAAATGGGTTAAAGGTCGATATGTGTCAGAACCACTAAATAATCGTTCGACATTTGAGAAAGGTAGCCCGAGTGGTACCAAGGAAGTTCAAAGCGAAACCAATCCTTAACCATCAAAGGATGAAAGCTATGTCAAGATAGCGAAACCTCAAGTGAACATTCACAAGTCCAATGAACAACTTGCTGAGCAAAAATGATTAAGGAATCGACAATACCAGAACAATCTCAATGAAAAGAAGAAATTTTGGCAATACCAAAACTCTAACTATGTTTGCAGAGAAAAACATTTCAATCAAAGTACAAAAGCTCGTTCAAAGGTAAGTCCAAGCCAGTGTTCTCATTGTCACTCCTACAGATCAAAGGCGAATGTCGCTCAAAACCCTCTTTTCAAAAGAAGCACACTGAGAACCAAAACCTCATCATTCAACTGCATCACCAAATGATGTCAAAGGAAAAGGGAAGTTAATCTCAAATTCTAAAGCTCAAACAAAAAATCAACTACTAACCCTAGGAAAGTTCAGAAGGAATTCGTCAAGAATCAAGCTAAAAATAAACAAATCAAATATGACTCTGAAGAAATGAAAAATAACAAGATCAAGGTTTTCACAATAAAGAGGAAAGATCAAACAACTTTAATAAAACGAACCTATATGATTGATTCCTCTATCGCTTATCCAGTTTCTGTAAAAGGCTCACGAGGACCCAAACACCTTTGGGTTCCTAAATCTGCTTAATTTTTGCAGGTAATTCATGATGAACAATTTGACACCGAATGATATATCGACAGTGGCTGTTCGCGTCATATGAAGGGAAGAAAGGAGGAGCTAAGATAATATAGAGAACTGAAGAATGGTGGTCTCGTGAAGTTTGGAAACAATGCTCTTGGAGAAATCAAGGGATATGACATAATAACAAATGGTGATTTTTCAATTCGCAAGGTGGCGTATGTTGAGGGACTGCAACACAACTTAATAAGTGTTTCGCAGGTAGTAGTGGGTACCGGTCTAAAGGTCTTGTTTGATGATGACGGATCGAAAATTATCAAGAAGAAGATGAAATCAGTGCTGCTCAAATCAAAACGAAAAGGCGAGATGTATCCATTGGATAACAAATGATACAAGGGAAACCTTCTGTTTGTTTGCTAACTAAGGCTGCAGCAGACGATAGTTGGCTATGGCATAAGAGACTTTCGCACCTGAACTTTAAAGAAATCAAGAAGCTAGTTCTTGGTGATCATGTGCGACGTCTTCCTCACTTGAAATACAACAAGGATCATCTCTGTGCCGCATGGGAAATGGGAAAACAAAGTAGAAAAAGTCATCCTTCTATAGTGAACACGAATGTCATTGAGCCACTCGAACTAGTCCGTGGCCCATCTGCAATCGAAAGTATTGGTGGTAACAAATATATTCTTGTTGTTGTAGATGACTTTTCTTGTTTCACTTGGGCGTTATTTCTTAAACAGAAATCAGAAGCGACTCCTAGACTTCAGGATTTCATCAAGCAAATAGAGTTACAACTACAGAAGGTGGTTTGCAATGTTCGAAGCGACAATGTTCTGGAGTTTAACAACCAAGCATTCAAAGAATTCCTCACTGACAAGGGAGTATCTCATAATTTTTCTGCTCCTTATACTCCACAGCAAAACGGGATTGTTGAAAGACGAAACCGTTCGCTATGTGAAGTAGCTAGGACCATGCTTTTGTTCGCATCACTGCCACTTTACTTATGGGCTGATGCTGTTGCCACCGCCTGCTTTACTCCAAATAGATCACTTCTTAATAAAAGTTTTTCTATTACTCCCTATGAAATCATCAATAAACAAAAAACCAACGTCAAGTTCTTTCATGTTTTCGGTTCTAGGTGTTTTATTTTTAATTTAATGGAACAATGAAATAAGTTTGATGAGAAGGTTGACGAAGGGATTTTTATAGGATATTCGCTAACATCAAAAGTATATAGGGTTCTCAACAAAAGGTCCAAAAGGATTGAAGAAACCTATTATGTCACATTTGATGATAATTACTTAAAGAAGACTCAAGCGAATGATTGTCATGCAAAAGAAATCATTCCTTCAACGAACCAAGTGGCTGTTCCATTGGCTAATCTTTATGAAGAGTTCATGATTCTATTTGAAGAACCTGAGAAGGCAATCACATCTAAAGCAAAGGCAACTGATAACAAAGAATATGAATTGAAGAAGATAATCGACGAGGCAGTGAATAACATGGATAATCAGCCACCAACCACGAATGTGCCTCAAGACACGAGTATTCATGTCCAGGGGGAGAGTTTCGCTTCAAATACATGTCCGTAGGAGGAGCAACCGACTCCACAAGAAACGAACATTCCATCATAGGAAGTAGGATATCCTTCAACTTCTAATGAAGAAAATCACTTTTCATTCGAGGGGGAGAATAAGGATGCAAATGATGATTTGAATGCTCAATCAGAGTTCGAAGAAGTAAACACTGATTTATATCCTCCTTATGATCCAAACTACCCGCCACTAGTCAAATAGACCAAAGATCACCCAAAAACCCAAGTCATTGGTGAATCCTCTGCATGTGTTCTCACGAGATCTCAATTAATAGCAAAGCGAACTGCTTTATTCTCCAAAGTGGAATGCTACATGTTTAATTCATTTGTGTCCAAAATAGAACCCAAAACCGTCAACATCACTCTTGATCATTCTGATTGGGTGCAAGCGATGCAAGACGAACTGAATGAGTTCGAATGAAACAAATTTTGGAGATTAATTCCAACTCCTACTGAAGCATCAGTTGTTGGTTTGAAATTGGTATTTCATAATAAGTTGGACAAAGAAGGGAATGTAATAAGGAACAAGGCGAGACTAGTTGTTAAGGGTTATTACCAAGAAGAGGGCATCGATTACGAAGAAACCTTTGCACTTGTTGCAAGGTTGGAATCAATTCGGATATTGTTAGCATATGATGCCCATAAGAACTTTGAAGTGTTTCAGATGGATGTTAAATGTGTATTCCTAAATAGGGAATTAGAATAAACAGTATATGTTGAACAACAACCTGGTTTCGTTAATGAGAAGTATCCATATCATTGGTACATTCTGGATAAGGTAGTTTACAGACTGAAGCAAGCACTGAGAGTCTGGTATGAAACTCTTACTCGCTTTCTTAAACTGTCTAAGTTTAAACAAGGTTCGGTTGAACCAACCTTCTTTCATAAGAAAGGGGGTGATCACTTGATGATTGTTCAAATTTATGTTGACGACATCATCTTCGGATCTACTAATCCTAGCCTCAAAGCTGAATTCCAAAAGCTGATGGAAACTAAGTTTCAAATGAGCTCAATGAGTCCTATTAACTTTTCCCTTGGATTGGATATAAGGCAGGGACCAGAAGGTATTTTCATTAATCAGGAAGCATATACGAAAACTTTACTCTCTAAGTTTAGCATGGTGGGTGATTCTAAAGTGAAGGTTCCAATGGCATTCGAAACGAAACTTACACCATCTATGGAAAAGCCAGCTATTGAAATGACCCTTTATCGTCAGATGATTGGTTCTTTAATGTATCTAACAACTAGTCGACCAGACATTATGTTTTATGTTTGTTATTGTGCAAGATTCCAAGCAAACCCTTGGGAACCTCACATGGTGGCAGTGAAGAATATTTTCAGATATCTAAGACGAACTTCTTCTTTAGTTATATTGTATCCTGCGAACTCAGGCTTCTTTGTTCAAACATTTTTGGATGCAGATCTTGGTGGGTGAGGATTAGATAGAAAAAGTACAACTGGTGGATGCCAATTTCTTGATGGAAAATTGGTTAGTTGGCAATCCAAGAAGCAAACATGTGTTTCGTTGTTGACAGCCGAAGCCGAGTACATTGTTGCTGCATCTTGTACTTCTTAGGTTATATGGATTCAAAGTCAATTGCGAGATTATAGCTTGATTATGAAGTGAATACCAGTCTATTGTGACTCTGAAAGCACAATTCACATTTGTCACAACCTAGTGCAGCACTCAAAAACAAAACACATTGCTTTGAGGTATCGCTTTATTAAGGATCAAGTATAAGACAACAATGTTGAGATCCATTTCGTTCGATCTACAGATCAACTGGCCGACAGATTCACAAAAGCCTTTCCAGAAGCTTCGTTTAACAGAATACTCCAATGACTTGGGATGTTGGAAGCTGATTCAGTTCCAAAACCACTTTCATTGTAGCCCGTTCACTTTTTGGTTACTGGTTCACTTTCGGTTTGATTCTTTGACAAGTGAAACAGAACAAACGCTCATTTTATTTCGTTTCCAATTTTTTTTTGTGAACCGAACTTAGACGAAGTTCACCCCATTTCGTGCCAAGACTATCCTTTTAAAGCAACCTCTCGGGATCTATTCTCTTTGTATATTTTGTATATTACTCTTGTTTCGTTCTGTCTACTTCTTTAAAAAAATTTCAAAATTCAAAAACATTTTACTTTCGTTTTGTTTTATCACCTTTGAAAATACAAAAATATTTTCTTTTCATTTCTAATATGTTTTTATGTAGATTCTCTTGTTAAAGCAAATGATGGGGAAGGTATAAAATTCTTTATCTTTGTATTAGCAATGTGTTCCTAAAAGCATGCAGCTGCATGTTGTCCGAATCCTCACTCGACTCTTTGTGAAGCCTTAATGAATCTACTTTACCATTCGTTTCTTCCCAATTAGGGTGCTAAATTCTCATTAGTCATGAGCTACCTTACTATTCTCACATCGAGTTAAGAGTTATCTGCTTGGTCATTTCAGTATAGAAGAGGTCCTTTCGGTTTTTTTAACCACCTTCATTCTTCTCCATTCGCCTTCACATTCATAAATGTAACCCTTGAGACTCTCAACAATAACATTGAGGTTTATGGTTACGAAACATCCGTGTTCATGATCTTATCTTTGTTCACCACAAACTGAGTGAAACCCAAATTCCAATACACTTACATGAATTGACAGTGAACAAATAAAAGTTATATATTTTCACCATTGAATTAACGAAACTTCACTTTTTTGGATTGTACAGTGAAATCTCTTTTCATTTTTGCAAGATCTTTATGAAGTGTTCTATTACCAAGTCACTTATTCCCAAAAGATCCATATTTTTTTTTGAGATTTCGGTGTTCTATCTCGTCACAAAACTAATTCCAAACCTACTCGTTCAACTGACTATACTGGTCACATGAGTACTCCATCCAACTTTCATTCTTATATCATGTTCGTTGTTTGGTTAGAGAGTTAGCCACCCTATAAGCAAACTAAAACATGCCTTTCATTGTTTCTTAACAAACATATGATCATCCTTCAATAGGAAACCACACAGACACTTCTTAGTCTCTTTTGACTTAGAAGGAAGAGATTTGTGCCTGGGATATTCAGTTTAGTGTCTTTATAGACATCACTTTAATCCCACTGATATACTTGCTTTATTTCTTTATCTTTGGCACACTCTTGCACGGAGGTCTTTATGAGTTTCAAAAAGTCTAGTTCGTGTCTCTTATGGCATTTTTCAGTCTTGCAGCTTCGCTCACATATGCTCTTACGATGTTCGTTTCTAAAAAACGAAAGGAGCTTATTTACTTCAAATAAGTCAAGGATTTTAAACCATTAGGGATAAAAGGTTGCTGACACAACATTTAAAGATAAAGTTTTAAAATAAAAGGCGCGTGGGATTTTAAACGGTTCCAATTCTCACGCCCCCTGAGGTCATGATGACAACCTGTCAGCAGCTACAATTGTCATACCACGCTTTTCAAGGCGTTCAATCCGAGATTGTCACGCAATCGTCTCTTGGTTCTCTCTCTCTTCCTATAAGTGCATATATATCGATTGGCGATTTACCTTTTATCACTCTCAAAGAAAACATCGAACCCTAAATGACGCTCTCTATTAATTGTTCACCTTCTTCAAACTGCAACGATGGCTGAATCATCATCTGCTCAAGAACAAACCGCTCAGTCCTTTCTTCTTACCATCAAGCAACATCAAAAATTAATTCTCGATTTGGCTCCTTTCAATTATGACACATATATGCTGCAAATCGTAGAATGTTTGAAGTATTCGCCTTTGGTCATTGCTTTGACAAAGGTCGAATGTATTCCAATGTCAATTTTATCAAAGGATTACTCAATTGCTGCCTACGTCAAAGAGGAAGAAAGAATCTCTTTTGAAGTACTTAATAAGAAAACCTCTATCACAAAGCACCAATTTTGCTCTCTTCTAGGGCTTGCTCAGGACGATTCACTAGTCAACCCTGATTCCATCGCAACTGCACAACTTATTGGTATGTTCTAGCAGATGGGGTACACTGATCATATTCCTTCTATTGCAAAGTTCAAGAAATCAAAACTTCCTCCATTGTGGAATGGTCTCTTCACCCTTCTTTTCAAAGCTTTTTCTGAAAGGGTCGCTGGTTCTGATTGTGCGAGCAAATCTTTCATGATGATCCTCTATGGCCTCTACCATGGGATCCATCTCAACTATAGTGCAATATTATGGGCTCAACTGGTGTAGAGCATGAACTCCACAACTCACTACACCAGAATTTCCATGGGTCGCTTTTGGACTATTGTGGTCCAGCGTGCAATAGCAAAGCTCAATATTACAATCATGGTGGATTCTTTGAAGTCTTCAATCGCAACCTTCCATACTACAAAGATTATCATAGCTGACAATTCCACGTTTGCCTTTGTGGGTTCCATTCCTGAATCCATGTACCATTGTGTGTCGGGAGCAAGCAAGTTGATAAGTGAATACAAGAAGCATCAAGTTTCGGGTCCTCGAATCCTCACACCAGAAATGCAGTATACGCTTGATGAGGCTAACAAAGTCAAGAAAGGGGGAAAATCGAAATAGCCAAAAGAGGGTCCTTCTACCCTTCCACTCCATTCCAAAAAGCGAAAGATGAAAGGTGATTCGTCCAAGCTTGCTCTCTCATCCCCGAAGCGAAAGAAAGTAAAGAAGCAAGCCTCACAAGCGTCACGTTCGCTCCTCAACCTCATCTAACAACGAATCTGACGCTGGACATCAAAGCAAATCCGATGAAGATATTCACCTAGAGGTAAACTTTCCTACACCTCCACCTTCACCTCCTTCCTCTTTTATTCCTATCACCATCACTCCTTGTCTACCACCTGTATCTACTCCACCACTCACTTCTGTTCCATAGCAAACACCCGTTTTTACTAAAACCACTATTACCACCACCATAGTTGAACCTACTATTGATGTCAACACATCTGATGCGGGGGAAAAGACTTCCGGTTTTACTACTACTACTACAACTCCCATTTCTCCTCAACATCATGGTTAAGAGGACTTTCTTGGGGCAGAGGGACTTAATTTAGATACTTTCCATTATAGTCCTTTCTTAATTCAAGAAGACAGTGATGATGATGCCCCTATCACTCAGAAGGATCTGAAAGCCCTGAATGTGAAACTGGATTCTATTATTGCTTCTTCCACTGCTTCTTCTTGCCCAACTTATACAGAAGCTGCTGTAAAGGGTATGCTCGACACTTTGGTAAAAGAGCATGCAACGAATCTGTATAAAGACAACAAAGAAGTTGAATATTCTACTCATTCATGTCTACAATTAACTGAAAAAGTCGATATACTAGTTTCTAACACGAAGACATTTATAACAGAGATCAACATCGCAGCAGAATCAAATGCTTCAAAGGTGAATGATGCGATCGTCAGCTTGAATGCTTCACTTCGTAAAGAAAGAGAGTCTATCAAGAAGCTTCGTGCTGATATTTCTACTGAGAACTCTGCTTTTCAAACATCTATCTCTTCTAGACTTTCCAAGTTTTAAGAAGACTTACCTGTTGAAAGCAAGGTGATGGACGAACTTGCTCTTCGCACTACTCAACTGAAGACTCAGACTGTTAAGCTCAAACAAGAGAATAAAGAGATCGATGAGCTCAAATCTGAACGAACCGTTTTAAAAAATTGTGTGGGTGATGTCAACTCTTTGATATCCAACCTCTTTGAAGCACATGATCCGATCTTGACAATCACCATTCGCTGGTACCTAGCTGACAAGCTTCGTACTGCCATCGATCTGTTGAATAGGATTGAGGGTGTTCCAGAGGCCCTTGTCCCTCCGAAAGAAAGTGGAGATGGTAAAGAGGCTAAGGCAGGGGAGAAACCAAAGAACGATGAATCGAAGGTTAATTTAGCTTCGGGTTCTAAAGGAAAGAAACCGGTAGGTGATGATGATGAAGATGAAGAATCTGAAGAAGATTAGTTAAAACGAAAGGCTCGTGATCAAGAATTGAATGAAAATGCTCACATAGTGAGGGAAGTTGAAGAGAAAGAATGAAAGGAGAAGGAAGCTCACGACACATTGGAATGTATAAAATTTCTCTTTCCTCTGTGGACGTTGGAGCGTCTGATGCACGGATCTGTTGATCTTCCTAGTGTCTACTGGTTGGTTCTGGTCGCTTCTTTTAATTTGGCTAACACGGAGGACTCTTAGTTTGATATGCCAATTACAAGAAGAGCCTTCTTTTTTCATTGCTTTGACACAATCGCCAAAGTTCCCTCTCCAGATGCCAAAGTAGATAAAGCCTTAATTGTATTTTATCTTACTTTCAGTAAACCTTAGTACTTAACCTGGAGTGCTCAGAACATAACGATAGTCAAATTCATAGGACCCATTGCTGCTGGAGGCTTTGTGAACGTCAAATTCAAAGTAACAAGGGGTTCCGAAAAATCTTTGCATGATTTTACACTTGCTGATCTTTCGCATCTCAACCCTCATGACTGGATTTTTTTTGCTCAATCTATTGCTAATCGAAGAACAAAAATATGAACCCATTCTTGCTCATCTGAAGAGAATGCTGGTTTTGTACATCTACGAAGTGGCGAAACTCGATATTGAGATTGCCAAAGTTTTGAAGCAAAAGCCTACAGTTAAATCGATTCGCAAAGCCAGCGATATGAGTGAAAGGAGTATGGGAAAAATTTACACTGGTCACTTAACTGTGATGTTTCAGCGAGGGATGGAAGTTCCGGGAACTTTTCAGAAATTTCATTTCGCTTTACCTGACAAACACTTGTTCTCCACGACTTGCCTAGAACATATTTTGGAGATTGTCAAGAAGTGTACCCTGAATGAAGCTGCTGCAAAGAACTTTAATGACATGATTCAGTGGTATATTTTGTTTTGTAGGACTTTGCTTGCTATGATTTCCAAGCTTTTCAAGACAATGTAGAAGACACACCAGTGAAGCCTATCTCGCCTCAATCAACATAAATGGGAAGATTGTTAGGTATTTTGTATTGCATCACTGGGCTTGTAATTATTAGTTCATTTTGTATATGATATTGGGCCTGTCCAAGCCGTTTTGTTTATTAGGATTTAAGTATTTATAGTGCATGCATGCACCGTAGATTGTTAACGCTTTTGATAAGATCTACTTTGTAAACCCTAGCACGCCTCTATAGTTAAAATTCTTCATCAAATTCATCTGGGGTGTGACTTTTAATCATTTAGCATCAGTTTGGTTATCTTTTTGTTCTTTGTTTATCTGTTGAATCTAATCGATCTTTAAGGATTTCATCCTTACACGTGCGGTCCTGGGAAGCTTCGTGATGAAATCCATAGTAATATCTTCCCATTTCCACATAGGGATATCCAATGGCTGCGTCTTCCCATGAGGTTGCTGGTGCTCTGCCTTGACCTTCCTGTAGGTCAGACACCTCTCGACTTACTAGGCTACATCCGCTTCATGCAGGGCCACCAGTAATCAGGACGAAGATCTCTGTACATCTTCATTGCCCCGGGATGGATAGAAAACGTGGATTTGTGGGCCTCATACATCAAAAATTTGCCGTACTCTACCCCAGTACGGCACCCAAACCCTTCTGTGCAGGGTCAACAACCCGCCACTGTCATAGTCAAACGAGGCCACTTGGCCTGTAATCCGCTCGCACTTCCGGCGCTCTTCCTTTAATACCTCGACCTACGCCTCTCGGATTTGCTCCAATAGCAGAGTCACTACCGTCATCCTTAAGAAAATGTCTCGGATTGGGGTTGTCTTGCGACTAAGCACATCGGCCACAATGTTGGCCTTCCCCGGGTGGTAAGAGGATCTCACAATCATACTCGTTCACCACATCTAACCACCGACACTGTCTCATGTTCAAATTCAGCTGATCCATGAGGTACCTAAAACTCTTGTGGTCTGTGTAAATGGTACATCGGACCCCATAGAGGTAGTGTCGCAAAATCTTGAGGGCGAAGACAACCGCCCCTAACTCCAAATCATGCGCCGGGTAGTTCGCCTTGTGAGGCTTCAGCTGCCTCGAGGCATATGCGATAACATTCCCTCTCTATATCAGTATCGTGCACAACCTTGAGATGAACACATGGTAATATACCACAAAAATCCTCCACGCCCTCTAGCAAGGCGAGGATCGGCGCCTCACAAAGCCTCTGTCTCAATATCTCGAACACTGCCTGCTGCTCAGGCCCCCAACGAAAGACCATGACTTTCTTCGTTAACCGGGTCAAGGGTACACCTATTTTGGAGAAGTCCTGAATGAATCTCCAGTAGTAGCCTACCAATACCATAAAACTCTGAATCTCAGATGGAGACTTCGGAACCTCCCATATGATCACAGCCTCCACTTTGGCCGGGTCAACCAAAATACCATTTTGGTTGACAAAGTGCCTAAGAAACTACACCTCGTGCAACCAGAACTCACTCTTGGAGAAATTGGCGTACAAGCTCTCCCTCCTCAGGGTATCCGAAACCTCTCGCAGGTGCTCCTTATGTTGCTCCTGCGTCTTGGAGGAAACCAAGATGTCATCAATGAATACTATTACAGAGCGATCCAACATCGGTTTGCACACGCGGTTCATAAGGTCCATGAATGTGGCTGGAGCATTGGTGAGCCCAAATGGCATCACAACATACTCATAATGACCATAGCGAGTCCTAAAAGCATCCCTGACTTGCATCTGGTGATACCCTAAACTTAAATCAATCTTGGTGAACCAAGATGCTCCATGTAGCTGGTCAAATAAATCATCCATCCTCGAAAGTAGGTAACGATTCTTCACTGTTACCTTGTTCAGATCCCGGTAGTCTATGCACATGCGATGTGACCCATCCTTCTTGTCACAAATAGGATTGGGGATCCCCATTGTGAACTGCTCGGCCTGATAAAACCATTGTCTAGAAGGTCTTGCAGCTACGTAGATAGCTCCTGCATCTCAGGAGGAACTAGCCGATATGGTGCCTTAGCTATTGGAGCCGCTCCAGGGACCAGGTCGACCCTGAACTCTACCTGTCTCTTTGAAGGTATCCGGGGTAGCTCCTCTGGATATACGTCCAGGTATTCTCGCACTACTAGTATATTACTCACCATCTCCCGGGTATCCATGACATAGGCGACATACCCTACACATCCCTGCTGGAGATAGCACCTAGCTCTCGCTGTTGAACATAAAGCTGGTCCACGCTGTGGCCTCTCGCCCTGAATCACCAGGTCTCCCCCACTTGGGGTTCTGAACCGAACCAACTGCTGCACACAGTCAACCACTACCCCATTGGGGCTCAACTAATCCATGCCTATTATAACCTAGTTTGCACGCAACGAAATAGGAGCCGAGTCTACCAGGTAGTGCTCCTCGTGCAGCCTCATAACACAATCCCTAAAAACCTCTAACGCTCGCACTGATCAGTTGTCGGTAATCTCGACCTCTAGAGGGCAATCCAACATATACGAGGACTCAGGGAACCTCTTGCTAAGAGCAAGAGAGACAAATGAGCGGCTAGCCCCCGAGTCAAATAACACCTGCACTGGGATGTCATTCAAATGGAACGATCCTAAACAAAACATATAAAACATATACATAAACATCATAAGTGGCATAAAATAAGAGCTAGGGAGAGGAAATCATACCCGTCACCACATCGGGTGCGGCACGCGCCTCCTCGACGGTCAAGTGGAAGGCCCGATTCCTTACCGCCAAAGTATATATCTTGCTCTGTCAGCCATCCATAAGCCACAGGGTAGCTGGATCTGGCGCCGCTACTGGCGTTGTTGCTGTTGCTGTCAACCTCAATCAATTGGCCCTTTTATGGCCTCGCTAGTTGCAGTGGAAACACATAAACTTTTATGTCTAGATAGTGGGGGTAGTGGCAATATAATCCTTGCCGAAGGGCCCAATCTTGCTGCACTTATAGCAGCCTGATGACCCTAGTCTACACATCCCCTCATGTGGCTTGCCGCATTTCCCGCAGCGGCTCCGGCCCTGATGGCCCTTCAACCTAGAGTTGGATCCATTGGGTTTCTTCCTCGAAACCCCTATTACCTGCCCCTCTTCCACCTTCATCTTACTGATGTGCTCCAAGTCAATCTCCCTCTCCCTTGCCCTGGCAATCATAGAATCTAGGGTCGAGCATGCCAGGTGGCTGCCACGCTCCCGAATATAAGCTCTCAATGTGTCATGATATTGGGTCTTTTGCATCTCCTCATCTCCTGCATACCGAGGCACCAACAAGGCTCTCTCCCAGAACTTTGCGGTAACCTCCGCTACTGTCTCTGTCATCTGTCTCGTGTCAAGAAACTCCCTGGCTAGCTGCTGGAGCTCCATAACCAGTGTGAACTCTTCCCTAAACCGGTCCATGAAGTCGTAACAAGTCATAACCTCAATGGATGAGGCACCCAGAGAGTCACCATTACTGTCGGACTTCAAGGACAATGTCCTCCGTGGACTTCAGGGGGAGTGGTGCGCTGGACTTTCACAGGATGAAGGACCCCATTACTGCCAGGAGGCGGATTGCAGACATTGAGTCTGCGCAGTTGACGACCTTCTGCCTGGAGGGGTCGAAGGTCCGCTTTGCTGCGGGATGTTTGAGGGATAGAGCTAGAGATTGGTGGGAGTTAGTTGGTGACTCGCTGGCAGCCCCAACCATCAAGGCTATGACTTGGTGAGATTTTGTGACCCGGTTTAGGGCGGAGTTTGCGTCAGTTGTGGAGCTTCAGCAGCTGGCCAGAGAGTTTCTTGATATGTGACAGATGGATGAGATCACCGCCCAGTTCAAGGAGACGCCCTTGTTGGTACCTCAGTATGCGGGGGACGAGGAGATGCGGAAGACCCACTACCATGATATGTTGAGGGCTGATATCCAGGAGCATGTCAGTTATTCAGCTTGCCTGACCCTGGAGTCCATGATTGCCAGGGCACGGGAGAGGGAGATTGATTTGGAGAACCTCAGGAAAAGGAAGGCAGAGACTGATCAGGTTACAAGTGTTTCAGGGAAGAAACCCAAGGGATCCGACGTTAGGTCAAATGGCTAGCCGGGCCAGAGCCGCTGTAGGCCGCATGAGGGAGCTTGTAGAGCAGGATCTTCAGGCTGCTACAAGTGTGGCAAGATGGGGGCACTTTGGCAGGGATTGTCCTACCCCCGCCCCCACAGTTCAGACATCAGAACTGATTTGCTTCCATTGCAATCAGAGGGGCCATAAGAAGGCCAACTACCCTAGATTGTTAGCAGTATCAGCAGCAGCGCCAGTGGTGGCGCCGAATCTGGTGACGACACGAGTTGTGGATGGCCGGAAGGTCAAGGCAGAGGCTCCAGTGGTGCGGAGCCGGACATTTCAGCTGACAACCGAAGAGGCACGTGCTGCACCCGATGTGGTGATGAGTATGATTTCTTCTCTTTGCTCTTTTATGTTATGTCACTATGATTTTGATATGATATATGTATGCTCTATTTAGGATCGTTCCATGTGAACGACATCCCAGTTCAGGTGTTGTTTGATTTGGGTGCTACCCGATTGTTTGTCTCTCTTGCACTTAGCATGAAGTTTCTTGAGTCCTTGGGAATGCTGGATTGCCCTCTAAAGGTCGAGATTGCGGACGACCAGTCAGTACGAGTATCAGAGGTTTTCAGGGATTGTGTTTTGAGATTGTTTGAGGAGCGTTACTTGGTAGACTTGGTTCCCATACCTTTACAGGGGAACAAGGTTATTATAGGTATGGATTGGCTAAGCCCTAATAGGGCGCTGATTGACTGCGCGCAATAGTTGGTATGGGTCAGGACCCCAAGTAGGGGAGAGCTGGTGATTCAGGGCGAGAGGCCACAACAAGTACCAACTTTATGTTCATCAGCGAGGGCTGGGTGCTACCTTCAGCAGGGTTGCGCAGGATATGTTGCCTATGTTATGGATACCTCGGAGGCGGGTAAGGTGATGGTGGGGGATGTGCCAGTAGTACGAGAGTTCGCAGATTTATTCCCCTGAGGAGTTGCCCGGGATACCTCCGGAGAGACAAGTAGAGTTCAGGATCGACCTAGTCCCTGGTGCGGCTCCGATAGCCAAGGCACCATATCGATTGGCTCCTCCTGAGATGTTGGAGCTGTCCATACAACTTTAGGAGTTGTTGGACAAGGGATTCATTAGACCGAACAGTTCACTCTGGGGAGCCTCGATTTTATTTGTGAAGAAGAAGGACGGGTCGCATCGGATGTGTATAAATTATCGGGAGCTGAACAAGGTAACGATGAAGAACCGTTACCCGCTCCCAAGGATTGATGACCTCTTTGACCAGCTATAGGGAGCATCTTGGTTCTCCAAGATCGATTTGCGTTCGGGTTATCATCAGATGAGGATCAGAGAGGAGGATGTGCATAAGACTGCCTTCCGGACACGTTATGGTCACTATGAGTTTGTAGTGATGCCTTTCGGACTCACCACTACTCCTGCCACGTTCATGGATCTCATGAACCGTGTGTGCCGACTGATGTTGGATCGGTCTGTGATAGTTTTCATTGACGACATCTTGGTTTATTCTAAGATGCGAGAGCAGCATGAGGAGCACTTGCGGGATGTTTTGGATACTCTGAGGAGGGAGAGCTTGTATGCTAAGTTCTCCAAGTGCGAGTTTTGGTTGTGCAAGGTGCAGTTTCTTGGGCACCTTGTCAACCAGAACGGGATTTCGGTTGACCCGACCAAGGTGGAGGCGTGATGAGGTGGGAGGTTCCGAGGTCTCCATCTGAGAGTCATAGCTTTCTGGGATTGGCAGGCTACTATCGGAGATTCGTTCAGGACTTCTCTAAGATAGTCGTGTCCCTAACCCGGTTGACAAGGAAAGTCGTGGTCTTTCGCTGGGGACTTGAGCAGCAGGCCGCGTTTGAGACGTTGAGATAGAGATTGTGCGACACGCCGATCTTAGCCTTGCATGAGGGCATGGAGGATTTTGTAGTATATTGCGATGCGTCAATCTCAAGTCTGGGTGCGTTATTAATGTAGAGGGGGCATGTTATCGCTTACGCTTTGAGGCAACTAAAGCCTCACAAGACAAACTATCCGATGCACGACTTGGAGCTGGGGGTTGTTGTTTTCGCCCTCAAGATTTGGCGCCATTACCTCTATGAGGTTCGTTGTACCATTTACACGGACCACAAGAGCTTGAGGTATCTCATGGATCAACCAAATCTGAATATGAGGAAGCATCGGTGGCTTGATGTGGTGAATGATTATGATTGCAATATCCTCTGCCACCCGGGGAAGGCTAATGTCGTGGCCGACGTGCTTAGCAGCAAGGTGGCGCCAATCAGGGACATCTGTCTGAGGATGATAGTTATGACTCCGTTGTTGGAATAGATTCGTGAGGCCCAACAGGAGGCCATGAAGGAAGAACATCGGAAGAGCGAGCAAATTATGGGCCATGTTTCCTCCTTCAACTATGATAGCCAGATATTGTTGACTCTTCACCGTAGGGTGTGGGTCCCATATCATAGAGGTATGTACCATGTATTGATGGAGGAGGCGCACAGATCCAGGTTCTCTATCCATCCTGGGGAGACGAAGATGTACATGGATCTTCGTATTGATTATTGGTGGCCCTGTATGAAGAGCGACGTAGCTTAGTTTGTGGAGAGGTGCCTGACCTGCAGGAAGGTCAAGACTGAGAACCAGGGACCTCACGACAAGGTACAACCATTAGATATCTTGTTGTGGAAGTGGGAGGATATTACTATGGATTTTATCACAAAGCTTCCACGGACCGCACGTGGAGTCGATTCGATTTGGGTCATCGTTGATCGATTGACCAAGAGCGCTCATTTTATTCCGATTCAGGAGAGCATTTCGGCCGGAAAATTGGCCGACATCTATATTAGGGAGGTAGTAGGACGACACGGTTTGCCAATTTTAGTGATTTCCGACAGGGATTTGCGGTTCACTTCCAGGTTTTGGAAGAATTTTCATGACGAGCTGGGTACTCGCCTGCATTTTAGCACCGCCTTTCACCCGCAGACAGACGATCAGAGCGAGCAGACCATCCAAACTCTGGAGGATATGATGCGGGCGTGTGTTTTAGACTTTGGAGGTAGTTGGGATACTAACCTTCTCTTGGCGGAGTTCTCTTATAATAACTGCTATCATGCGAGTATTGATCGACCTCCATTCGAGATGTTGTATGGGAGGAAGTACATGACCCCGATATGCTGTGGTGAAGTTGGTCAAAGGGTCATGGGGAGTACTGAGGTGGTACTCAAGACGACGGAGAGGATCCAACAGGTTCGGAGCAGACTCCAGACTACTCAGAGTCAACAGAAAAGTTATACCGACAAGCATCGATTGGACCTAGAGTTCCAGGTCAGGGATATGGTGCTCCTGAAAGTGTCGCCTTGGAAGGGCGTCATTTGATTCAGGAAGCATGCCAAGATGGGCTCCAGGTATATTGGACCTTTCAGGGTTGTAGCCCGGATGGGCAAGGTGGCATATATGCTGGATCTGCCAGCCGAACTTAATCAGATTCATAGCACTTTTCATGTCTCCCAGTTGTGGAAGTGTCTGGTGGACAACTCGGAAGTAGTGCCATTAGAGGACATTCAGGTGGATGACAACCTGAATTACATTGAGCGGCCAGTGGAAATCCTTGACCGGAAGTCGAAGGATCCGAGGAACAAGAGAGTGGAGCTGATTAAGGTGCAATGGCAACACCGCAAGGGCTCAGAATGGACCTGGGAGCCGGAGGACGAGATGAGGGAGCATTACCCCGAGCTTTTTCAGGACCAAGCAGCAGACTTCGAGGACGAAGTCTAAGATAAGTAGGGAAGATTTGTAACACCTGATTCCTGGTATGCCTTCAAGTATTCATTATGTTTTTCTCCGGGACTCGATGTGTTGGAGGCCTAACTCATCGAGTAGAGTCTTGATCCGCGGGTAGTTTAAGTAGTCTACTTGAAGAGTCGTGAGACCGACTTGGCAAGTAGACGCTGTTTTAGTGAAACCCTAAATTGAGGGTTTGCACCCTATTTAAACACATTATAACCCCTCCACTCAGCCCCCATCGTCCAGAGAAAACCCTAACTCGAAGCCCTAGCCATCTTTAGTGTGTTCTTGAGCCTTGTTGTGTTACTTTCTGTGTTTGAAGCTTGAAGAAAAGAAGGAGGCTTGTGAGATCCAGGGGAAATAAGAAGATCTAGAGTTTTGAGCATATTTCCAGCTTATTAGAGGTATAAAGCTGAAACCTTGTCTATTCATTGTCTAGATCTTGATTTTGGACCTTTTTCAACATTTTTCTAAGCCCTAGTGAGGATGTATTCGGGATGAGTATAAGAAGTGAGTTGTGCTTCAAATCTAGGGCTATTGGGGGTCTTTATGGCCTAAAGGTGCCCACTTTGTTGCCATAAACACCCCATGTATCTTGTAGACCACCTTTTATGGCTTTTTGAGCCAAAGATCCCGTGCATGTGCATCAAGTTTCGACTATATGGTTTTGTACAAGGAGGGACTTGGTAAGTCACTTAGGTGACTCGGCTAGTCGGGATGCTTTTCCCTAAAAATTGTCTTCTGTAAATGGTTTGTTGAGTGGAAGGAACACTCAGCTTGCTAAGGACTTGTTCTGGGCCTGGAAATCATAGGACTCGGCGAGTGTATGAACAGACTCGGTGAGTCCAAGGCAATTTCCCAATATTTGAATATGGACTCGACGAGTTGATCTTACGACTCGGTGAGTCATACTGGATGCATTCTTATGAGGGATATGAACTCAACGAGTTCAAGGATGAACTCAAAGAGTCGGATGAAGATGGTCCTGATGGTATGATTGAAGGAGAACCTGTCGAGTTCTTGCTAGACTCGGTGAGTGGAGTCGGGGATTGATCTAGGTTAGTGGGATATGGACTCGACAAGTTGGTAAACCAACTCGGTGATTCAGGTAAACTGAATTTTGACTTTTACCAATGTTGACTTTGACTGAATTGAGTTGACCCTTATCGGGGTTGCATATTGATATGGGCATATTTAGTTATAAACTTCATGCATTATCTTAATACTTTATGTTGATTTTATCTCATTTAATTAACAAAAGGTGCTTAATTAGTTTACAATTTCATTTTTCAGCAATAATGACATGCTCGGAAAGAAAAGGAAGCGGAACTAGCGATTGGAGGCTTAGTTTAAGTTTTAGTTAATTGTTTAAGTTTCTAGTCTTGCAAAACTAGAGAAAACCTCCTTTCTATTACTTGTTTCATTTAGATAATATTAGCATCTATTATAATTGTTTACCGTTCCCTGTGTTCGATACCCTACTTACCTAAACTAAACTGCTAATCGATAGGTACACTGCCTTTCGTGTGTTTGTCTTTGTGTTTAAGTTAGTAGGATTAAAACTAGTTTGTTTCACACACATCAAGTTTTTGGCGCTGTTGCCGGGGAACGGTTCTAAATAGTTAATTTTATTTGCTAATTGTTATAATTTTTTTTTGTTGATTAATTTTTTTATTTAGTTTAATTTTTTATTTTTATTTTTATTTATTATGTATTTTCCAAATCTCGATGCTTTTGATGCTTTTCTTGAGGAAGTAGTACAGGAAATTGAGCAAGGAGATGAGGAGTATGACTCAGATGAAGATTTGAAGAAATTTGGAAGATGGTTAGATAACATCTTGCCCAACACAGAAGGGACATCTGAGTTACAAGATGAAGAATTTAATCCAGAAAGAGACTTGGAGGAGCTGGAAAGATTGCTAGCAGAAGGGTTAGATGAAGAACAAGAACAAGCTGAATTGCAGGAACCAAGCTGTGGTTTGACTATTACCACAACATGGCCCCATGTGTTTTCAGTTTGTGTTTCGAAGCGTGGGGTGACGACTCCAACTTTGGAGAAAGTTCTGAGGCATGATCCGTTTTTGATTAGTATCCAACCGGTTCCAACCTTTGTCAAGATTGTTGGGTTTCATGAATTCGAGCTTGTTTGGCAAATTTTAGAAGAAACGAGCCAAATTTTACACATTGGTCAAAAGAAAATATTTAATGCAATGGATGGATTGACATTGAGTTTATTGGAAGTTTATTAAGTTGGGAGTCCAGCTAAAGACTCGCACAAAAAGAAGCGCTTGCGGGAGGCACCCGTCATTATAGTTTTCTTTTCTTTTTCTTTCTAAACTTCTAGTGTTTAAGGATAATTTAGGATTTTTTAATGTTTTTTTTATTACTTGGTTTTTGTTTTTATCTTTTTAGTTTGAAGCTTAGGATTGCATGTGAGGGTCTAGAGTCAAGGCTGACGAAGCGAGAAATTGAGTCGAGGCGAAAGAGGAAACAAAGTTTTGAGTCAAGCTATGAGTCCAATTGATAGAAGGGTTATAGAGTGTTTATTCCCTAAAGAAAAATGAGGGGAATTATTAGTTTATATAACCCCCATACATTAGGATCGGACTTGGGCAGAATAAATTTTTTGTCACACAGCGGTCTACTCGCCGAGTGCATCTTATGGACTCGCCGAGTCCATGTGAAAATTCATGATTCTTCTGCCATTTACGCTTCAACTCGGCGAGTCTACATACTAACTCGATGAGTCGCTCATTCTTCTTACTTTTGAGCTGAAGATTTGATGACATATGATATGGGCATTGGTTCTATTCTTTGAAGATCATTTTCCGAGCATTTCCAAGAGTTTTTTCCATTATATTTGGAGCTTTTATAAAGAATGTACCACACGAGATTTTGACACCCAAGACATGGATGAGTTGTTCCCATGTCTAAAGTCAATTCAAGATGGAGCTGAAGAGAATAGATATCAACCTCGCCACTACTATCCCAGGGGAGTTTGTTCCAATTCTCTCCTTATTTTTATTGTTCTCTATCATGCATGATATGCAATGGGGACATTGCATAAATTAAGTGTGGGGTAGGGGGTTGGTTGGTTACACTAGTTAATTTTTAAAGTTTTGCATAAAAGTTTGCTAGGATTAAGTTAGAAAATTTTGGTAAAGCAATTAGGGATCATGCTAGTATTATATTTGATGATTGCATGAAAACCCAAATGTTTAGTTGAGCATATATACGTTCTAGTGCATTTGTGGCTTCCTTATTCCAGTGAAATCATGGGACAAAAACACGACCTCGCTTAGTTTGAAGGCTGCACTATGTTTAGCATCGTGTACCAGAAATGTATCCAGGAAAATTATTATCGCTAACAATTAAAGGTTGAAGTTGAGCGCCCCTGCTTAAGCATGTATGGTTTTGAGTGAAAAAAAGTGAGGAACATGTAATAATAAAAAAAAGAGAGAATTACAAGAAAAAGTTTGGAGAATTTTTGGAGCATCAAAGTTAAGTATGAAATTAGAAGATCAAAAATTCTGAAGAAATTAAAAAGTTGAAGATACCTAAAATCAAACAACAAGGTGGTGAATTTAAAGAAATTAAAGATCAAATGTCAAAGAAGTGAAGAATTCCAAAGAGCTCCAATGTGGTATCATAAATTGTAATTGTCTAGATTATGTATGCTTGGGTTGCTCAACCAAAAATACCTTGAGGTTAAGAGGTTTTCTGAGGATGGATTCGGAGGGATGCATAAAATGAGCATTGTTCGGAAAAAGTGGGTGAATGTTTATGAGGATTGTGAGTATTTGGAGTATGGGGGGTTATTAGGAAAATTTTAGATACAAATGCATGCGTTGCGGTCTTGGCATAATGGTTGGGTTTGATTGGGATTGTCTTATGTAATATTACTATACTAAAATTCAGTTTTGCTTGGGGGCACGCAAAAGTCAAGTGTGGGGTATTTTGATATGGGCATATTTAGTTATAAACTTCATGCATTATCTTAATACTTTATGTTGATTTTATCTCATTTAATTAACAAAAGGTGCTTAATTAGTTTAGAATTTCATTTTTCAGCAATAATGACATGCTCGGAAGGAAAAGGAAGCGGAACTAGCGATTGGAGGCTTGGATCTTCGATTTTGAAGAAAGAAGGACGTTGTTGGACAGCTTGACCCCTCGTTAGTGTTTTGGCCATATCTCATGAACCGTAACTCCGATTGACTAGATTCAAAATGTTATGAAAACTAGACACAATTTCGGACGACTTTCGTGTTTTGAGAAAATGCTGATTCCAAACGTACTCGACGAGTAGGGTCGATTACTCGCCGAGTTGGTCAGAAGTTTCGCGATTCTGGACGCGTTGACTTGCCGTACACGGGTTTTAAGTGATGTACTCGCCGAGTAGCCTCTGTTTTGTGAAAATCTATATAAAGGGACTTTCAGATCGATATCATAGCATGGAGATGAACCCTTGGAGGCCAATTGTCGACTAAAGGTGCTGCTGGAGCGTGGGAAGCAAGGGAATCAACCCTACATTCAATTTTAAGGAGAATCAAGTCAAAATCAAGTTTACTCTTACCTAATCTCTTGTTTGAACTATGTTTTTACCAATTGATTTCGTTTTTGTGCTTGTTTCTGCTGTAATCATGTGCTAAGAACTCATAACTTCTGTTTAGGTAGATGAATTTGTGAACATGGATTGATTATTTGATTAGGATTAATTTTAATTGGTGATTATGTTTTATTAAGCTTGTTAAAGAACCTTATGTGTTGACAATAACTATTCTTCTGTTAATAAATCAGTAATTAAGTTGTATGAACATCTCTTAGTTGCTAATTTCATATGATTTACGTGACCACATAGTTGTATGTCTAGGAATAACGAATGTGAAACTAGAATTAACTTGAAGATAGGTAAGTTAATGTGTAAGCTTGTGTGATACACCATCAACAAGAGGTTAATTGAATCACCAATTTGATTAGCTAATTACAAGTCTTTCTAAACCCGAATCAACAAACTAGGAAATTCATTAATTTAGACAACTGGCCATTGCTTGAATTAATATGTTTTCTAAGGATTAGCTATAGCGAATGTGAATCTAATCACTTTAGTCGGTAACCAATGAAGAATTAATCCGATATATTTACCATAAAATCATCCATGGGAACAAATGATTCGAACCTAAAGAGAAGGCCTTTTAATCATTGAATTTAGTTGATCTTTGTTTGCTTAGCTCTTAGTTTCTTAGTTTAAGTTTTAGTTAATTGTTTAAGTTTCTAGTCTTGCAAAACTAGAGAAAACCTCCTTTCTATTACTTGTTTCATTTAGATAATATTAGCATCTATTATAATTGTTTACCGTTCCCTGTGTTCGATACCCTACTTACCTAAACTAAACTGCTAATCGATAGGTACACTGCCTTTCGTGTGTTTG
The DNA here is from genome assembly GCF_052625555.1 of Lactuca saligna. Classification (NCBI taxonomy): domain Eukaryota; kingdom Viridiplantae; phylum Streptophyta; class Magnoliopsida; order Asterales; family Asteraceae; genus Lactuca; species Lactuca saligna. The sequence continues at coordinate 15,929,394 of NC_136422.1, read as the reverse complement.
TCTTTGTGTTTAAGTTAGTAGGATTAAAACTAGTTTGTTTCACACACATCAAGTTTTTGAATAACTTAGAAGGGTTGTCATGTAGGGATTGAGAAGTCGAGGAGAGTCAATTTGCACGCCAAGGACAATTCAGACACTACACAAGATCGAGGTGAGTTACCTTCCAGTAGGGGTGGGTCTAAGGCCATAATGCCGACCCACCAAAAAGAGTAATCTATAGATGATTGTCTTTGTGATAATTATCTTTGTATGTTTATGTGATATGCTTATGAGATATGCTTATGTGGTATGCTTATGAGATATGCTTATGTGATGCGCTATATAATTTAGTGGTAGTAGCAGTGAATAGTTTTTCCATGACTCGGTCCTTAGGACCGAAGGGTAGGTCAGTACCTTAAATATGCTTGACCGTATGATTATATTTGTTATTGTATGATAGAGGTAGGGGGTGAAATAGTCCCCGTTGCCGGTCGAGATAGACTGGAGGGTAGTTGGCACCCCAGAACGATCTGGCAATGGGTGGGTCAGCACCCCAGAATGGCTTGACATGGGTAGGTCGTGCACCCCAAAATTGCCCAACAGTATGTATGCATTGTGATTGTATGGTATGTGGTATGATGGGGGAACTGACAAAGCTTTTTGCTTACAATTTCAGTTTTGGTTTCAGGTACCTCTTCATCCAAGGGGAAGGAGCCGGCGGCGTAGCAGCGCATCACACACACATTTGATTTCCGCACTGAGTTTTCTGGGATTGTACTCTGATTTATACTACCGTTCGATGTTGTGATTTTTAGACTTATTCATGATGGTTTATGGGTTGATATGTTATTGACAATGTTTTTTGTAAACGGATATATAATTTACTTAATTACAAACGAAATTTTTTGGACTCGAAATTTGGGATGTTACAAGTAATTAAACTCAATGAAAAGTAAATAGGATTAAATGAGGTTCTTGTACAACTAATTAAATAAATTTACTATTTCACTCGATATTTTACCTGTCATTAATTTGCGTTCATCGAAAGTTCATTGAATGTAGTCACTAATTGCCTCGATAATCATTATTATCGGTACATTTTGCTGATTTACTGATAAGACAAAAATTTGGGGAACATCAATGTTGACTACATTCCAACGGATGTTAAATAGGTGCTTGTCCATTTCGCATGATCGATGTTTGCAAGCATTTCACGAGAATCAGGATCAGCCCACAAAAGTTTTCTTCAAAATCAGACACAATATATGAGCTGGATGTCATCCAGAATAATGGTTGTAATGTTCTACCAGAGACGCCTCTTGTGTGCATATATTTGAAAACATTTTTAGAAGTATACCCATGATAAGAATCAATGAATACATGCTCTGTGCAAGAACTAACGACATCGTCAATATTTGTTATGAATGATACTTCTCTACCCTGTCTCAAAGATTCTCTTAATCTCATAAGGAACTTGGTACAACAGTAGAGATTAATTTCCACGGCCAGATCAAATGCTATATGGAGGGTTTGGTTGTTCCCATCGATAACAACCACTACAAACATTATTTTTAGGTAGTCCCCTCTAAGAGGGACACTACTTATGAAGATTACAAGCAAGAAGCAACCTATGAAAGTATGGAGCTGTATTTTTTGGGAATAAAAATGAATTAATTTAGATGTAGAAACATTATCAATTTAAGAAAAAAACAATAGAAAAGTACAAAAAAATATCATCCATCCAATAGTCACAAAACAAGTTTCGAAACGATCCATCAAATCAATTTTGATGTAAGTGTAGGTATGCATGTTAGTTCGCCTAAGGTTGTGAAGGTGAACAACCAGGTTGTTAAAGCTCTTTCTTCGTGTTGACTCTCTGAAAAACGCATTTGAAACAATTTTAGAAGAGATAATT